>NC_041807.1:43021057-43366057 GCF_900964775.1 Scleropages formosus | reverse complement strand
AAGGAGCACCACGAGGACGGACTGCGGAGAAACTCCTCCCAGCAGCAGCGCGCGCCCCATCTCTGATGCACCTCGCGGCGTCCGCGTGAACCTCCCCGAGGCACGTGCGATGGGATGGGATGGGATGGGATGGGATGGGGTGGGATATGTATTGTATGTGGGATGCCGATGTGGGATGACTTAAGTCGAGGACCGGGCGGGGGGCTGTGATGCGCGGTTACTGTTACATTGTGACAAAGTAGTTTCCGCAGAGTCACTGCGTCGCTCGAGACACACAGGCAGCGACTCGCAACGATGCATTACTGGGGTGTGTGTGTGAGTGCGGCTGTGTGTACACAGTGGCTGTTGAGTGTGTGTATCTGTACAGTCGCGTATATGAATATGTGCACAGTCACTGTGTGTGTACAGTCGCTGCATGTTTGTGTGTGTGTGTGTGTGTGTGTGTGTGTACGTGTGTACGTGTGTACAGTCACTGCGCCTCAGTGTGTCTTTGCATCTCTCACTGCTCCTCTTTCTTTGTTGACCCGCAGCTTCTTGCCCACCGGCCTGCGCTGTGCTATCCTTGACCGCGCGGCCAGAGCACATGGGGCACCGGGGAGGAGCGACTAGATCCCGGCAGCGGAAACGATGAACACACGGGCGTAGGAGCGGGAGGGAGGACGTTACACGGGGTAAGAGGGTTCGAACAAACTCTCTCACAAACTATATGTAGGTGTTTGGGTCCTGCACTCAGGGAGCCTTGGCTTGAGGGCAGCGCGCTGACGGATCGAACCCCAGTGTTCGCCTTTCTCGGTAAGGTTCCTGCCTCATCTGCATGTTGTCCTCATGTCCCTCATGTCCCCTTTGTCCAGCTGAGCGCTGAGAGTTAAACTGAGTGTGAGCTGTGTGAGGATCCAAAGACGTTCCAGGTGCAGGTGAACGTGGTCTTCATGACCAGTAGTTTGTGCTCAAGTGGTGTAGGTGCACGCTACCGTGAGCGAGACAGCAGCAGCAGGAGTGAGATTTGAACCCATAACTTTTGGATTGTAAGGGTCAAGCCGTCACAGCTCTTCCAGGTCTTACCGTAGTAAGAGTCTGGTATTTGTGAGGAGCTTTCTAAACATTGGTCACCCCATGATACGCTGCTGCTAATAAAGGGGGTGGTCATGCACTGCGTTTACTCCACTGCTCACCCTTAAGGAAATTTCTGGAATATTGGTGCTTCGCTGAGTAGTTTTGTGTTGTTCGCTGAGACGTGCGTCACTTCTGCTAAATGTATCCATGTAAATCAGTGTTGTTTTATTATTCATTGTTTTTACTTTTGCTACACTGTTTCTCTAATTTGTGACTGTTTTGGGCACAGCTGCTAGTGTCACTGTTAGCGGTGCTGCCTGTGGATCCAAAGGTCGCTGGTTCGAATCCCAGCTGAAGTTCTTGTACCTTTACATAAGTTAGCGTAAACAGCTCTGTAAAAAGTGGTCAGTGCTTTTACACTGTAAGTCGCTTTGGAGAACAGTGTCGGCTACATACAGTATGGAAAAATACAAAACGAACACCAAGAGGTACTTAAACTCCATTATTGTTTCTGTCACCCTCTTGTTGTTCGTTTTGTATTTTTCGGGTCCATTGTTGTAACTTTCTCTCCTTCAAAGTAATGGAGTGACTTGCAGGAAAAAGTGTTTGGGACATGTCCTCGGTGTCGAACTTGTCCAGCCTTTGTGGACGGCGCACAGTCACTTGTACCGCAAACCATCGTTCACGTTCCGTTTTCCGCTCGCGTTCCGACCGGGTACCGTTACACAAAGCGCTGAATTCCCAGCGGAGCCCTTCATAGTAAACTTGGCATTGCTTCAAAGGCAGTGCAACAGAGGCAAGAGCAGGATTTGAATCAACAACCTCTATGTTACAGCGCGTTGTCCCTAACTGCTCCACGGACCGCCACGTATCGTGTATGTGAGCGCAAGAACATACTATGTGAGCCATGTGTGAGCGCTGTATGATTACCGTGTCTCTGTGGAGTGAAACCAGTCGCTGTTGACTTACATTTATTCGTGTAGCAGACACTTCAGTGCAAAGAGAGCAGAAATATGAGGAAACGACACACACGTGCAGGCATGTTGATTGTTGAGTTCAGTTTGTCTCACTGCACCGTAGAAACCAGTGTACATCACATAAGCAGCTGCATGCTGGGCTTTTTATTTAAAACGATAATATAGTACACTTTTATGGAGGACTTAGCAGATCGGGGGGGAGCGAGTCTGAAAGAGGTGTGTTTCGAGACACTTGTTGAGTTTTCAGTGGGATTCAGCAGTTCTGAGTGACGGGAGCTCATTCCAGCACAGTAGAGCCAGAACTGAAAACCTTTGTCATTACTGCCAGACTCAGGCAAAAGGAGCGAGTTGTCCAGTTTGACAGAGAGCCTCGACAGGAGGACGGACCAGCTGGGAGGTGAAAGATCTCAGTTCTGGAGAGCTTGAGTTGTAGGTGGTGATCAGACAGTCAGACATCCAGGCACCGATGTGTGAGGAAGCGTCTGCTGTGGCTCCGGGGGAAACGGTACACTGTGTGTAAACAATGTAAACGTAAGTAAAACACTGTAATACATATGACTCCTTGAGCCAGTGAGTCCCACTTACTCTTTTCGTACCAGTATTTTTACTTGAGTGTGCTTTTTGGATACTCTGCGGTGCGGTACAGTACGCAGAGGTGTGTTTGTGTCTAAGAGGGGCTGTCGTGTGCTGATGTTCTTCCATTTGTCTTCATCCAGCTGAGCTTCATGCAGCAGGCAGTGTTCCTTCTGTGGGGGACACCTTCACAGCATGCCCTCCGCCTTCGGGGACGCTGCAGCAGCTGTGTGTGTGCATGTGCGTGCGTGTGCGTGTGCGTGCGTGTGCGCGCGCGCGTGTGTGTGCATGTGCAAGGCTGTCCTGTGCACCACTGTGTAACCCCTATGTGAGTTGTACCGCACCCCCCCCCGACTCCCCCCGAGAGCCATCATTCTGAGGTCATGGTGCAGCGCCTCCTACAGGCCCTCTGCAGTGACGGCAGCGGGCACCTTCATCGCGCTCAAGCTCATGTGTTCCGCCTCAAACGTCTCGATGTTCCAGCGGCTTATTTTTCATTATAGTTAAGATTTGCGTGTTTCTCTTTTCCGTCTCCCGGCCACATTAACCGAACCGTCGGCGGAAGCCGGCACAGTGGACCTGCTGCTGCGAACCAGCTCCCGGGACCATGTTTTAACCAGTTGTGTCCTGCAGGGGCCCGCGCTCCTGTGGACATGGCCACGCCCAGGAAGACCCAGGGCTCCTCTCCCTCCTCCTTGATGGAGCTCTCCTTCCAGCCGCTGCTCAAGGCCTTCGAGGACCTCACCCTGGACTCGGGCTATGGGGGCATGGCGAGCTCCTGCCGCTCCTCCGTGCTCTCCTTGTCACCCTCACACCTGGACACCCCTCCGCCGGGGACGCTGTGGACGCTGCGGGAGGCCGTGGGAAGGGACGGCGGGGACAAGGGCCTGGCTGGGAGAGAGACTTGGGCCACCTTACCGCCCCTGGAGTGGGCTCCCTGGACGGAGGAACAGCTGGGCGTCGTGATGCGCAGGAGCCTTCCCTCCTGGCGCCTGTCCCAGCAGCTGCTGCGCCAGGTGTCCGTGCGCCTCGGGAGGGCGCTGCAGCGCGTGGCCCTCGAGGCCCGGCGCCTCGGCCTGCGCTGCGGGAAGTGCACCAAGCAGGAGGTGCAGGCGGCCGCCAGGCTGCTGCTGTCCTGGGCCCTGGCCGAGGTGTTCGTGGGGGCGGGCGCGCGGGCGCTCTCGCAGTACAGCATGAGTGTGGAAGACCCCTGGATGCACGGCAAGAGCGCCCTCTGCGGGTTGGACCTGTCGGTGGGGCGTGTCTTCCGCTGGATGGTGGAGGCCCGCGTGGCGCCTCTGGTCCACGAACACGCTGCCATCTACCTGGCTGCTGGCCTGCAGGCCCTTCTCGAGGTGCTCGGCAACAGGCTGGGCAGGGCGCCTCCGGACCACCGGGGGGCGCTGTCGCAGGCTGAGACCGACGAGGCGGAGCAGCAGGCGCTCGATCGACTGCTAGATGCTGACGCGGAGCTCTGGGGACTCTTTCAGCCCTATCGGCACCTGATGTGCGGCCGAAACGCGTACGGTAAGAGGCTTCCGTAAAGCAACAATTGCAAGTGGAACGCTGAAAATGACCCAGTGATCATCGCACTTCGTTCGCACACACTGGGTTGCGAACTTACAAACACTGTGACTGTGCGCAGAACTTTGTTCGCAGCTCATTCTGTCCGCAACTCCAGGGTCACTTTTACCACCATTGATAAAAAGGTTCACGAGAGACAGGGATGGAGGGAGGGAAAGACCTGGCAGTCCCCTTCTGTGACAGCCTCAGATACGTCTGCAGTAAAATCAGTGTATGGTAAATACACGCAAGTGCTGAAACCGCTTGTCCTGAGCGGGGTCGCGGCGAGCCGGAGCCTGAGCCGGAGCCTAACCCGGCAACACAGGGCGTAAGGCCGGAGGGGGAGGGGACACACCCAGGACGGAACGCCAGTCCGCCGCAAGGCACCCTAAGCGGGACTTGAACCCCAGACCCGCCAGAGAGCAGGATCCGGCCAAACCCACCGCGCTACCGCGCCCCCCTCGTACGGTAAATAGTGTACAGCGTACGGCAAACGAAAGAGGCTCCGGTACCGATTGCTGACCGACTTCCTGACCGGCTGCTCCCATAAACACAGTCAGTGTCCCTCGTCCTCTCGCTGATCACTGATACTGAGACACGGGGCAGGAGCTGTAAACACCGTGGCGGCGAGTTGAACGAAGACGGTCCCTCTTTACTGCTGTGCGGGTGACTGAAGACGCCACAGTTAAGAACGAAACACTCTTCATGTTTGCTTTTTTCAAAGTAGTTTCACTTTTTCCGCCATTTGTGTGCGAGCCCCCCTTGCGCCGCAGGCTTCTCCTCAACTCCGTGTCCCGTAGACGCTTCCGGAAAGCGCGGCGATCCCCGGCAGCCAGCTGAGCCACGGCCAACAAGGTCACGTCGTGCTGTTCCGTGTTCGCAACCATTTACTCTGTTTCTACAGTGATGTTGTGTGTCCTTCAGGGAACGTCTCTTTAATTTCTCTGCATTTCATGTTCAACTTTCTTCTTCTTCTGCTCTCTATCTACTAAATGCACAAGTTTGTTCAACATTTGTTCATTTATAGGTGCTGCAGTGTGACGGCGAGCTGTTTGTGGGAATATTCAGTAAAAACACGACTGAGTGTGAAAGTGTGCGTAATGCCAGGAGCCTCCTGTACGAAGGTGTCCTGTGGAGCCCAGTGAGGACCACAGTGTGTGTGGCCACTTGTGCGCACACACATACACACACAGCGCGCTGCCGCGTGACACGCCTGTGACGAGTGTGTGCTGTGTCAGCGGTGTGACAACACGAGTGGCACGGAGGAGCAAAGAAGGGCTTCGGTTAACTCCCCCCCCCCAGGTGCCCAGAAACTGCTGCTTCGAGCCCTTTGAGAAAAGAGTCTCTCTCTCTCTCTCTCTCTCTCTTTCTCGCACGCACGCACGCACGCACGCACGCAGAGCACATTCCAAACTCTGAGATCCCCTCGATTGTGCTGCAGCTCAGAGCTGCTGATCTTGTCCTCAAAGAACCCAGGTTTGAATCCTACTGTAGTCGTACTGTACCTTAGTGACGGCATTTACCCTGAGATGAACAAGTAAAAATTATCCTGCTGCATAAATGGGCAATAATAATGCGACAATACACTCGACACACAGCGTAACACCACAGAACGAGGGGAGCGGGGGGGTCTGGTGGTGTAAAACTCCACTTCCGATTTTCTGTCTTTGTCCCAGTCTGTGTCTCTTTGTGTTTCATACTAAACCATGGATTTGTCCACAAACTGCTGGCTGTACAGAAACTTTAGGAGAGAGAAGAACTGCTGCTTTGGCTCCATGTGACGCTGGGGGCTTGTGGGCGGGGCTTGTGGGCACAACTCTTTCATCATCAGTGCAGTGGAAACGTGGTTTACACACAGGACATGTGGTTGGACAAGTCTGGAAGCACACATGCACAAGCTGCAGTACAGGTACACGAGGGTTCACATTACATCAGTGGACACATGAGGACAGGGGACGCGGGTCAATTCTCGTCATCTCTTTCTACATGAGCCGTGCGTCCCCTTACTGCCTTCTGCAGGGTACATCGTCAGCTTGTAGGTAGCAATCGGCTCCATTCTCTGCTTCTGTAGCACCTCGAACCCGCAACCCCCTCCTCAGATACGTCCTGCATAACATCTGCAGGATCCGCCCCTCACAACTCACAACAGACTGTACACAATTCCTGGTCCAGACCATAGTGATGTCCTACCTGGACTACTGCAGCTCCTTCCTATAGCTGCCCGGATCAAATTCAACACTCTGGTTACAGCCTACAAAACCAGCTGTCACTCAGAACTGCTGAATCCCTCCCACATTGAAGAAGGGTGTCGAACCCATCTCTTTGACAGTCACTTCTCTCCTGACCTCTTGACAGCTCCATCAATGAGTCCAACACCATCTGCTATGATTATCTATGTATTTGCTGTTTGAATGTCACTCCTACAGGAGCTACTGGAGGGGTGTGAACGAGCAACATGGTGGTGTCCATAGTCCTTTGTTACTCTGAAATTCATGTTGCTTTGGAGAAAACTGATACATTTACATTCACACTCATTCATGTAGTTTTCATGTGGAAGTGTGTTGCTTCATTGCATAGTGACAGTTGGTCACTTGTCCTGGGTACAATGACAACTGCATGACGGTTTGTCTCCGACATTCTGCGGTTCACCCCCCTTCCCCAGCCCCCAGCCCCTGTCCGCATTGCCCAGTGTGCCATGTGAGATCTTTGTCCCAATCCAGCTGACTGCAAACAAACAAACGGCAAAGTGGCTCCTACCTTGTGCTGATTGGGGCAGTTTGGGTTCGTCAGTGGGGTTCAGCAGGTGAACGGACGCTCCGGTTCCGCTAAGCTCGGCTAAAGGCTCCACAATAGAATTGCTGTTGAGCTCAGAAAAGTGTGTTGAGTGGCAAAGAGCTGGGGGGGGGGGGGGTTATGGGGGGGCTAAATGGAGTGCTCCGTGCGCCGAAAACATCACAGTGCACTTCCCTCTCTGCTCTTCACGGTTAAACACACGTCCACAGCACCTGAGAACACTGGAGCCCTTCATCTTCCTGCAGGACAAATCCCAGTGGAGCCCAGTTTCTGTCCTGCAGCGTTAATCCATGCTGGAGACTATGTTAACGTTTTCTACATTTATTAAAATTCCACTTTGCTGCACTAGCCGCTCATGTGACAAATGTAGATTTAGGCATTTAAGATACAAACACTTCCCAGTTTCTTTATTTTCCACTGCTCTTTCTTCACTCCCTGACAGAAATTTCAGGAGCTAAGTGGACATGACATGAGGACAAAGTGTCCAAGTGGCAAAAGATCTTCTAAGATGCTTGCTGGGTGTGGGGTTCGAGTCCAGCTCAGCATTTGCGTTTTTCTCTCCGTGTCTGTACCCTCCCCCATGACATGTGCTGGCAAAGTACTTCTCTTCCTCCCTCGTCTTGGAATCCATGCAAGTGGACTCGACTTGACGACCCGTCCATCTCTCATGTGATTATGACCTGTGTTTACCCTCCGAGCCACTAGATGGCAGTAGAGCAAAGGGCACTAAAACGAAATAGGATTGCTGCGTTGTCTTAGTTCAGCTCGCTGCCCCGGTGTTTACAGCTCCAGTCCGCCGTTCCTCAACGTTAGTGCTCGGTAACAGGATGAGGAACACTGACTGTGTTTACAGGTGTTGGTGGAGACGACAGCTTTTGCTTCTCATTCGCTCCTTCGTTTTCACTAACTGCTTCTCCTGCTCAGGGTCATAGAGGTTCGAAGCCTATTCCGGAACCCCCGGGCACAAGTACGGGGGGGACGCGCACCATTGCATGGTAGCCACACACATGCACAATCACAATGGACAATTTAGCATCTCCAAATCACGTGAAACACATCCTTTGAGTTGTGGGAGGAAACCAGAGCACCCAGAGGAAAGCCACACAGACATCAGACAGACACATACTTCACACTGACTGAGCCACATTGGAACCTCTGCTAAAGCAGCCCAGGGACTTTGAGGCAGTGGTACTACCCTCTGCACCACTGCGCTGCCAGTTTCAGTTTCCACTCATTTTTAGTTCTATTGTTAATGTGATATCTGAGCTTTCAACAGAAATTGTCATCCTAATGTTGGCACGAACTGAGGGACGTCTGCAGTTAGTTTTTCTGTTGGTTGTGACTTGGTGCTAAAATTGATGTCAAAGCTACACACAAAGAGTTACAAAGACACTTCTATATGCTCTCTATATGTATGTACTACGGTATATACAGTACTCTAGTATACAGTCAACTGTCTTATTTGTTTACTGTCTTATGTCTTTGTTCAGTGCTCTGCTGAAGATGAATTATCTGAAGAAGATGAATTTAGATCTAATTTTCTTTCATCTTCATCTGCTCTAGAAGAAGATGAATTTTCTGATCTTAAAAATACATCGAACTGAGTTGAGTTGTGGTGCCACTTGTCAGCCTTGTGGACCTCAGCCTGGCTTGGCCGTCCGGTTCGGTTCAGGTTCAGTCTCTTCTGCTCTGCTCTGTCTCTGTGCTCCCTTCACTGCTCAGCCCATGAAGATGCAATACAACTGTAGCCTTCCCAAGTGGTGACAATGAGAACGATAAAAACCCGAATGACTAACCCCTGTCGCCGGCCGCCGTCCCTCTGCCTCTCGTCACAGGTGTCCTGGTGCTGCCCTCGTACCTGAGCGTCTACAGCCGGCGGTCCATGGGCAGAGCGGGCGGCACCCTCCCCTTCCGGGTGTCCGAACTGCAGACGCTCGAAAGCAGTTTGCTCAGCACCACCGTGGACAGTGTCTCCGAGCTCAGTGAGAGCGCTGTGTCCTGTTGTTAACCATTTCCTCCCTCTCTGTGTATTTCTACACAGTTAACACTCCACCGTCCCCACTGTCTCTGTCCTTTCACCCCCTCTCTGACTGTGCTCTCTCAGCTCCAAGTCATTCCAGTATCTTGCTTTAGCGTCACTTTCTGCCTTGTCTCACCAGCTCTAGCCACATTGTCACTCCACTGTATCCCCACTGTATCTCTGGTGTGTCTTTACTGTATCCCCACTGTATCGAACCTACTCGATCGATGAGCCTCGGTGCAGCAAGCGGTAGGGAACAAACTAGGTTTGCTTGAGACTTTCATGTCTGCAGCTATGTCTCCTTCTCAATGTAATGCATAAATTGTCGTTTTGCTGAGATGTACGTCGCTTTGGACAAAAGCATCTGCTAAATGAATAAATGTAAATGTATCTCCACTGTATCCCCACTGTATCTCCACTGTATCCCCACTGTATCACCGGTATGTCCCCACTGTCTGTATCCCAACTGTACGTAGTGTATCTCCACTGTATACCCACTGTACCCCCACTGTATCCCCACTGTAACTCCACTGTATCCTTCGCTACACCGGTGCACTTCATCGCTTCTGTAGCACTGAGCACAGAGTCACTGTCCAGTTGCTGTGTTGTCCTGATGCACTTCTTTGGATGCTCTGTCCCACCAACCAGGACTGCAACCCAGTGTGTCCTCACTGCATCTCCACTATAACTTTACTGCCACCCCTCTTTATATTAGCTGTATCCCATCCGTGTCTCCACTGCAGCCCCACTGTAACCAAGTGTTACTGCTCTGTAACCTCACTGTGTCCTCACTGCATCTCCACTGTATCTTTACTGCTGCCCATTTTTGTATTAACTGTAACTCATCTGTATCTCCTCTATATCCCCTCCAGGTGCCCTGGTCATCAACACAATGTACTGCCTGCAACGGATATCTTCTGGCTCCTCAAGTGCGGTGGACCGTGCTCCTTTCCACCAGAGGGCACTATGCTGGGAACCAGGGGCTCTGCATACACTCTTTTACTATACTCATGTCCAAAGGGAGGGGGGGCGACACAGCCCTGAGTCCCGTGGACCTCAGCTGTGCACGGAAAGGTCAGAGGTCATTTGTGGCTTCGCTTTACCAGTCATTGTTGCGCTTTAGCGTGAACGACTGTTTTCTGACCAAGTGCTTCCCTGGCAGCTCTTCGCTGTGCTCCAGATGTGCGTGACGTTCCGGTCCAGGCATCAGGATGCCGTGCGCTTGGTCACGAATCGTAACCGTATTCCTGTGCGTGCTCAGACGTCCTGGTATAACCACTTCAGAAATATGCAGCAGTGTCATCCAGGCCAAACAAAGCAAACGGACAAATGATGAACATCTGACGTATGAATTGCGTGTAACGTGCAGACGCCATATTAGAAACGATGTGAAGACGTGAAGAATTTAACTAAATCCAATCACTTACTGAAATTTCACTTGAAATTCATTTTAATTCAGTTTATTTTTGACTCACCGCTCTTCTCACACTGTGATGCAGCCTGACTGGACAAAGGCAACAGGGTAGGCAAAGAAACAGAGATAACTGTTCGTTACAGAGCAGCGTAAGACATTTTCCAACGGATTTATTAAAGCTATAAGTATGCGTACTGGCCGCGGAGGCAAGGAACAGAAACTCCCAACTGGAAGTCCAGGGAGACATAACCTCTGGGGGTCCAAGGGCCAGTGGCTGCCCTCGTGTTGCTTCTTCGAATGACATAACTTTGGTGGGAGGAGCTTTGAGGAGAACAACCAATCGGTGAGCTACATGGCTGGTTGCCTTGCTGTCCTCCTTGGCCTCGCTGTGCAGTGTAATAGGAGTTGCTGAGCAGGCTTTCAACCTGCCATGACATGCAGATGCTTGCTTTCTTCTGGGGGTACATATGAAAGGTGTTAAAAAACACTTGTCCTTCCACGTCCCTTATTTCTGTGATTCTGAGATGTGTTTGGCTGCGAGGCCAGCAGCAATGCCACCGCAGCTCTGTGACTGGCTGTCAGTATGTTAAGCCCTATTTCTGCACCTCTTGCTAATGTGTGATTGGTCAACAGGCCAGAGGCGTGGCTGCCCCCGCTCTGCGAGTGGTTGCGCGCGTGTATCGCCCTGGCGGAGCATCGGCACAGCCTGACGGTGGACAGTGGAGATGTTCAGCAGGCGGCCAGGCTGCTGCTCCCAGGTGTGGATGTGGAGCCCCGCCCCCTCAGGTAACCGTGCTACCCTGTGAAGTACAGACCTCCTTCTTGCAGTTAAACACTGGAAAAACTCTCTTTTATCGACAGCTCATTCCTGGTGGCGAACATCTCTGAACGAGGCGTGTTATTGTACGTGCAAATAACTCGCAGCTCTGACTGGAGGGGTATCGCTCTCTGTGTCATGTACATGTGTGTATGCCTGGTGTGTGTGAATACCAGTAGGAGCAGGAACAGGAGTGTGTGCAAACATTTCATATTCAGAAATATATGGTTCACGTTACAGCCACTGAATTTCAGCTGTGCAGCTAACGTTTGTCGAGCCGTGGGATTAATATTGAGAAAGAAGGATATTGATTTGTTCACGTTCCTTTTTAAAATCCACCTCAGTATAATCTCAAAATCCCGTCTTCAAGAGTAACCTTCTAGATTACATGCAGGGATTTATGGAGCAGCTCTGCAAGTATGTGGTCAGATTTTCTGTGAATGTCAGATTTTACTACATATTTGTGGTGTGCGTGTGTGTGTGAGAGAGACAGGACAGGTTAAACAGCAGGAGCTCCGGACCCCAAAGTAACCCTGAAGCGAACACCACAGTAGCTGCACTGACTGAAAGAGCCTGTAAGGGAAAGACAGGTGTCCTAAGGTGCTTCACGGGGGTGAAACAGGGGTGAAACAGGGGTGAAACGGGGGGAGGGGGGGGTTACAGCTCTATGTCCTTTTCTTGCTCTTTGCCTCCAGGCTCTAATAAGAAGAACGACGAGGTAACTGTAGACACATCCGCAGTCATACTCCTCTCCTCTTGATCATCTACTCTCCTTCCTATTCCCTTTATCCTCATCATCTTCATTCCGTAGTCTTCTCACTGCTCTCCTTCTTCTGTCATCCCCTTTCCCAGACCCCCAGTCGCTCTCACTCCTCTTCTCCTCTTATCTGTTCACGCTGTGCATTCTTTATTCTCCTGTCAGAAGCTCTGGTTCAGAGCTCTGTCCCTGATGAAAAAGATGAAGCTCTAGGAGTCCCGAAAGCAGTCCGAGACTCTATGGGTGTCCGCGGAGGGA
The DNA here is from genome assembly GCF_900964775.1 of Scleropages formosus. NCBI lineage: Eukaryota > Metazoa > Chordata > Actinopteri > Osteoglossiformes > Osteoglossidae > Scleropages > Scleropages formosus. Next base: position 43,353,832 of record NC_041807.1, on the reverse strand, counting down.
ACGGCTCCGCCTGTAGACTCGGGCGCGTGTAGTTGTGTACTGATGGGTATCTTTGTTCACTCCTTCCTGTCCCTTTTCCCTCTGTTGTCCTGTACTCATCATCACTGGAACCCTCTGTACACACCCCACCCTGCTCTCCTGCCCGTCTGCTTGTCCTCCAGGGTGGAATGTTGTCTCTATGCCTCCAAGCGGTTGGAGGCTCCCGCAGTGAAGCGCGTGCTCTGCTGGAACCTGGCCTTCCGTATGCTCACCTGCGGCCGGACAGACCTGGTAGCCTCAGCTGTAGCGCTGCTGGGGCCTGACGGCGTGAACACCCTCGACCAGCAGGTACCGTCAGTCAAACAGCGCCCCAGGAAGGCAGCTTTGGGAAGCACAGCATGTGAATTACAGGGCTGTATTTTGTGCTGTTATGTTGTAAACATGTTCAGCTCTTGTCTTTGGGGCTAGATTCATGTTCCTGGTAATTTAATTGTAACAGAGTTGATGTCTCAGTGTAAAAATGTGTCAATGTAACGGTGTTGGTGTCTCTGTGTTGATACAGTGTGTCAATGTAACAGTGTGAAGCAGTATTGCTGTTTATGTATAGCAGTGTTGATGCTGATGTTCTAATGTCCATATGACAGTCTCTCTCTGTCTCTCTCCTTCTCTCTCTCTGTCACCAGGGTCTCTCCCCTCTCATGTACACCTGTGCAAATGGAGACGAGGCCATGGTTCAGGTTCTGCTAGATTCTGGGGCTTCTGTCAACTTGCAGGTAGGTAAGAGTGTTTTGTTGTGTGTGTGTGTGTATATGTGTGTGTCTGACACAGAAGGAGAGAGACAGAAAGAGCAAGATCACAGGGCAAGCAGTGATTGCAGCTCATCTGAGCAGTAACATGCCACTCGAGTCAAACAAGCACGCAACAGCAGAGCTCGTACAATACTCTGTAGGCAGCGATAAATACAGTAACTGCCTTCATCGCCTTCGCTGTCACCCTCTCCTCCAGGTTCCAGGGGCAGCCCAGTTGGCCCCCTGTGCTCATCCAGAGACCCGCCACTGGACTGCGCTCTCTTTCGCTGTTGCCTTCGGACACACATCTGTGGCTCAGGTACGTGGTGTGCCTTCCTTACCTAGGGTCAAACAGCATAGTGTCCCAAACCCCGGTGGCAGTAAAGCAACAGTGTTCGGACACAGGTGCACCCGGTTAGGCGACCCTAAACCTTGCTGCAACTCCCCTGCATGCTCGTTGGCTCCACACAGACATCCCAGCATGCTGCAGGAGTCGACACGGGTGCGAACATGTAGGAGGAGCCAGTGGCCCCAATGCAGCACTCGTAAGCATGCGCAGCTTTGCGCCGGTGTTGTGCAGCAGCAGCAGAATGTGAAGAGACTTCCGGTCCCGGTTGTGCTCCTCGTGACCCCAGAAGCCCATTTCTTACGCGAGACGGTTCTGATGATGCTGTGCTCCTGCAGCTCCTGTTGGACCATGGCGCTGACGCTGACGGCTGTGCGGGAGAAGAAGGAGCCGCGGAGACACCCCTGCAGTTGGCCGCGGCCGCAGGTCCACTCCGAACCTCCTGTGAGGTCCAATCTGAGCTCTCTTCATGGGGACAGTATCAGTCCCGGGGTTTACTGGACAATCTCGCCCCAAAGTAGCACCGTTCCTTCACCCAGTTGCATTGTGTCCTCTGCTCCAGACTGGCTGGACTCACAGAAACGGCATGAGTGCTGAGAGCCGCATGTTGGGCCTGGTATCGGCGGATGCTAAGCCCTGCCAACTCTCAGTTTGGGCCATGAGTTTCCAGAGAAGATTAATGAGTTGAGCTCCGGTTGACTATGACCCGGTCCATAGTGGAGTTCACTCTGACTGACTTGGGATGTCTCTCGCTCTGCCCAGGACGTTACCCGCTAGTCTCTCTGCTGCTCGAGAGGGGGGCGGATCCACTCAGCGGAACCTGCAGCGTGATTGGTGGGAGCAGCTCCCTGCGGGGGATGACCACCGCGTTCTCCCTGGCTGCTGCCCACGGTCATCGGTAGGCACAGCCACACCTGCTCGCTCCCGTGTGTGTTTCTGTGTGTTTGTGCAAACAGGTGCAAACTGGATCCTCGGCTCACGGACCCCATTGGGACTGGAAGTCTGTCAGTGACTCATTTTCACCGTGTCTTGAAAAGCACTTTCACAGTACATAAAAGATTTTAAAATAAATTGTCAGAAGGTGATCAGGAATCTACTCTTTTTGGGTGTGTTTTAGTACCAACTAACATTTACATATTTTTCAGACACTTTTCTCCAAAGTGACTTCCAATGAACTCTGTGTAGTGTTACTAGCCCACACACCTTATTCACCGCAGTAACTTACACTGCTAGATACACTACTTACAATGGCTCGCTCATCAATACATCACTGGAACACACTCTTTCTGTCACTCACACACTATGGGTAAACTGGAACAGCATGTCTTTTGATTGTGGGAGGAAACCAGAGCACCCAGAGTAAACCCACACAGACAATGATGCAAACTCTATACAGACTGAGCAGGGATCAAACCCGCATCCTCTTGCACCACGCAGGCACTGTGAACCAGCAGCGCTACTCATTGTGCCACCGTGTCACACTAAGTTTGCTGCACAGCAGACGGAAATGGTAGAAAGCAGAACAGCGAAGAAAATGCGATGCAAAGACAAATAAACCATCTTCAACGTTTCTGTCTTCGAACACATGGCACAGGGCACCATAGTGGTGCGGCGAGTAGCACTGCTGTACCCCAGCACCTGGGTGGTATGAGAGGATGTAGGTTCAGTCCCCCACTCAATCTGTGTGGACTTTGCATTTTGTTCACGTGCTCTGGTTTCCTCCCACAGTCCAAAGACAAGTGTTTCAAGTGAACTGGACACTGTGAGGGCTCGTGCGTATAGGTGAGTGACTGTACTGTAGTGTAGTGTGTGCAGCACTGTGAGTCACTGTGTCACACAGAAAAGGTATCAGACAAACACTGCACAGTGTTCGCTCACTGGAAGTCGCTTTGGGAAGAACACCCGCTAAGTGAACAATGTAAACTCGGCCGTCGACAAGCGAACCCGGTCTCCTTGTAGGCTGCTCAGCTGAGCGAGAATGTGTACACGCCATTACGCCGAGCGTCACCGTAGTGCATCGCGTGTGTTGCAGGACTGTACTGTGGACCCTGCTTTCCACCATCAACAGTGACATGGTGTCCCTGGAAGACATGCTGGCAGAGGGGCTGGTGTCCAGAAGTGACTCGGGCGCACAGTCGGGGCGCAGCAGCCGTGCCAGGCGGCGTGCCCTGCAAGGGGCGCTCTACCACAGCGCTGAGCACGGCTTCCTGGACATCGCCATGCAGCTCCGACAAAGAGGTGCTCCCGTCTCGCCCGCATCGCTGCTCTGTGAAAGCACATGGGCACAGAGCTGACCGTGAGACCACGAGCGTCCGTTTCGCCCACAGAGAACGTGCCCTGGACGCTTCACTCCTGGCTGCAGTGCCTGAGGACGTCCTTCTCGCAGCAACGCTGGGACATGACACACAGCCTCCTGGGAGACTTCCCCACGCTCCAGGATGTGTACAGCAAGGAGCTGGTGTGCGACGGCTTGCCGCTACTCTTCAACATCCTCAACACCTGCCAGGTGCGCTCCTCCTTGAGGCGGACTTTGTGTCAGTTGACGGTGGACATCACAGCCCTCTTTCGTGCAGCTTCAGGCATCGCGAGTCACGCTCGGCTTTCGCCGTGTCCTCTTTTCTGTTCCCAGAGCGAGTCCACAGTGCACCAGCTGGCTGCCATCTTGTCCAGCTGTTATGGCTCGTACCCAGTGCCTGCAGTGCATGAGTGCGCTCCAAAGCCTCACACACCTCTAGGTACACCTCCCCGCACCTTACACACCCTTATGTACACCCAGCACACTCTGTGCGGGACCTCACACACCTGTGCTTATACCATCCTGAACTTGTACACCACTTACCTATTTAACTCTTCATGCTTTGCCTAGTTAATAGCGTTCAACTGCTAGACTTAGAAACTCTTGTCTTCACCTTCAAACTGGGCAAGAATCCATGATGTTAATTAACGTTAAAACTCAATATTTGAACTCAGTGCAAGATGATCTCACAAGATGTTAGTTTCTAAATCTTCTGTGGTAAAGCAAAGTGAACTCCACTGAGTCCCCATAGACCTTATGAAATGCCAGAGAATCCCTGCAGACCCCAACGAAGCCCACCAGTCACAGCAGACCACTACAAGCCTGGAGAGGCCAGTAAATTCCAGTAGATCCCAACAAACCCTGGCAGACCCTAACAAGACCCTAACCTCTAACCCCCACAGACAATTGCACATTGCAACGAAAGCCAGCAAACCAAAGCAAATCCCAGAAAATCCCAAAGAACCTCAGAAGATCCCAACGAATTCCAGTAAATGTCACCAGACCCCTGTAGACTCCAAAACATCTAAACAAATTGCATTGAGCCCTTGCAGGAAATGCCAATGAATTCTAGGAGACCCCAGCGAATCCCGGTAAACCCTGTCGCAACCCAGCGAGTATCAGTAGAGTCCAACAAATCCCAAGGAATCCCAGTGAGTTCAGGTGAGATTTTCCTGTTTCTGGCAACTCTTCCAACAGATCCTCTCTTCCTGAACAACAAGGAGATGTGTGACATTACGTTTCTGGTTGAGGACAAGCCCTTTTATGGCCACAAAGAACTGGTGTCGTCTGCCTGTCCAGGGTAGGAGCTCGTTGAATCTCTTGGTGGGCAAGTGTCTTTGTCAAGGTCTCGGATTGTATGGGACCCTCAGCTTCCCAGTTGTAGAGCTCTTCCAGTTCACACCAACACCAGAGAGAAGATTTAAAGCTCAGTAGCTCAGCTCTACAGGTACGATACCTGAACAAGGGTGAATAGTGCAAAGAATTCACAGCGTACAAGAGTTACACACTAGTATGTAGTTTTTGCGTGTTGTTGCGTGTAGAATGAATGCATGACGTGGATGAGATGAATAGCTGTTTGCCGCCTTCTTGCAGGTTGGAGAAGCTTATCAGTCAGGTGTCTTCATCCAGCTTGACCCCTGTGGAAGTTCCTGACATCAAATACAGCACTTTCCAGGTGAGCCTCCACCTGGCCCAGGGCTCTCTGAGAAGCTCTGAGGGTCATGTGTCATGTGCTTCCTAACCTCAACATCTCAGAGTGGACAAAGGTGCCGTCTTTGCGCTGCATTATGGATGTTTCTTTACAGCTGGTGATGCAGTACATTTACAGCGGAGGAGTTCAGGGGATACACCTGAGCAAACAGGAGGCCGTGGAGGTATGGCACTCACTCGAACACTTGTACAGGTGTCACTGCGTCAGACGTCAGTAGGACTTGTCACAGCATTAAAGGCGCAATGAAAGAGTTGCCGTTGTTAAGGAGCAGTGTTGTCGCGCAGCTGGTGCCTTCACCTTGGTGCCGTCGCGCGCTGTGCTAACACACGCAAGGGCCGCTGTGAGGAAACACAGCAGTACAGGGAGCCGTCTGCAGCATTTTCTCTCTCGTGTCTTTTAATCAAAGAATGATGTGCAGTGCACGCAGCAGCCGGCAGGCGGTGTAGCGCTACAGGACACACACAAGTCACCTGAATGTTGCCTCTTCTGTCGCCTTCTGCTTGCCTTCGCCCAGGTTCTACATGTCGCCCACGTCTTTGGTCTCAAAGTGTTGAAACGCCACTGCGAGGTGCTCTGCTCCAAGTGCATCTACCCGTCGGACGCAGCCAGCGTGTACCGCCAGGCCAAGGCAGGACAAGGGTTCAATGGCGTAGCTCCTATGAGCTCCTGTGAGTTAAGCTTAATAGCTGCGCTCCCGTCCGTCCCCCGCGTGACCTCTCCGTGTTTGCAGGCTGACCAGGCATCCGAGCTGAAGAGGTTCTGCGAAGGCTACTTTCTGAAGAACATGGTGGCCCTACTGGACGTCAGCTCCTTCCGCCGCCTCCTGCTGGCAAGCGAGGAAAAAGACGCCCTGGGCAAAGACCTACTGCACACGCTCACCACCCGCATGCAGGCCCTGGGTCAGCCGGTGGCCAAGGAGACCATGGTTTAAAGTGCCACCTGCTGTCAGTGGGGCAGCACTGCAGACCGATGGTTTGATGGTAGCGGAAGGAGATGACGATGGATTATCGTACTGGACGTGCTGGAAGTGCTGACAGGTGACAGGAGACTTCGCTTCGTCTCAGGCGGCAGTGAGAGGGATAAACAGCCCAGTCGCCTCTTTGCTGGGTGACATTACACTTTCTGAAGCTTTCTTCCTAGTGTGAGTGAGATCAATATGCATTTGCCAGCGTACTTCAATATATTCTTACTGGTAAGAAGCGGTGCAACAACTGATTGTACATTTTCTTCATTGTTCACACTGATGTCTTTACGGAGTGTGTGCTCAGTATGACTGTTAAGAAATCAGAAGTTCCAATAAATGCTTATTGAGTGAATTAATTGATGGGGAATTTTCAGAACAGTGTAAGGGGCCGCCTTGTTGTGGTGTGTCAAGATCCTGCAGAATCGCTCTTTCTTTACTTGGACTCCATGTTCAGACCTGGAATCAGAGTGAAGCCTGCATGGTTGCTATGGAAACCAGAGTTTTGGTCCTGCAGGTGTGATCTTGAGGTATTCTGACTTCTAGAAGTATGGGCCACTCAGCTTTAGAGGAAGGAGAATCCACTTGGGGCAAAGGGCTCCTTCACATTCACTATTTGCTCAAGAGCTTCCAAAGCGTTGGAAAGAATTTATTTAAAGTCCTTTTCCCACACAGGTCAAGTTCACAAAGTATACAGTGAAAGGATTAATAAATGGTGACATGGTGGGTGGCATGGTGGCACAACGAGTAGCGCTGCTGTCTCACAGCGCCTGGGTGGTGCGAGAGGACATGGGTTTAATCCCTGCTCAGCCTGTGCGGAGTTTGCATGTTCTCCCTGTTTCTGTGTGGGTTTGCTCTGAGTGCTCTGGTTTCCACCCACAATCCAAAGCCATGCTGTTTGGGTTCACCCATAGTGTGTGTTCCACTGATGTATGGATGAGTGATCCACTAGTGTATCTAGCAGTGTAAGTTACTGTGGTGAATAAGGTGTTTGGGCTGGTAACGCTGCATAGGGTTCACTGGAAGTTCCTTTGGGCAAAAATGTCTGCTATATGGAAAAAATGCAGGGAGCAGCCCTTTTACAATCACATTTGAACTCTGTTTTACTATATCACTTGAGGGTAAGTACCTTGGCTGAGGGCACCACAGCAGGAGGTCTGCGACACGGCACACACACACTTCTACAGACGTGTGTGACGACGTGACTCCAGCAACCCCAAATTAGAACAGGAAGCGATGAGTCGTCCATGACTTTGGCTTTCTGCTAAAGTGGTCGAGGTTTTTACTTCTGGCCCCTTAATCACCACAGCTGGGCTGCTTACCGTCTTCTCGGAGTTGTGCGTAAATATACCGCAGCTCCTCTGCTTATGCACAACCGGGACGGGAGTCCGCCACTCCAAAGTCACTTTGACCACTAAGGCCCATCGTTAAATGGTTAATAAGTCAGAATGAGATATAGTTGAGAGGTTTTTGGTATTTGTACTAACTGTTAAAAGTGAGTGCATCAAAGTATAAATACATCCTGTCCAAAGACTCCAGTACAGATAGTTGATAAATAATCTGTGAAGCATCGGAGACATTCCTCATCGTGTTATTGATCGCCGAGACGGAAACCCCAGACATGGGTCGTAAACACAGTGGAAATGAGTTGAATGCGGTGAGTCCCACACTCTTGGATGCTCTTTACCGCCACCTATTGGCTGGGGCGATAAGCACTGGTTCTGTTTCCTCCAGGACAGACAGGAATTTGACAAGAAAGTTGAAAATATGCATGTCTTGAAAGACCTGAAACCCAAGCGTTTGTAACGGGAGGAGCCAGGGCCATGTGCTATGAATGCTCTGTAAATACGGTTGTGGTGTTAAATGTGCAGAGGTGGATGTGAACACCAGTGAAACTGCTCTTCACACATTCATTTTATGTGATACATTCTATACATTATTATACATGTTATCGTGGTAATGGTCGGAATGCTGAGCACAGATTGTTTACATAAAGCATCATTTTATTGTAATATTCCATGAATTTACAGGTTTTATTGCACCTCAGGACAGATACAGTGTGTAGAGCCACAGCTTTCATCAAATACATTGAGGATACTTTGAAATGCAGAATACTAAATGCACTATGCTACTGTTACTCAAGAATATGAAATAAAGTACTTAAAAGGGCTGCATAAAGTAAATTAATAGGGTGTTCAAAATCATAAATATATATACGTTCTACACGAAGTCAGTGATTTAACTGCAGTGCGGGATCAAACAAAGACCAGAAGGACAGGACTTGGACCCCCCAGAGCTTTATCTCTCTCCTATTTTCTCCCAGAGGACTTTTCTCTTTTCCTCTCCTCAATTGCCGCATGAGTTATTTGGTCAGCACATTAGCAAAGTGCCTTCTGTTCGTCTCTGCTTCACCTCCTCTTCACCTCTTCCTGTGCTGCTGGTACTCTGCTGGTCAGCGCTGTGTCCCTTGGGGCGAAGGGCGCCATGTAAAACGAGCTGAGACTAATGTGCCAACAGTAAAGTGCATAAGCGTTTGGCTGAATTGGTAGGAAATGAAGAGTTTGACTGGTGAACAACACAATGATGATGTTTCACACCTACAGGATCACAAGCTAACCCCAGACCGTCACTCTACGGCGGTCCTCTCGTCAGCTCTGGGGCTATGGAGCATCTCGCAGGACTTTGTCTCAGCCGCTGAGGATGAGCTGTGAATGCCATGGGGGAAACCGGCAGCTTTCGAGGGGCATTACGCTTTCATTAATTCATTGAGCTTTGTCCATTCCTTTTTCATTATTCTTACAGTACTGTTACATGTATCTCACCTTCTTCTCCCGCTTCTTCACTGACTCACCCATGTATTCAGCAAGGTAATTTTTACTGTATCAACTCGAGAAGTACCTTGATCAAGAGAACCACAGCAGAAGGTAGGATGTGAAGCCAGAATTATTGTACTCCGAGATACGACAGTGAATGGAGCGGGATTCATGTGGCAGCCCAGGCTGCCGGTAAGTGTCTTTAGTCATGACACCACCGGCTGCCCCTGAACGATGAAACGTTTGACAGCGTAAGACCCACATATGAAATGTCCAGTGCGCGGTGAGGGCACTGGGATGAAAGGTGGCCGTCCCATTGACGTCCATGTACTTGTACACGCATAGAGAGCAGGAAGGTGGGCTGTGCAGAGGAAGCCTGTGGCCGTTTATTTACTTTGGGCTCACGTTTTGGCTCCACCGGGAAAAAGATGGGGAGAAGCTACGCAGGAAATTGGAGGAAGGTCACAGTGGAAGGGGCGACATGATGACTGTTGCACTTCCCGGGAGAGCGATTAACGCACACACTGACTGATGGAAGAAAGACAATGCGGTTGAGCTGCATATCTTCAAAGCTTCAGCGCTTTCACAGATTTCTGTTCATATGTACATACATAATTTCTGCTAATGATCTACAGACGTAATTTGACAGCGTGTTACTGGAGCTCCTGAGGAACGCTGATGCTGCAGCGCGGGGATCGACGCTCCGGTGCAGGATAAATCGCGACGGCTCCAGCCCAGCGTTTGGAGACCTCCAGCTGCACGCGCCTCACTTGTAGCCCAAGCCGGAGCGGCTGATGTGACAGAATAGCGTCATGGCGAAGCACATGCCAAGGACCTGCGCAGAGGCACGAGATGCCCTGGGTCATAGGCGGTCGCCCGCAACAGAGGTTGGGGTCAAAGAGATGGGGGAGGCAAAAGGACAGTACCTCGATGATGCAGATGGTGATGACTGCAGCACCGGTCGTCAGGAAATGCTCTTCAAAGAAGTCCTTGAGCAGCTCAAAGCAGCCCTGCGGTGGACATGGACACATAATGTGGCCTGCATGAGAAGAGCGGTGTACAAAAATAAATTGAATGAATTGAATAATGGTGGTTAGTAGGGATGGTCAGTGCTGGAAGAACACTGGAGGCTAGTAGTGAGACTTTGATTTTTGAAGGAAATCTGTCCTCCCCTTGGTGGGACAGACAGAAAGATGACTTAACAGTGAAAGAAGTGTAAAGCACATGAATGGGGTCAGACACCATAGAGGACGAGGAGCAAGAGGTCACACAAAATAATCATCATCATCGCCGGATGGGAGAACAAGAAAAAAATAATATCTCACTAAGAAATTCAACATCACAAACGGCAGTGTGGTCATGACACACATAAGACTCGTGTGGTTGTTGAGCTTTTAGAGACACTAATGAGCTTTAACTCTAAGTCATGGCGTGTGGACGATGAGCTTGTCAAACCTGATCCTTTGGTTGTACCTTTTTGAAGTACGATTCATTTTCGCAGCTCGTGGCGCAGCATGACGGGGGAAGGAGACTTGTCCAATCAGTTCTGTTTATGACACCACAGCACTGCAGCTGCAAACACCAAGCACATGGACCTCTAAGCTGAAGAGCACAAACATGTACAAGACACTATGGCTGTGAATCCAAAAGGAGCTTTTGCACTTGTACCCCTCAATCTGGGAGATCAGTTTGGTTGCTGTAGCAAAAAGAAGCCACAGTCAACACTGGCTTTTCTCTGAATTCTGTCCATGTTTAGCACTGACCTTCCTGTGAATTCTCTCCGTTCTCTGAATTCTGTCCATTTTCAGCACTGACCATTTTCTGAATTACTGTATGTCCATATTCAGCACTGAACTGTCTGTGAATTCTGTCCATTGTCAGAACTGACCTTTCTTTGAATTCTGTCCATGTTCAGCACTGACTTTTCTCTGAATTCTATGTTCAGCACTGATCTCTCTGTGAATTACTGTATGTCCATGTTCAGCACTGACCTTTTTCTGAATTCTGTCCATTCTCCGAATTCTGTCTATGTTCAGCACTGACCTTTCTCTGAATTCTGTCTGTTCAGCACTGACCTTTCTGTGAATTACTGTATGTCCATGTTCAGCACTGACCTTTTTCTGAATTCTGTCCATTCTCCGAATTCTGTCCATGTTCAGCACTGACCTTTCTCTGAATTCTGTCTGTTCAGCACTGACCTTTCTGTGAATTACTGTATGTCCATGTTCAGCACTGACCTTTTTCTGAATTTTGTCCATGTTCAGTACTGACCTTTCTGTGAATTCTGTCCATCTTCAGCCCTGACGTTTCTCTGAATTCTTTCCTTGTTCAGCACTGACATTTTCTGTATTTTGTCCATGTCCAGCGCTGACCTTTCTCTGAATTCTCTGTTCAGCACTGACCTTTCTGTGAATTACTGTATGTCCATGTTCATAACTGACCTTTCTCTGAACTGTCCATGTTCAGCAGTGAGCTTTGAGTCTTTTTTCTGCCATCTTTCTTTGAATTCTGGTTTTAAAAAGATCCTCTGAATTCCACTCATATCCACACTTACTGTTTGTTGGAGTACGTCCCAGTCATCTTTCTTTGTTTCATTCCCACTTTTGCGTGACGCTTCTGATGTCTTCAGACTTTTCTGCAGATCTTCCTTTATGAAAGTTCCCACCTGAACAAACACAGCCAGTTGGTTAAGGTCTCCCTGTGAATGAGCAGAGACCAGCAGGACCCCCTTGTTATGACTCCACTTCAGAAAAGCTCATTTTACCATCAACCTGTCTGCATAAACAAAGACCAACCTGTGTTAAAATCTCATCCTTTACCCTCTACTCCCCCTCCCTCATGGACCTAGACCTGCCCACCCATGTGATGGACATCTCACCTCCTTCTCATAGGCCAGCAGGACACAAGCAGCAGCCAACTCCATCATCATCAGGATGAAGAGCAGGATGAAGAACTACATCAATGTAGCAAAAAGGAAGACACTGGGTCAGTGAAACCTCTGACAGGTGAAAAAATCAGCCAGTAAGAGACACCTACAGAGATGGACACCCAATCAGGCAAGGAAGAGATGCACAGAGATGAACACCCAATGAGGTGAAGAAGGGACACACATGGAGATGGATGCCCACTGAGGTGAGGAAGACATACATGGAGATGAAGGCCCAATAACAGAGCTGAGGACAATAAGACCCACTGAAATGAGCAGACAGCGGTTCTCCTTGAGCGCTCCGAGGAAGCCCAGGAAGGCGATGCAGGAGATGATGGTGCCAATGATCACCAGACAGCTGGCTATGCTGAAGGACGGCACACTGGGGATCAGTGAGGAGAACTCGAGGCTTGTCATGAGGTAGACTCCAAAGCCGAGGACAGCGGTTCCACACAGCTGGCGTAAGTGGGGAGGGGAAGACCGCAGTGAGTCAGATCAGAAGCACATGATCGGGATCTCTAAAACATCGCTGAAAGTGACAGTGACACAGAAACTCTAACAGCTAACTGTTTAAAAACTGAGTTTTTAAAGAGAAATTCCACAAAAATGTGACTTGATGTTCACTTTCAGGACAGTCTGTACGTGAACGTGCATCAGCAGCAGGAAACCTTCTGGTTTGTTTCATAGGTATTTAAATTACGGACGAGGGTCATAAAGGAGCAAGATCTAGAAGGAAACTCCGTTTCCTATGACCTACGTGTTTGCGGTTGGATGGTCACGCACAGAACTCTATGGTACAACGAGAGCAGCACATCTGTAAGTGACCTGGAGCACCATACAGACGTTGCCGTGGTGAACGTTCACCGTCACCTGTTAATCTGAGTGTGTTCTGCGTTCATCTGCTTTTATTAAAGTTTTCTCTGTCCCCACCCCCCCACCCCAACCTTCTCAAACCACATTTTGTACTTTTGTACTTTATGTATCTCAGAAGCTCATCACTGAACACAAGCTGTCTGTCAAATCTGGGAGGAAATGGCTATTATAGGTACATTAGTGTAATGTTATAGTTTCATTTAACTGATAAAACAATAATAATTTATTTTGTGACTCAGTACATTACGGCTACATTTATGTTTTCTCACACTTTTCCCCAAAGTGACTCACAGGGCTAAGCTACTTACACTGATTAATCACACATTATTATAGCAGGGTAATTTTTGCTCTTTCAGTTCAGCGTAAATACTTTGATCAAGGGCACTATAGCAGGAGGTGGGATTTGAACCCAGCAGCATTTTCAGTGCAGAGGCTGCAGTTCTAAGCACTACACGACCTGGTGCCCTGTTTACTTTATCCTTCTGCATTATACTGTGTTGTAACTGTTCCAGGAGCAGCAGGCGGCCTAGTGGTCAGAAGTGTGAGTTCATTTTGAACCTGGTCCTTAGTTCAAATCCCACCTGTTGCAGTCAGATAAAAGGCGGTTATTTATTAATTTTCCTGGATCTCTGTTCTGTTTGGCAGATTGGTGCCATGCTGCCCGTTTCTGGGCTCCCAGGTTCTCCTTGGCGACACCGGGGTACTCGGGAGGCGAGCGATGGCTTGTTAAACTTGAAGGGGACCATCCCCCCATTGAAGGCGCACATTGAACCACGTTTGCAGAGCGGCTGCGTTCTGCAGCTTGCCAGTGAAGAGCCGTCACGGCTGGCCTACCCAGAACAGGAAGTTCACTGCACACATGGTGTACTTGAGGCAGTTGAGGCAGCTTTGAGCCATGGTGGTGCACTTGCGTTGCTGCCGTTACCCCTGGGAAACCATAGCAACACACGTTAATGACACACATTAATGACACACGTTAATGACTCTGCTCACATGATGTTCTGCAGGTACATGTGTTTAGTTGAGTTACCAGAACAGCACAATGACTCGTAACTGGGGACCGAACCAACAGCACAGCACGGACTGATTCCCACACACACACACACACACACACACACGGCGCAGCATGCAGTTATTTTTAAATGACCTGACTGAGAAAGCCAGGCTGCCCATTTAAAAATGACACACACTTCCTCCTGTAGCTGAGCAGCTTCTGCTTATGGCTTCCTGTGCAGTGTGTGATATCCGATCGGGGCGCGGCATGCGCTCCACTCCAGACACACCACGGCGGAGGGCCCTGTCCACGCTCCAGCTCAGAGAGGGCCGGAGGAGCACGAGCAGACAACGTTAGACCCTTCATCTGTCCACAGGGTAAAACACAATACTTTACTGTCCTTATCCACATTTGTGCTGCTAAAGCCATCCACAGCGTCCATCCCCTCACCATGAGTGGACCATGAGTGGATGCTGTGACACAGCAACAAAGGCTGACTTGTTTAAATGGGAAACAAGGACATCGCTAATATAAAGTGAGGGAAATTGTGTAAAGTGAGCAGACGACCACAAATGCCATGAACTGTATGGACAGCCAGAATGGCCCAGCAACCCGTACGGTCAGCTGGAGTCAGCACACGTGTATGGTGTGTAACAGCAGAACAGCTGAAGGTGTGTGTGTGTGTGTGTGTGTGAGAGAGAGAGAGATTCTGATACTGGTTTATATTTCTGAGAATTATGAAAACTATAATTTCAGAGTACTTTGCCAAATGCGCCGCACAGTGCAGCTCATAAACGGTGCACTAATTATTAATTCCATCTGCTATATATGTGCTGCCCATTTTTAATTATAGCTTCCAAAGTTATGATTAGCTGTTGGCTGAAATAAAAAGCCAGCGTCGTGCTGCTGACCACCCTGGTGTCCAGGAGGGGGCCCACTGGCCACACAGCATTGTTCCAGGTCGAGAAGGAACGCAACTCCTCCGCCCCGACCACTGACCGTTACGTGGATGGACACCGCGAGCTGCCGCATGGGACACACACATGCTCCGTCTCCCATGGGGGGTATCGCTCTGCGGACGGAGAAGAGTCACAACAGCAACGGTCACGCTGACCATCTGTCAGCCTCCTGCAGTGTCTGTTCCTCGCAGGACTTTCCGAGATGTATCACAGCACGTGGACAGCCGTCACACTGCCGTCACACTCGCGGCACAGACAGAGAGCTCCTGGCCCAGCTCACTTGTCCCCCATTGAACAATATTAGAAAACTCTTACTGTCAAATTAAGTGGCCACCTAATTTTGTTTAAGAAATAAGTGCAGTTCTGTTTTATGCATAAGGCACTTCAGCTTAGCGAACTCTTCAGCTCATAAACACAAATGGGTCTGTAACCTGGTTTTTTTGTAACTCCAAAGTTACAGTCAGTAAAAGGCTAATAATACAGATGTCCCTCGATGTACTTACAGGTAGGTGAGTAAAGTATAATATTTAGCTATAATAAATAATATTAGGTAAAACTTCAATATTTTTAGTCAATAGGAGTTATATTAAAACTAGCACTAAAACAGCGGAGAATCAAATTGTGTTGTTTCCACAAACTGGTGTTGAGCACTAATTACTGATTGATCCCATAAACATGGTCAGTATTACTCGTCTTGTTATTGATCATGGTGCTCAGGAACAGCAGATATGAGCTGTAAACACAGTGGAAATGAGTGGAATTAATGTGGAGTCACACTGCTGTTCCGTTTCAGTGCTCCATACTGCTATCTATTGGCTCGGAGGGTAAATACAGGTCGCGTTCAGTCTCCTAGAAAACGGATAAGTGAAAAGATGTGGCTGAGCAGCAAGGTGGGTCTCGGTCCCTGGGCTGGGGGCCTCAACAGCCTGTCCCCAAATCGAGCGTCGGTGAAGGGCAGGCAAACCAGAGAAACTGAAGGTATCACCCTGCTGTACATCAGGGCATTTCTCAGGGGCCCCTTGTTCATCTGGAAAGTCCTCAAGTCTGTGTGTGTCGCACCAGCTCTACTTCCCAGAAAATACCAGGAAATTCACATTAATTTACATATCTGTCCGAGCGATTGCCTGTCATGTAAAAGTATGAAAGAATTTGTTCACATCACACTCGGTTTACTTTAGGGCTGTGGAAACGTTTAAAAGCAGAAGCTGTTGTCATCATGAGCGTTTCATGGTTCCTTCTCAGTCAAACCCTCCCGACTGAACCAACACAGTCAGCGTACATGAACAAGAGGAGTTGCCAGCACACCTTGAGTTTCAGCACTCGCACAGAAAGTCGGGAGCAAAGAAAAATTGAAGAAACACTTTGGGTTCAAGGACTCGACGACAGAAATGTACCTGTTAAAAATGCTCTCTTAGCAGAGGTGGTTGGCTTG
Organism: Scleropages formosus; assembly: GCF_900964775.1. Taxonomy (NCBI): domain Eukaryota; kingdom Metazoa; phylum Chordata; class Actinopteri; order Osteoglossiformes; family Osteoglossidae; genus Scleropages; species Scleropages formosus. Next base: position 43,337,754 of record NC_041807.1, on the reverse strand, counting down.
TGCTTGGTCTTCTGTCTTCTGCCGCCTCGATGACCAAGTTTCTCTGGGTGGCCCCTGGTGGCGTCGACGAGGCCTCACAGGAAGTGGGTGGAGCCTGCAGCGGGGCCCGGGGCTTTCTACTGTTGCTTTCGCTTCTGCCTCCCAGAGGCCATGACTGACTGCCACAAAAGAGGATAGAAATTTGTCTCAAGAACTGTGGTGAAAAGAGAGCCGCTGGACTGACCCCAGCACTGTAGAAGTGCTTCTTCAGGTGTGCATACAAACACAAGCTGTTTTTATTGAAGGCATGTTTGCTGAAGGGTTATGTTATGTAAGCTGTAAGCACAACATTCTTTATTTAACAAAAAGGAAACGATTCCTGGTTCATTATATGAGGCTATGCTTGTAGACTACATGTGTAGTGATGTGAAGATGAAAGTTTGACCTCAGGAGAGTTTTGTCGTTGGAAATATATTTTATTCATTTTAATTTTATGAAGATGGGCGGATATCTGACTTCATTTAAATGGTACGAACAGGTTAAGGAGACCACATTTAACAAAGAAGAGTGGAAGTTCTCTTCAATTATAGATTCAGTAACATTGAACAGAGATGTGGTGTCCTGAGGTAGAAAAAGTGAGTTCATCTCTAGTCATGCTCTCATTGACTGTTGCTGACTATCACTCTCAGTGTCCCAAAGTGAACCCGACTCAAACCCGCCCAACCCAACCCCATCAACCTCAACTCTAACTAGCCCAGCCCAACTCAACTCAACTCAACCCAACCAGACCCAACTCAACTCAAACTTACGTAGCCAAACCAACCAGGCCCAACACTAGTCAACCTAGTCCAGCCCAACCCAGTTTGAACAGAGCCCAGCCCAACGTCCATTGCTCTATGCCTGTGTTCAAGTGCTCTGTGTCACTGTGTGAGAAGAGTGCGATAAAAAATAAATTCAATTGAACATTCTTCGCTTTTTCTGTTCACTTTTTAAGAGCATTTCGTGGCCAGTTTGGTATGGTTTTAATCTTGGTCCAGGTCCATTATATTTTGCGTTGGAGGTGCATCGCTGCTGTTCATGGTGTTTCTGGTAAATGTAGTTGTTTTGCTACCGCTTTTTCCCATCGCACATTTGTGTCGTGTAGCTGTGCAGGTTGATAGATACAATCAGTCGTGTGTTTGTGTAGCGTTGCATGGAACTGTATTATTTTGTTTGTTAAGTAGTATTTAGTGGTTTGTTAAGACGACCGTTCTCTGGATCATTTCTGTGTCCCGTAGCGGGAGTGGCTCCATGAGTTCGATTAATTGCGTCTGGTTGGTTGTTTGTTTTGGTTGCCATTGTTGGTGTAGTTTCAGTTTCGATTAGGAAGTCAGCTGATAGGCAATACCCCAGTTTAAAAAGCAGCTGGTGACCCGTAACGGCAGCGGTTGCAGCAGCCTCTTAGTGTGAAGGTTCGGGGTGCAAAGACAAGGGAGTCTACCTGCGGGAGTCCACTGAGGAAGGCCACTGTTACAGTTGTCCTCAAGGGAACATATGTCCAACATGTCGACCACCAAAGTCTTCTATGGTAAGTGAGCCGTGCAATTTCGCCACCGCCAGAGACCTGGGTGCTCTCGCTGCTACAGTAATCTGGTTTATCCTCACCTGTCAAACCTTTCATCTTGCTTTGCTTTCTCCATGGGTCTCTGGAACTGCCAGACTGCTGTGAGAAAAGCTGACTTTATACCAGCCTATGCCTCCCATCTCTCACTGGACCCGTCCTCTCTGTCACTCCACTGCATACCTCTGACCACTTCTTCATTTACTTGCAACCCTCCCTCCCCATTAACTCCTCGTCTCTTCATGCACCCATTGACACCTTTTGCCACAACTTAAAATCTCTCTCACCTTCCTGCTTTGCCTCTGCTACTCTGGCCACTCTCCCTTTTGCTCCACAATTCTCAGATCTATCTACAGATTATGCCACTAACACTTTTTTCTCTGCCCTATCTTCCACCCTTGACTCTCTCTGTCCTCTGTCTTCTAGACCAGCACTCCCTATTGCTTCGCCATGACTGTCTGATACCTTACATGCAAATAGGACCAAACTGCGGGCAGCAGAGCAAAGATGGCATAAATCCAAAATTCTATCAGACCTGGATGCTTACCAGTCACTCTTAGCTGCTTTTCAGTCTGCTGTTTCTTCAGCTAAAACCTCCTTCTTCTACAACAAAATACAGTCTGCATCCAAAAAACCACACAGACTCTTTGCCACCTTCTCACCCCTTCTGTGTCCCCCACCACCTCCTCCTCCCTCTTCTCTTACTGCTGAAGACTTTGCTTTGTTTTTCAGAGATAAAGTCAAAGCGATCACTGATATATTCTCACCATCAACCTGCCCGGTTCATGCTGGAACTCCCCTGCAAAGCTGTCCTCTCCAAATTCAAGCCGCTCTCCGAATCTGAAGTCGCTGACCTCCTGATATTGCACAGAGCCACCACCTGCTCATTTGATCCGCTCCCATCATCACTCCTTCAGAACATTTCCCCACAACTCTCCTCCTTAATTTCTACAATCTTCAACTCCTCACTCTCTTCTGGCTGTTTCCCAGCTGCCTTCAAAACAGCTCTAATTTCACCTCTGTGAAAAAAAACCCTCCCTGGACCCCAAATTGGTTGAAAATTACAGACCGGTCTCTTTCCTCTCCTTCCTGTCTAAAACCCTAGAGCAGGCAGCCTGTGATCAACTGTCTGATTTCCTCACCTGGAACAGTCTCCTCGATGGTTATCAGTCTGGTTTCAAAGTTGGTCACTCCACTGAGACTGCCCTTCTGGCGGTATCTGACACTCTTCAAGCTGCTAGAGCTGCCTCCCTCTAATCGGTCCTCATCCTCCTCGATCTGTCTGCAGCGTTCGACACTGTCAATCACCGGATTCTATTCTCCTCTCTTGGTCAACTTGGGATCAAAGGTGCAGCACTGAGATGGTTTGAGTCCAACCACTCTGACAGATCCTATCAAGTGGTCTGGCGGAGGTCTTGTTCTTCTCCTCTTCCTCTCTCAACCGGTGTTCTGCAGGGCTCGGTATTGGGTCCTCTTCTTTTCTCAATCTACACCTCCTCCATCGGTCCGGTCATAGCCTCCCATGGATTCAAATACCACTGCTATGCTGATGATACCAAGCTCTTCCTCTCCTTTCCACCTGGTGCGTCAGACATCTCCGCACACATTGCTGCCTGCCTCTCGGACATCTCTTCATGGATGTATGATCACCACCTCCAACTCAGCCTCTCTAAAACAGAGATTCTTTACTTCCCAGCTGGCCTGTCCTCTTGTCACGATCTGTCGATCAAACTGGACAACTCACTCATTTCGCCTGCTTCCTTGGCTAAGAGTCTGGGAGTAACGATTGATGCGAGTCTGTCATTCTCTCAACATATCGAAGCCACAACCCAGTCCTGCAGATACATCCTGCATAATATTCGTAGGATCCGTCTCTACCTCACTATTGACTCCACCCAACTACTTGTCCAGGCCATGGTGACTTCCGGTCTGGACTACTGCAACCCTCTCCTGTGTGGCCTTCCTGCTACCACCATCAAACCTCTGCAGCTTCTACAGAATGTTGCTGCACGAGTTGTGTTTGATTTGTCAAAGCGCTCCCATGTATCTCCTCTACTCATTTCTCCGCACTGGCTTCCTATAGCTGCCCGAATCAAATTCAAAACCCTGGTTACTGTGTACAGATGCATCAATAGAACTGCTCCCAGCTATTTACAAGACTTAATCAACCGCTACACCCCAGCCAGGCCCCTTTGCTCGTCTACTTCTGCTCACTTGGTGGTCCCGCGCATGAAAGGTAAAGCTTGGAGGTTCTCGGTTCTAGGTCTGTTGTGGTGGAATGATCTTCCCCTGTCATTCAGAACTGCGGAAACGCTGTCTGTATTCAAGAAGGGTCTGAAAACTCACCTTTTCCAGATCCACTTCCCCCAAGATCTCTCCAGCTCATTTATGGCATAATTGTTCACCCATTGTAACTCCATAAGCATCCCCAGATACAACTTTTATTTAGCCATTACTCTGGCATTGTATTTGCTCATTTGTGTATCTTATAATATTTAAATAAATAAATAAAAAAATAAATAAATTGGTGGGAGGGTATCGGGATTTGCCTATGTTGTGTCTTATGCACCTACTCAAATGATGAACCTCGGTGCAGCAAGTGGTAGGTAACAAACTAGGTTTGCATGAGACTTTCATGTCTGAAGCTATTTCTCCTTCTCTTAATGTAATGCATAAATTGTACTTTTTCTGAGATGTATGTCGCTTTGGAGAAAAGCGTCTGCTAAATGAATAAATGTAAATGTAAGGTGAGATCAAACACATCACATTTGTAGGTTGTCACCTGCATCCTAACTGCAACACTCTCAGCTGTGAAATGGTCTGCAGTACGTTGAAGGTGACATTCTGATGAGGGCAACAGGACCACATACATTGCAAACCTAATATCTCCAACCAGGATTCCCTCCGAAGTCCCACTGCCCCTTGACCTAGTCCATGAGTACATGCGCAAGAGAAGACACACCCTTGCTGGAGTCCACCGTTAACAATGATCAGATTAGTTTCCATAAATAGGTTCCATATAATGCTGAGAATGTAGACGCAGCTTTCTTTTTTTTTCTTTCTTTCTTTCTTTCTTTCTTTCTTTCTGCAAGGGAGGCTGTGCCCTCTTGGTTATCCTCTGTCGGTAACTTTGAGGGAAACGATGCTCTTTATACGGCATGGCTGCAAACACAATTCACAGGCTCAAAGTGGTTAATTAAATGAACTTAAGTTCAAAGTGGCTATTGATTTGTTCCAACACCCACGTATAGCATGCATTTCTCCAGTTTCTTGACATCTCTTAACAAGGTTATTTCTTTACTTTTCGTAGGTGAATAAACACATTATAATACTCCCCTAAAGAAATAACTGAAAGAACTGCTGTGTTTCAATTTGGTCTCTGATATCAAGAAATGCTGAAGAAAATAGCTACCTCAGCCATGCAATAAACATTTACATTTATTCACACACACACACACACATTTTCAGAACCGCTTGTCCCATACGGGGTCACGGGGAACCGGAGCCTAACCCGGCAACTCAGGGCGCAAGGCTGGAGGGGGAGGGGACACACCCAGGACGGGACGCCACTCCGTTGCAAGGCACCCCAAGCGGGACTCGAACCCCAGACCCACCGGAGAGCAGGACTGTGGTCCAACCCACTGAGCCACCGCACCCCCCTACATTTATTCATTTAAACATATTTCATGCTTCATAACAGAAAATAAATCCATAATTCCAGTTATAAACAACTTGAATGTATTTTTAAATTTATATTTCTGTTAAAGTATCAATGTGACAAAGAACAAATAAAATAAAAAATGAAATAAATGTGTTGCCCTTTAGATCCTGTAACTATGCGAGCTCTATAAACTGTCACAGTGATTATTTTGACCATTTTATGCTGACCATAAAGATTATAATATAACAGCTTGTAATTATAGAGTGAGAGATACAAATTTTTGTTTGCAGCATTGGAAGAAGCAAATTCAGCAGGATGACATCATCATGGCCCATCAGGTACATCATGTGACTGCTCCCACATTGCTCCGTCCAATCAGCAGCAGCCGAACCTCTTCTTTGGCTGCTCCTTGTGCAGCAACAGGGGAGGTTCATCCTTTTGGTCCAGGCGATGCTTCAGCATCCTGGTGGCACAGAGACACAGGGCGGAGGTTCACACCACCGGCTCTTTGACTCATCCAGCCTGCAGGGTACTTTCACTGCAGTCATTCAGGAGCTCCAAGAAGCTATGCTCATGCCAACAGTGCATGTCATTAACCACTGTGTGATCTTGTGCTGGCCTGATGGTTAAGGAGCTGAGGCAGTGACAGAAGACGACTCACCTCGCAAGGGTCTCCATAGAGTTCGTGATGTTGTCACCGGAGGCGGCGCTGCACTCCATAAAAGGGATGTTGAACTCCTGCAGGAGGCCAGTCAAACAGAGCTTGCTGTCATCACGTTCACCATGAATATTGTAACGACCCCACGTTACTGTTTTAGGAGGGCAACTCCTAAATGTAAATAGTTGCATTATGGGGAATAATAATGTGAAATGAGCATGTGTAACCACTGGGGGCACTTAGGGGGAAAATGGTGGGGTGACTGTGTCTGCCAGTGTGTAGAGTAAGTGAGTGAGCGAGCCTGGGGCTGCTAAGCGGACTGGGAAGGTTGGCTGTAGATACAGGTCCTGAAGGAAACGGGGTTCTTGGACTGAGGGCATTATTTCCCTGGTGCTGGTGTTCTAATAAACTGTTTGTCATGAACGCTGCCTCTGTGTCCTCATTCGCCCCATCTAAACCCATGGTGCTGTGTGCCACAATATGTTCATCATGTCACCAGAACATGGTGTCCACATGCCCACACGCTTTGACAAATCAAACACAACACCCCATCAACACACCATGAGCAGAGATGACATCAGCATGTCTACACCATCAGGTTGCAACTGTCTGTGATCAGAGTTGTGTAATTACACACTGCTGTTTTGTGTCCTTCACATGCAAAAGTGTCCAGTAAGTGCTTGGCAAAGGCAACCAGTCAGAGGCAGAGTGTTTGGGGAGGGGGTGAAGGGGAGGGAAGACACCATTCCATCACAGTAAACTCCACAGGCTCCTGTTCACCTGCTCTGTGCTGCTTCCACAAACACAGGAACGTGACTGAGTGACTGACTCATTTAAATCTCGGATAGCGAGTAAAAGAGATATGGTGCATTGAAAAGGATTCAAAGTAGGAAAGAACTCAGTAGGTTTCCTTGCTGGTGTGTAGGAGCTCCAGTCAAGAGGTGCATAAGTGAGAAACACTGCGGGCCTTTTACACGGGGAGGGTGTGGTGACACAACAGGTTTGGCTGGATCCTGCTCTCTGGTGGGTCTGGAGTTTGAGTCCTGCTTGGGGTGCCTTGCCATGGACTGGCATCCCACCCTGGGTGTGTCTCTTCCCTTCCAACCTTGCGCCCTGTGTTGCCGGGTTAGGCTCCAGTTTGGCACGACCCTGCTCGGAATAAACGGTTGTAAACTGTGTGTGTGTGTGTGTGTGTGTGTGTGTGTGTGTGTGTGTGTGTGTGTGTGTGTGTGTGTGTGTGTGCACCTTATACGTGTAATGAATGAAAGTTTCACTTGAAAGGGAAATTCACTTTTGTTGCAGCAACACACAGTGTATAACATACATACACACACACACACACACACACACACACACACACACACACACACACACCACCTATGTACACATGCAAAGTAATCAAGCATATGAATATGTAAATTACATGTTAGAGAGTGAAATAAGTAGAAAGTTGTATAAGTAATGAGTGAAACAACTTCAGTTACCCAAGAAATGTGTATAATTATAATACACAGCGCAAAGCAGGCTCACTTCTCCCATGATGTAAGTGCATGATAAGTGTGTAAATGCACACACACACACACACACACGTAGTCTGAAACCACTTGTCCTGTGTGGGGTTGTGGTGAGCCGGAGCCTAACCCGGCAATACAGGGCGTAAGGCTGGAGGGTGAGGGGACACACCCAGGACGGGACACCAGTCCATTGCAAGGCACCCCAAGCAGGACTCAAACCCACCAGAGGGCAGGACCCGGTCAAACCCACTGCGCCACCACATCCCCTAGTGTGTAAATGTTTTGTTTAATTTCACGATTATAACTGCGGAATAACGGATAAACCTTTGCACAGCCACTCATGTGATGAACATTGGTTCATATAGTAGAAAGAAACAAACTGTACTTTAGAATCACACGTCTGTATCTAAGTGTCCCTTCCTCCTAATGTAATGAACACATTGTATTTTCTATGAGACATTTGTCACGTCGGAAAAAAGTGTCTGATAAATGAATACATATACATGTAAATGTAAAAAAACAAAACATATATATAAAATGCATATGAAATAAATATGTATATGAAACAAAAGAAACGTCAAGTGTTTTCCGCTTCAGTGACGGATCACTGGGATGCGAAGTTCTACTTCTTGATGGGGATGTAAAGAGCGAAAGAGAACTCGTCGGACACTTTGTCTCTGGACGCCCTACTACTAAACCGCTCACCGGAACGCAGAAGCGTACAAGGACTTTCTCGGCACAGCAATAAATGCTCCGAACGAAAAGGGGTCCAGCGGACATGTGTGAGGTGTACGTACCGCAGCGAGCTTCTCCCCCTCGTCACGAGGAACCTCTCGCTGGGGGCTGTCGTTTTTGTTGCCCAGCAACATCGTGACAACATCATCTGGGGCCCCTTCCTGTGAAAGACAAAATGAAGGTGAAAGCGTGAGACCTCGGCATTGCGGGAGCAGCTTTGTCTTCAGAGCCTGGAGGAGCCATGCTGTTCAGCAACTTGTTGAAATGCTTCGAAAGCGTAACTTTGAACCTTCTCACTGTGCCTCCTCCAGAGTGGGGCTCTTGAGTCATAAACAGCGACATGGCGGAATTGTGCAGAAACTCTTTCCAAAACGAGCGTAAAGTCAAGGTGGACGGCGAAGTGTGTCGGCCGGAGACTCATGAGGAATGAGTGGTGAGGCCATGGCGGACGTGTGGAGGAGCGAGTTACTCTGAGACTCTGGTGCTCTACTCTCAGCACACCTTAGTCACGAAATGCCACATACTGTACAGTACTAAAGATTACAATATGGTACATAAATCTTGATGTAGATGTCATCATCATCACCCTGCTACATTTGGATGTTGCGAGAACAATTGCACGGTTCCATGGAGCAGGACCAAGAGCAAGACCTCTTCAGGCCTTTTTGGACACAAGTGCAACACGTTGACCAGGTCCTGTGTGACCGCAGAGTGAGGGTACTGCACGTTTGTGGAGAGTACCTCAGCGCAGGACATCCAGTAGCGAAGCCCAGAGAAGCTCTGTGAGGAAGTGATATCATACATGAGCAGGAGTCCCTGGGCTTTGCGCAGGATCTGCTTGGTGATGCTGTGGTACCTGAGGAGGAGAGTCTCACATTTATTATTGTTATTATTATTATTATTATTATTATGACCTTCAGGTCTGCACAGTCAATTTTTAAATTAGGACCGTTGGCTGAATGAAGAGAGGAAACAGGAAGTCGGACCATGTCAGACCAGCCCACACTTTGTGGCCCTAGCAGATCTAAAGCAAAGTGATACACAAGGGACGCAACGTTGTAGGATGAGACGCCACATCAAAAAATGGTAATTTCATAAGCGCCCCGCACCATTCGTCATTTGCTCAAGAATATATATTGCCCACTAATGTCCAAACCCTGCAGGCACTGGGCAGCACGTCCCGAACGGGGGCTCGGCGCAGGTACGAGGCCTCCGGCATGCTCCAGGTACACCGAGTGTACGCTGAGTGCTCGGGCGGGAGCGGCAGGAGAGCCACGAACAGGGCGACACATAGAGTAGGAAAAAGAGAAGGTGTGTAACGGCGGCACCACACACAGTTTCCTTGTAGGATTGCATGGGTTCTATGGCTACTTTTGCTGTTTTATGCTCTCCTTATAAAGGTTCTACAGTGGCGTTAAGTGACAGACACCTTTTGGAATCATACAAGATGTGTAATTTTTTTCAATAAAAAAATAAATGCACATTAAAGGGCATCCCTCTGGGGGTGCGCACAGCGGGGCGCCATGGACCAGTGACCATCTGTAGTAGCAATTGTATCGTTGGGATTGTTTCATCTTTGAAGAGCACTCTGTGGAGCGACCTGTTGACCGCGTGATGAGGCTGATTTCTGACTTCAGGAGGAGGTCTCACCTTTCCTGTCCAGCTGTATCCCAGAGCTGCAGAAGGACACGTTGACCATCTATCATAATAGCCTGGATACAGCTGTCAAGACCTGGCACACAAACACACAAAGAGAAACAGACACAGCTACACAACATGGATAAGTATCATGCTACAAAATTCAATATTCCACTGAGAAGGTCCAGTGTTCCACTGATAACACCTATCAGTCTAGGGAGAAGATCCTAAATTCTCTGTATTCACAAACTAAAAGGAGAAAACCCAACTCATTGGTCATCAAAACCTTGAGATTTCTAACAGACCTCCCATATGTGTTCTCCTGGATCAGCCATCTCTGGCTTTATCAGCCAGACTCACCGATGGTAGCGCAGTGGTCCAGGCTCACCTCCCCACTCTGGAGGCGCTTCATGAAGGAAGTCTTGCCCACGCTGCTGTTCCCAACCAGAACCACATTGTACAGGAGATCTGGGCCTGATGCTGGTGGACTCCAATCGCCTGCAGGGAGACAGCCAAGAGCTCGCTGTCCATCGCCGTGAAGAGCCATTGAACTTCCTTCACCTATTGCCCCAAGGCTGCGGCTCATTTTTTCTTCTCCCACCCTTTGCTGGGCCTCCCTAACCCCCATGAGCTCCTGTTTTATCTCTTGCTCTATCTCCTCAAAGATCTGCATGGCTACTCCTCTCAGCTCCTCATCCTCTCGAACCTCCTCTGATGTCTTCCTGTCTCTCCCATTAACCTGCTCCAGTTTCTCACCTTCCTGACACATCTTGTACTTCCTAGTTATTTGCTGCTCTACTGATTTCTCTTTTTCAGTCTCAGAGCTGAATGTCTCAACTACTTTTTTCACATTAATTATTTCGACTGGTGCTATATCTTCACATTCCACAGCTTGCTTCTCTGCTTGAATTCGAGTGTCACACACCTTGTTTCTCCTTTTATTGTCTACAAGCTTATTCTCTATGTCACCTTTTCTGAGAAGGACATGACTTTCCGAAAGCCTGTCCTCAAACTTGTCTTCCATCCTTGCAGCCTCTGTCTCCTTCCACATCTTCTCCTTGAATGCTGGCTCTGAACATGGGATACCTTCCTGCAGATCTAGTTCTTTCCCACATGTTTCAACTTTCCAGCTGTCCTCATAAGCTGTCCTGTTTTCAGCATCCTGATCTACAGCTAGTTCACCACCAGATCCCACCACTGCATTAAACACAAAGCTCTCCTGATCTCTAGCCTCAGTGCTGGTTAACACCTCAGCAGCTTCCTGTTTGCTTTGGGCATAATGGGCCATGCTGTTTGCCCTGCTGTCATCTGGGACTTCAGGCATACATTCAGTGAAGACATTTTCTGGAAAGTTCAACCAGTCCACCTGTTCAGCTAAGCCAGGATACTTGACTTCCTCCTCTGTTTCCTCTGTATAGTTGACCCCCATCTTGTCCTCTTCTTTTGTCTCTCCATATCCAATACCCATCACCTCTTCTCCTGTCTCCCTACGCCTCACATGCATCTCCTCTTCTTTTGCCCCTCCATACTCCTCACCCATCCCCTGCTCTCCATCTACCTTTACATATTCTAAACCCTTTCTTTCCATACCCCACACCCATTTCATTTTTTTCTGTAAAGGTATTTCCTCCAATTGAAGATTTTCTTCACTCCAGTGTCCTCGTTTTGATTCTTCTGTAGAAGCTGTGTTCAGATCATTATCTTCTCCTGTCTTTCCATTTACTTTACTGTGATTGTCTTCCATCATTTCAGCTTTGCTTTGTTGGTTCTCTTTCAAGATCTCATCATATTGAGTGATGCTTTCTTTCATAAGTGTTTGTGAAATCTCTCCAAGGACCACATTCTCTTCCTCACACCTTTCTACCGGTACATCCCCAGTTGTGCTTCTCTCTCTTTCTGTTTCTCTCTCTTCTTTACTGAATCCATTTTTGTTGATCTTTTCCATCTCATCCACTCTGTCTCTTTCCAGCTGTTGCTGTTGTCCTTCCTCTTCAGCCTTCACCTCTCCCACTTGCTTGTCTAGTTCTACTTTGTCCACTTCCGATGTAACATCCAGCTCTTTCTTTCTGATCCCTTTGTCGTTTTTCTTGTCTACTTCAAGATCCATCTGTGCTACCCAGCCTTCAGAAAAATGGAGGTCTTCAGCTTCCATTTTGCATAAGGTTTTCTCCTTTCCATCTCTTTCTCTGCTCTCTTGATTATCTTCTTCCTGTACTTCTGGATACATTACTTCTACGATTTCTCTTCCCTTCACTGCTCCTCTGTTCTCTTCTTCCCTGTTTATTCCTGGAAACTCTCCTTCAGATGTTTGCCATTTTTTCAGATTTTGCTGTTTTTGTGCATTTCCCATTTCTGCATGTTGCTCTTTGCTTTCTCCAAGTGTTCCTTCCACTCCTCTGAAATACTCCTCACCCTTTGCTTCCATCTTTTGCATCTTTTGTTCTGATTCAGCCTTCATAGTTTTTTTTTTCGCCTTCCTGATTTGTGCCTCTCGCCCCATCTTTCTCATTCTCAATGCTTTTTACTCGATCCTTTTCTTCATCATCTTCAAGGATCACAGTAACATTAGAGCAAAAAGAACCAAATTCTAACAAAACAAACTCATTTTCAATATCATATGATTTGTAAATTTTATGGTGGTCTGTCTTTAACTGACTGTGTGAAGCATCCTGATCACACTTCCGGTTATCTACTGTCGACTCACTTTCGGCTTCATTTTCCTCCAGGATGGGGTAAAGCTCTTCTCCTAGTACGTGAGTGATCTCTCTTTGACATCTTTCTTCTTTCCAGTCCTCCCAGTAAAGAACATCCTCCCCAACCATCTCTCCTTCCTGCTCTCTCCCTTCCCTTTGTGCTCGCAACTCCGATCCATCACCCCTTATTTCAGTCCAAACATCCCAACTCTGCACTTCCTCTTCTTCCCTACTAAAGGAGCATTGCTTCCTCAACAACTCACTGTGCCAGATCCACTCATGGTCCTCAACACTGTTTGCAGACTTGGGAGGACTGTCGTCTTCTTGAAATCTCCCAATGCTCCTCAAATCATTGAGTGTGTCACCAAGGTGGACCATTTGCTGTAATTTCGATGTCTTGCATAGCCATCGAGAGTCTGTAAGAGGGACTTCCATTTGATCAGTTTCCACAGCTTGAATAGCATATTCCAACTCTTCTCTTGTTATTCTGTTCACTACTTGTTCCTTTTGATCTTCATCTCCCTCCAGAACTGGTTCCTCCTTCTCTTCAACTCCATCCACTTTGAAATCTTTCCCGTTCTCCCCACATCCCACAACAACTTGTTTCTCCTGTTCTAGTTCTGTCTCCTTCTGTTCCTTACATGTCTCCAACACTTGTTCTTCCTTCTCTTCACCTCCCTCTACAACTTGATCCTCCCTCTTTCCATATCCATGCAATTTCACCTCTTCCCTTTTTATTCCCTTCACTACATGTTCCTTTCGCTCTTCATCTCCCTGCACAATTTGGTCCTCTCTCTCTTCACCTTCTTCTACTTTTACTACTTCCCTTTTTATTCTCCTCACTACTTGCTCATCCCTTTCTTCATCTCCCTCTACAACTTGTTCCTCCCTTTGCTCACCTTCTTCAACTTCTTCCTTATTTTCAATTCCTCCCTGCAAAATTTGTTGCCCATTCTCGTCATCTCTATCCACTTCTTGTTTCTGCCCTCCTTCACCTCCCTCTGCAGCGTGTTCATCCTTCTCTTCACCTCCTTCCACCAAGTGCTCCTCCTTTTCTTCAACTCCCTCCACTTTCCTGTCTTCCTTTTCTACTCTTTCCACAGCTTGGTCCTCTCTCTCTTCACCTCCTTCTACTTTTACCCCTTCCCTTTTTATTCTCTTCACTGCTTGCTCATCCCTTTCTTCATCTCCCTCTACAACTTGTTTCTCCCTTTGCTCACCTTCTTCAACTTCTTCCTTGTTTTGTACTCCTCCCTTCAAACCTTGTTGCCCATTCTCGTCATCTCTATCAAACACCTGTGTCCGCCCTCCTTCACCTCCCTCTATAGCTTGTTCATCCTTCTCTTCACCTCCTTCCGTCAAGTCCTCCTCCTTTTCTTCAACTACCTCTACTTTCAAATCTTGCTTTTCTACTCTTTCCACACCTTGGTCCTCTCTCTCTTCACCTTCTTCTACTTTTACCGCTTCCCTTTTTATTGTCTTCACTACTTGCTCATCCCTTTCTTCATCTCCCTCTACAACTTTTTCCTCCTGCTCCTTACCTTCTTCAACAAATAGTTCCTTTCTTTCTTTGCCTCCCTCTACAACTTGTTCCTCTCTCTTTTCACCTCCTTCAACCAACTGCTCTTCAGTTTCTTCAGTTACCTCCACATCTAACTCTACCCCATTTACTGTCTCCACAACCTGTTCCTCCTTCTCTTCACCTCTTACTAGAACTTGTTCCTCTATCTCTTCACCTCCCTCCACAGTTTGTGCCTTGCTTTGTTTCCTTTTTTCATCAACCCCTACACTTTGTTTTTCCTCCTTCACCAACTGCTCATCCTTTTTTTCAGCTCCTTCCACTTTCATTTTTTCCCTTTTTACTCTCTCTCCAACTTGTTTTTCTCTCTCATTACTTTCTTCCACTAAATGTTCATCCTCTGCTTGTTCCTCCCTGTCTTCACCTCCTTTCATTTTCAAGAATTCTTCAGTTCCAGCTATTTCTTCTACTTGTTTATTGCTCTCTTCACCAATCTCTGCAACTCCTTCTTTCCTTTGTTCACATTCTTCCACAAGTTGTTTCTCCCTATTGTCACCTCCTTCCACAGCTTGCTCTTCCTTCTCTTCACCTCTTTGCACAACTTGTTCATCTCTCTCTTCACAGGTCTCCTCAACTTGTTTGTCCTTTTTTTCAACTCCTTCTTTTAAACCCTTCTCCTTCTCATCATCTTCGTTTGCTTTCACATCTTCCTCATTTTCCTCACTTCCCTCAACAAGTTCCTCCCACTCTTCACCGCCCTCCACTTTGAACTTTTCCTTGTTCTTCTCACCTCTCTCCATGACTTGTTTCTCACTTTCTTCACCTTCTTTCACTATTTCCTCCCTCTCTTCCATACCCTGTACAGTTTGCTCCATCCTCCTTTGACCCATTATATTCCACTCATCCTTTTGTCCTTCTCTCTGAATAACTTGTTCTTCCCTTCCTTCTCTCCCTTGGACTAACGAGACCTCTATTTTTTCATCTTGCACCATTACCTTTTTATTCCCCTCTTCACCTCCTTCCCCTATCCTCTTATCTATTTCCTCAACTCTTATTAAGCACTGTTCTTTCCTCTGCTCCCCACCCTTTAAAGGATTTGCTTTCCAGTCTTCTTTCTCTCCCACAGTGTCTTCCTTTTTATCTCCAGTCAAATTTCCTTTCTCTCCCTCTAAATCTCCCTTATTTTGTCCTCCCTTATTTTTTCCTGTATCTACCCTTTTCTCAGGCCAAAGCTGTCTGAGTCTCCCTTGTCCTTCTCCAAGTGTGTCTTGTTCCTCCTTGAGGTGTTCCTCAAAATTTTGTTTTACAGTCTCCTGATCCTTGCTTAGCAACCCTGGCTCTTCCCTCAGTTGCTCCACCCCCTGTTTCCTTCCACTCTCCTGGTGCTTACTGAAAGACCCTGTCTCCTCATTGTTGGCCTTGTCTGCCTTCTTGTCCCAGAGAGCTTGACCCTCCTGCCAGTGGTTGCTGGCCTGACTGAGGGAGACCACTCTTGGGACAGGGTTTTCCTCCGTCAACAATGTCCCCCCGGAGGTTGTCCATCCTAGAATGCTATAGCCTAGGGGACCTGCAGGCCTGTTGAAATAGGCTATAATTAGTTTCCACTGCTCACCTGAATAAGGATGTGTAAAGTTAACACACAATACAAATACACCACATGCACAGACACACAAATACACAGAGATTGTTGGAAAGGTCTAGGTTTACAAAACTGCTATTATCTGTTATAAAGAGCATAAGAAATAATGCCTCTTCAACATGAGATAACACAACAAAAGATTCCGGACCCCTTTGGAAATTCATTAAAAGAAAATTACTTCTGTAAATTACCAGCTGTGGAACAAAGCAAAAAATTTTAGGCATTGTTAAAGGGTTAGTAAGTATGTCAATGTGCAGAAAATAATAATAGTATCCTCACTATTTACACCTATTACATTTCAGCTCTCACACATTTCACTCTCTCTTACCCCTGCTGAAAGCTGTGTCCTCCTGGATGCTCCAAATCTGGAGGAAAGTACTGCCTAGGCGTGTGGTCCATTTCCACGAGTCCCACAGATGCTTGTGATTGGTGAATAAGATTAGGAGGACAGGCCTTCAATTGGAAGAACTCTCCTAAAGATAAGAGCAAATGAAAGGAGACAACAGTTTCACTTCTGAGTGATCAGTCACTACAATGTCATGTGAGCTGGAATTAGAATCCTGCAAGTGCTGGAGGTGTTACTCTTTGTAATCTTCATATAAAAATCACCTTTTCCTCTGTACTAGAGCTCATTATACATCTGCTAAACAGAAAATTGTAATTCCAGTCATGGTGATTATTAATTATGATTATGAAAAGGCAGTGGTTGCTAGACAGCCATGATAGAGGCCATTTAAATATTGTTACCCATAATCATGAATCAATTATAGTTCTTTATGAAGCTATATTATATAATCCATTACTGTGAGGGGGAAGAAATGGCGAGTTAATAATTTCTAATGTATTTATATTTTTTCAGATGTCTAAGATTGAAGGGGTGGGGTGGACTCACGGAGGCCTGTTTCGAAATCCTCAGGGGTCACCAACCCCCTGAGGTTTTGATCCAACTGCTGGAACACCTGCTGGAGCTCCTCAACACAGGGTCCAAGCTCACTGCTGAGGTCCTGAAACATAGATGAACCAGGTTACTGTACACGTAAGACTTCCTGAAGGCGAAAATAATAAAAAGGGTTTGTATTTGAGATCATAACTGTTGAACAACGGGTAAGCCTTCACACAACTACTGGTGTAATGTACTGTAAATACACACACACACACACACACACATTTTCAGAACCGCTTGTCCCTTACGGGGTCACGGGAAACCGGAGCCTACCCGGCAACACAGGGCGTAAGGCCAGAGGGGGAAGGGGACACACTCAGGACGGGACGCCAGTCCGTCACAAGGCACCCCAAGCGAGACTTGAACCCCAGACCCACCGGAGAGCAGGACTGCGGCCCAACCCACTGCGCCACCGCACCCCCTGTACTGTAAATATTTAAATAAAAAATTATTAGGAAGGTGATCATGAATTTTCGATATTCGGATAAAGTTTCATGCAGCCACTCATGTGATGAACATTGGTTCATATGGTAGAAAGAAACAAACTAACTGTACTTTAGAATTACACATGTCTGCAACTACATCTCTGTTTCTCTTAATGAACACACTGTATTTTCTATGAGATGTGCGTCGCTTTGGAGAAAAGCGTCTGCTAAATGAATATATGTTTATGTATTTCTTTGGAAAACATGGCTGAAAGAGAAGAACTGTGCCTTATTTTGTTGTCCTAACTACAGGCATGACCCATGACCCATAACTGTAAAGGAGTCAGTAGATTTAAAAAACCTTGGGCATTTCAGTTCAGTTCAATCAATTTGGTTGCTGGTCCCATTAAAATACATATTTGGTTTAAATTGCTGAGAATATAAGGGCTGAATTTTAATTCTACATCAATATGTTCATTAAAAAACTTCAGTCCCTAATGACCTAATGATAACACAGTATTTTAATAAATAATGAGCCTGAATCGCTTGAATGGAATAAATATTTGAAGTATGAAAATTGTCAGCCACATTAACAGCGGTGTGCTAAACAGTTAATACAGATCAGCCCAAATAGTTACCAGCTGAGCTATAATGAATTGCCTGTAGCTCCCCTGCCCAGTAGCCTGTGAAGAATCTCGATGGCGATTTAAGCACCTGAATGTCTTGCAAGGTGATGAACTGCTTATCCTTGAAGGTGGAGTGGCTGAAGACTTCCTGAATCCTCCGCAGAACAGCAGCAACGTTAGGATCTTCTGCTGTGGCTGTATCTTTAGTACATTCGAGTCCCCTCTCTCCTTTGCCCAGGTTGATTTTATCCTTGCGACTAGAGCCCATCTTTCTCCTCCTGACTGCTTGCACATCTGTGCCTTGCAAGTTTGGAAGCTCAGGCTGCCCAGTCATAGCGGCACTCTCCACCATTTGTGACGTCATAGTGTTTGGGATGGACCTCACAGAGAGGGTGGACTTTTCCATGAGGTTTCTTTCCTCTGCTCTGACCTCACCTTGCTGCTCTTCCTTCGTTAAAATCAACACTTCTGTCATGTAACCTTCCTTGGCAAATTCGTCCTTCTTTGCTTTTCTGTGTTCCTCTGCTGATACTGTCTTATTCTCACTTTCTTGCTCTTTATGCCACTCCTTGGCCCCCTTACGAGAAGAACCCATTTTTCTTCTTTTCCCCATAGAACTGGTTACCTGGGGTGAGCTGTCCTCATGTTGCTGTGAACTCTGCAGCACTGGAAGGTTGCTGGTAGAACTTCCAGCTGCTGTTGAGTTGTCTATAAGTCCTTGGCAGGTAATCAAGCTGTTGACATCAGTGTCTTTCTTGTTTTCTGTAAATGTAGGTCCAGAGGATTCCAGAGAGCCACACTCTTCTTCTCCTGACTTCTCCCACTTTTCCTCTACTTTTTCTAATGTGTTTGGTCTACATTCTGAGCTTACAACAACCATCGTTGCCATAGCCAACTTCACATTTTCTTCAGTCCTTTCTGTCTCAGCTTCCACAATGTTTTCTCTCACCTCCATTGTGCTCTCTGCTCCTCCTTTATCTTGGCTATTGACCTCTGTATCTGCGTGCTCAAGGTGTCTTCTGTCTTCTTGCCATTTCTTCTCTTCTCTGCCACCCCTGCGAGAAGACCCCATTTTTCTCCGTTTCTTCATACCGCTACATTCTCTATCTGAGATATCAACAAGGATTTTAGAGCTTTCTTCTAGCATAATGTTGGTGGAAGCTTCTTGAATTGTTACTGGTTTCTCTGCTTTCCTCTGAAAACTGGTAAGGCTGCAAGCATCTAAGCTATGTTCTGTAGCCTGAAGTCCAAAGATCTCACATGAAAAAGTCACAGTTTTTTCTGAGCTCACGTCTATCTCTTCTTTTATTATGACTTCTCCTTTATGACTCATTTTTGGTATGTTCTCGGGATCCTCCTCTTCCTTCTCTTTTTTAATTAATTGCTTGTCCAGTTGGACCTCTTCTCTGTACAGCTCTGTCATTACCTCCACACCTGTATGTTCATCAAGCTCTTCATTTCTGACTTCTTTCTTTAGACCTCCCTCGTCATCTTCATGTTGTGTTGCGTTTTCAGGTCCATCTTCCTCAACTTGATCTCCTTTTCTTCTGGTGTTCTTCTGAGTACATCCAATCTTTCTTCTTTTTCCTGGGGTTGGTTGTCTGTCCTCCATGATGAAGTTCTCAGTGCAGGGTGGTTCAGATGTGGGTGAAATAGGTTCATTCCCTGGAGACGTTCTTCCAATGTTTGCTGAGTGATTATCTAGAGTGTGGTCAAAATTCAAGGTTTGCTCTAAATTTTGGGCAGCAGTTGGCTTGAATAAAGGAGATATTTTTATTTCTGGAATGGCTGTAAGGGTTTCTCCTTGTGCTTGATGGATCACCAAAGATCTACTGTCTTTTTCTTCAGATTTATTCTCTTCTTGATATCCATCCACAGAAAATGAACCCAACAAACTCTGGTCATCTTTTATACTCTCTGCTTGACCTCCAAACAATTTCACACTTACTTTTTCATTCAGCACCTTTACCTCTTCTGCATCTCCTTCTTTTTTCTCTTTCCTCTCAAGACCTGCTTTACTTGTTTCTTCATCCTCTAAAACATCTTGGTCCAAAATGTCTTTGTCTCTCTTTACTGATTGATTGTTCTGTTCACCACCTTGTCCCATTATAATTTGTATCTCATCATCTTCCTTTAGACCTTCTTTTTTTAACACTTGAATATCATTCTCCTCAACTAGACTTTCTTTGATTAACTTCAGTGTCTTGTTTTGTTCTACGAGACCTCCTTCTTCTTTTAACTCATGTGTCACATTGTCAACTAAATCTTCTTCTTTGTTCTCACGCATAGCATTGTACTCCAATGGACCTTCATCTTTTAAAACCTGTGACTCTCCCAAACCCTCTTGTTTAATTTCTTTTGTCTCATCCTCTTCTGCTGGGCTTTCGTCTTTTGTCTCCTTGATGTCATTGTCCTCTTCTGAACTGGGCATTTCTCTCTCATTTCCCACCGCTGTGTCTATGTTCATTATTAATCTCATATCTGTTTCCGTGTATTTCTCGCTGTCTTCAATGTTACCTATGTCCTGCAAGCCCCTAGAAGCTCTTAGTATCTCATTCAGATCAGGCAGTACCTGTTCACTGAAATCCCCTAGTTCTGCCCCAATGTCTTTTTCTTTGTGTAGGCTACACCCTATCTTACGTGTGGAGGCCATTCTCCTCTTTTTTTGCTCAAAGCCACCAACTGCATGCCCCTTTTCATCTGGGAGACACCTGTGGCTTGGTTGGTGGTGCTGTAGAACAGGATTTATATGGTCCCCAGACTCTTCCCCAAAGAGTGTTAACTGTGGGTTTCTGATTAGGACAGCACCTCCAGGAGGGTCTGAATCAAGCATCCTATCTTTCAGATGGTCTGGATTTCCAGTAAGATTAGACTCAAAGTCTGCGTGTGATGGACTGCTGTGCCAATCTAGTTCAGTGTACATGCTTTGTGCTTGAAATTCAGAATATGGCACTGGGATTTGTCTCTCTGTTATGCATGAAGGCTGTTCTGCATGCATATCCTCAACAAGGGCAGGTTCCTCTTTTCCTTCCTCACCATGGCCATAAAGTCCCTCAGCTCTAGTGGTTATCCATTTAGGGACCTTTTCCTCCTGCAGTTTTTTGGATGTTTCTATCACTTTCTTTTCAGTTTTCTCCTGTCTGTGATCCTTTCCATAACTATCTGCCACATCCCACTCAACCCCTCCACGTCTCCACATATCACTCTTGTTGGAGCTTCTGCGGCTTGAACCCATCTTCCTCCTTCTTTCTATACCATGGGTTTCTGGGTTAGATAAGTCTTCTGGGACACGAGTGTTTAGGACTGTGGTGGGGTATGTGGACCTGTTATCCTCATGTGTAGGTAGCTCAGCCTGAGTCACATCAGCCTGAGTGATCTTTGCAGTGATGACATTTTCCTCTGTGGTCACTGATCGGGGAGGAGGAGTTGTGCTCTGAAGGTTGGGAGGCCATTCTGTTTGTGATTGGAGAAAAATACCCATAGTAGAGTCCAGGGCTTGCTCTCCAAAACCTGAGGTTCTACTTTCAGGTGCAACAGACAGAGGATCAAATTTCAGCCCTATTTGCACAGCACTGTGGGACAGGTGGAGCTGATCTGTTGAAAGAAGGTCATTTGATGGACTAGATTCTCTGTATGGCACTCTACTCTCCAAAGATGCATAAGTGGAGTCCTCCACTTGCCTTCTTCCCACATCCTGCTTCTCAACTCCAGCTTGTGATTCCTCCTCCATGGCTTCCAGGTCCTCGTAGTGGCTCATCCGGCCTAAGCCTTGGCGTTCTTTACGAGAGGAGCCCATCCTTCTGGTTTTACCCGTCTTCTTGCCCGACATTGTGATTCACAGCAGTTCCTGACATGCAAATCAAAGCATTAGAGTGATCATCTTGGCTGAATTGTACTCATCAGTATATATACTTCTCTGCATGAGACACAACCCATCATATCAAAGTCACGTGTCACAAGCTTGTTTGCGTAAACACTGACAAGAAGTAGTGATTTGTTCATTAATAGTTAAATTCTTTTAAACTGTGCAAAAATATGAATTTGTATATTTTTTATTTTCTGATAGGAACCAGTCAGGCTTCCAACAATCACTGAAAAAAACAGGAAGAATTTATTTATTCATTTGTCTTACCCCTTTCTCCAAGGTGGCTTACATGTGAGGTCTGTACAATTAACAAATTATACTGATTTTACCCAATTAAACAGCTAGGTAATTTTATTACATTAAGTCAAATACCTTGATCAAAAGTACTACTGCATATGATATACTGTATGAAAATGTACTTGACCTTTGAACTAAGTCATAGTTAACAGAGCAACCACATGGGTGAAGAGAAGCCCAGGGTCAAGTATAATGGTTTCTGTGACCTTCTCACTTAAAGGAGCTGATGAGAAGACCAACAGGAAGTTCTGGATCACAGAGTGTGAAGTGATTTCCATCTCCTGAAAAGATGGTCTGGTATCCCCAGCACTCAAAGTGCATGACGGTGCTCCAAGGACAGAAGCTGCTTTGCATGCAAAGTGTGAGCAAGCTCCAAGCTTATCGGTTCCTTGAAATCAATCTACTGTTCCAGTGTTTTGCTCCTTGATAGACAACTCAACACGTACAATTGTACGGTCCCCTGAGAGCTGATGTTGTACATGTTCAGGGGCACCAGGGGGCCTAGTGTCCAGAAGTGTTGCACTGCAACCTGAAGCACACTGGTTTGAATCCCAGCTCCTGCAGCAGTATCCTTGATCAAGGAGTTTACCATGAATTGATAGAGTAAAAATTGCCCACCTGTATAAATGGTTAAACCACTATCAGTAGCACAGTGTGAAGAACAAACCTATCACAGTATGGTACCTTTGAGAAAGGGCTTCCTTGTAAAAATATAATATAGTTACATGAATACATTCTAAGAAATCATGGTAATGCTCTCCCTTGACTGTCACAAGCCTTTGTCACAGTCCACCGAAGCTCTGCGCCTCCTCTGCTCCTCCTCCACTGTTCCTCTGCACTTGAGAAAGCAGCTTCCTCCTTTCACAATGACCATGATGACAGGCTGAGCAGCACTTGCTTTCATTTCACACACAACAATGAACTGTGTGTTTATGCGAGACCACAAGCGCAAGAGCACTCCTCCTGAGCCACGTGTTGCTCAACATGCATTGCCATCACAGCCTGGTGGTCGTGGGGCTTCACTAGGTTCCTCCATCCCTTCTCTGAGATCTTATGGTCTGCCAGAGGTTTGCTCTCTAGTTGGGGATCTGGACCGACTTGCTTGTCACGTCTACAGCCAGGCCTCAGGGTGTAAACGGAGCCCTGTCTGCAGCTGTCAGAAGCATCGCCCACATAACCAACGTCTTGTACATTGAGGAAGGAAGCCAAGAGCAGAGTCTACATCTGGAGGGAACCACTGAGTCCAGAGGTTCACTGCCCCCTCGGAACAGGACTCCTGCTCTTTGAGGAGCAGAGATGGACCACAACCAGGGAGTCCAGGCTATGAGACCTTCACTGCCAGCAATGGAAACCACTGGCTCGGCGTGGTTCAACTAAGTAAAGACCACAAAACCAGGAAGTAACTTTCATCTTATCCTCCGCTATCTGATCATCTTCCTGCACAAACTCGGCACGCAGCACAGACCCACAGACAGCACAAGCTCAGAGACATTTGTTAAATGCGTTCCTTTTTTGCTGAACAAAACTGACCATGTCAATCTCAGGACCATGATGTTTGTGCGCCGTGTCTTTTCTGTGCAAGGCACCATGATTGGTCTGCAAGTGGAGCTGTGTGACCGCCTGGTCCCTCGGGATGCTGTTCGTCCCTTGTTAATCTGTAATATCTACCCGACAGTCATCTGTCCACCAGGTCGATGCTCTGTGTAAATTTTGGGTTAAACCGTCTTGAACATAAACTTGATCTTTGAAAGAGCTGACATCAGCACTCTGACAGCCCCACCCTGCACCTCTGACACACGCAACGCAGGGTCCTCCTCAGACACACATGTCACACCGTGAGCCTCGTGAGCCTCGGCCTTCCCAGGGAAGCCCTGCTTCGTCACAACAGCCCTCGCTACGAGTATCCAGGAGACTCAGTGGTCAAGCGGCACGGCTCTCTTACCTCACTTTCTTTTTGCCCGCTGTCCTTCTTGCACCTGGTGCTGCTCTGCTACCACTGACATGCACTGTGCTCGAGCTCTTCCTTGCGAAGCCCTTCAGTCCTATTGCTTTATGAGCTGGCTGCCTTTCTTCACCATAGGCGAGGTTCCTCTGTACGTTGCTATGACGACAGCAAGGACTTCCTCTGTGACTGCGACTTGTGCGAAAAGCCGCTCAAGAAAGAAGCATTCAGCGAACTTCCTGCTCTGCGCTGGATGGAGCTGAAGCTCTGCGAGGTGTAGGTTCGGTGCCCAGAGATCTCAAACTCCACGTAGGTCCCGTTGCTCAACGCAGCAACAGTGCTGACAGGAGACAAGCTTTTACTGTGCTGCTGTGCACATGGAGGGAAGGTGCAGTGCAGTTTTACCAGGTCTTCCACAGGAAGTGGTGGAGCTCCTTCAGTGGCATGGTCACACTTTGCTCGTGTGCCTGAGTTTGACAACGCATCGCAGTGCCACTGTGTGTATCAAAGTGCCGTTGGCCACCCCCTCCCAGACGACTGGGTGGGGGCACGGAGAGATGACTGAGCCGAACTACAACTGCCTCCTCATAACCGACGACCCTCGTCTTTGCGCACAAAGACACGTGCCTCTGAGTGGAAATTGAAGACCCCCTGGAGAGTCTTGGACACAACAGCCTTGACCAAGGGTGCATGTTCACCACTTAGATTTGCTGGCAAGCGACGCGTCGTGTCATTTCGACCCAATCAGGACTTCTTCAAAAACATTACGGGTTTCGGATAACTGCAGACAGCAGCAGGCACGTTGGTTGGAGATGTCACCTTGCACTTCAAGGACTTGAAAGTAGGGTTTGAAGCCCTGCTCAACTCTAACCCGAGCCATGATTAAGGTCCTTATTTAGCACCATCAGTCACCTTGATCAACAGAGTGAGACCGACCAACCAACAAACAAACAAACAAAGAGTGTGATGCCACCTTTCCAGTGGCCGCAGGTTCCACGAAGACCAAAGGGCTTCAGCTCTGCATTTCCCACATTCGCTTGTGCAGCATGATCATAAAAAAGCAGGTGGGATGGGACCTGCTCCCCAATACACAACACATAATGGGCACAGGTATATCATAAGTGTGCACATGTAGACACGTACTGTTGCATTTCACCCCTGAGAAAAACCATTTGTTTGATAGAGCTGTGTTTTATTAAACACAAAGGTGTTCATTCACACATTAATAATAAATAGTAACTGTCACATCTTCTCACACACGCAGGAGCCCTTTCTCATTACTGCTGTTCACAATTAATTACTAACCACGAGCATTTATTACGTATGAATGTAACAAACTATTGCTACACAACATAGAAGTAGTTTTACAACTTATTGTAATCAGGTCCAGAGTTCTTCTAAAGCCACTTACAATGTTGAGCTATTTACAATTAGTTAGACATTCATACAGCCGTGTAATTTTTTTTCACTACAGCAATGTAGGGTAAGTACCTTGATCAAGTGTACTACAGCCAGAGGTGGGAATCAAACCTGTGACCTTTGTGTTTAAGGCAGTAGCTGTAATCACTACTCTGGAGGGACAGGTGGTAGTATTGTATGACTCTGGTTCATATGGTGAAAGAAACTAACTGTACTTTAGAATCACACGTCTTAGATATGAGTGTCTCTTCCTGCTACTGTAATGAACACATTGTATTTTCTATGAGATGTTCGTCGCTTTGGAGAAAAGTGTCTGTTAAATGAATAAAGGTAACGTAAATGCAGAGCTACTCCTCTGTAAATGTAAACATAGTGCTACATCTCAGAGCACACAGTGCTGCACCAGCTTGGGTGTGAACAGGGAAAGGCAGATAATCAAACGGTACAACAGGGTATGAACAGGGTACAATAGGAAGTTTGGATTAAAGGGTCTGTGGTGTAGGTGGGTGTGGTGGTGCAGTGGGTTGACCCCTGTCCTGCTCTCTGGTGGGTCTGGGGTTCAAGTCCCACTTGGGGTGCCTTGCAATGGACTGGCGTCCTGTCCTGGGTGTGTCTCCTCCCCCTCCGGCCTTACGCCCTGTGTTGCCAGGTTAGGCTCTGGCTCCCCGCGACCCCGTATGGGATAAGCGGTTCAGATGATGATGATGATGATGATGGGTCTGTGGTGTTTTACACCAAGAACGAATCGTTGAGAGTTTTGTAAAAGAAAGGTTCCTGCCAGCCTGTAAGGTGTAAGCTGACAAAGGATAATTGTCATTGGTTGTCATAATTGTCATAAGTGAAGCGGGAATTGTTATTGGCGGCACTATATATGACGCGGGCTTTTTCGTGCGGGAAGAGACGAGGTTCCGCGGTGTGAGGTGAGATTGTGACACGAACTACTGTTCTTAATAAACTCTTTTATTTGTGCACTCTGAGTGTTCCAGTGCTTTGTTTCAGTAAAACCTCCAAAGAACGGTGTACCTTCCTTTCGGACACCACAGGGTCACCGGTGTGCATTATATTCACATTGGAGGATCACTGATTCCTGTAAATTTGTTTTGCTACCGGGATATCCCAAAGTCGTTGTTTATTTTAATGATTGATTATTTATTTATTTTCTTATTTGATTTAATTTGCAGTTTGTTAGTGTGTGCGGAAACTGTGTCCTGTACTGCAGACTGGGTGCCACTCAAACACTTCGATTAAACATGCTGCCCTCTTTGTTCTCTTTGTTTTGGTTATAATCTCAGAGTAGTTTCAATTTGGCCTCTCAGTTGATGTGAGAGGTGTGGTGGTGCAGTGGGTTGGACCAGGTCCTGCTCTCCAGTGGGGCTGGGGTTCGAGTCCCGCTTGGGGTGCTTTGCGATGGACTGGTGTCCCATCCTAGGTGTGTCCCCTCCCCCTCCGGCCTTACGCCCTGTGTTGCCGGGTAGGCTCTGGTTCCCCGTGACCCCGTATGGGACGAGCGGTTCAGAAAGTGCGTGTGAGTTGATGTGAATTAGCCTTGTTCACATTGCAGCAGGTGATGGGTAGCAGCACCTTCAAGGTGTGAAGACTCTGGCTGTAAAGACTACCTATGGGAGTCCACCACCACTTTGTGAATTCTGCCATCAACATCAGGTGCTCATCCAGCTACAATAACCTGGATTATGCTCATCTGTCAAGCCCTCTATCCTATCACAGCCTCTCCATGGAACTCTAGGACACCAGTTGAGAGAGGTGGGGGGATGACCATGAGTCACACCAGATGTACCTGATAGGTAGGGCTTTCAGTGCAGTTCCTTCAGTGCCAAGCTGTCCAAGAAAGGAGAGTAGAATCTGATGGTTGACAGTGTCAAATGCTGGTCAAGGAGGATGAGCACCAAGGAGATGGAGGCTGCTCTAGCTGGCTGGAGAGCATCAGAAACTGCAAGCAGGGCAGTTTTGGTGGAATCTGAAACTTTGAATCCAGACTGACAATAATCAAGTGGAAATTGCAGTTCTCAACTGACTCTGGATCCAGGGAGGGTTTCTTTAACAGTGCTGAGATGAAGGCAGTTATGAAGATAGAATCAACAGTTTTATCCTCTGGGAGAGAGGTCAACAAAATGTCAAGGTCATCCAGGAAGCAGCCGGGAGGGTCAAGAGGATGACGGAGGACAATCACTACGAGTGTGGTAGGGGCAGTGATGGAGACTACATGGAATTCGGGTAGGTCGAGAGAGAGGACAGAATATTCCCACTGAGGAGAGATGAGCAGACTTGTACCTCCACCTCAGCCAGAGGGATGATGGGTGTGGGAGGTGTTATCTTGTACAGTGGCAGGAAAATTGGAATTAGTTGGTTTCCTGCATTAATTGGTCATAAAATGTCATTTCATCTTCATCGGTCACAAGAACAGACAATATGCTTAAGCTAACAACACACAAACACTTATAATATTTCACGGCTTTATTGAACACATCCCATTAAACAATCACAGTGCTGTTGAAAAAGTAAGTGAACACTTGGCTTTAGTAGTTAGTTGTTCCTCCTTTTACAACAATAAACTCAACCAAGCATTTCTGGTAGCTGTGGATTAGACCTGCACAATGTTCAGGAGGAGTTCTGGACCAGTCTTCCTTACAGAACTGCTTCAGCTCAGCCATATTCTTAGGATGTCCAGTGTGAACAGCTCTCCTGAGGTCGTTCCACGGCGTCTCTATGAGGTTAAGGTCTGGGCTCTGACTGGGCCGCTCAGAAAGGCACATTTTCTTTTTTGAAGCCATTCTGTTGTGAATTTGCTTTGATGTTTAGGATCGTTGTCCTGCTGCATCACCCAACTTCTACTGAGCTTCAGCTGGCGCACAGCAATCCTGATATTATCCTCTGGGATATGTTGATAAACTTGGGAATTCATTTTTCCCTCAATGATGGCAAGTGGTCCAGGCCCCAGAGAAGCACAGCAACCCCAAATCATGATGCTCCCTCCACCGTACTGAACCGTTGAGATGTTTTCATGTCGGTACGCGGTGCCCTTTTCACAGCATACATAGTGCGGCGTGTTCTTCTCAAACAACTTAGCCTCTTCCCACTGAACACTTTCCCAGGTGCACTGTGGAGTGCCAAGGCAATCTTTGGCAAACATCAGGCACACAGCAATGTTTTTTGGAAAGCAGCGGCTTTCATCGTGGTGTCCTGCCATGGACACCATGACTGTTCAATGTTTTCCCTATAATAGACTCATGAAAAGAGATGTTAACCAATTCCAGTTATTTCTTCAAGTCTTTAGCTGTCACTCTAAGGTTCTTTTTTATCTCACTGAGAATTGTGCAGTGTGCATTTTGAGTGCTCTTGGCTGGACGGCCACTTCTAAGGGGAGTAGCCATACTACTAAATTGTCTCCATTGTCTCCATTAATAGATAGCGGACAGATGAACATCTAAGCTCTTTGAGATAACTTTGTAACCTTTTCCACTTTTATGCAACGCAACAATTCTTGATCGGAGGTCTTCCGAGAGCTCTTTTTTGCAAGGCATAGTTCACATCAGCAGATGCTTTTTGTAAATAGCATACTCAAATGTTTGAGTGCTTTTCATAAATCAAGTAGCTCTAAACCACACCTTCAATCTCATTCCATTAATTGGACATCAGGTTTGCTAATTTTCAAGTCTAATGAGCATTTGTTGAAGTCATTAGCCTAGGGTTTTACATACTTTTTCCAACTTATACTGTGAATATTTGAATGATATCTTCAATATTTACAAGAACAATATAATTTCTGTGTTATCAGTTAAAACAAATTGTTGATTACTGTAACTTAAATGAACATCACACCAGATTTTCAGACAAATTTATACATGAATTCAGCAATTTTCAAAGGGTTCACATACTTTTTTCTTGACACTGTACAATGACAGCCACAGTCTACAGTGAAAAGTTTAAGAACCAGAATGACCCATTTTTGTGTTTTTGACCTTTAGGTATGATTCTAGGGTTTGAGTCCTGCTTGGGGGGCCTTGCAGGGGACTGGCGTCCCATCTGGGGTGTGTCCCTTTCCCCTTCGGCCTTGTGCCCTCTTGCCGGGTTAGGCTCTGATTCGCCAGGACAAGCGGGTTGTAGGCATTTTGTGTGTGTGTGTCTGTGTGTCCGTTATATTTTGTGTTAGAAGATCATCGTTGCGGTTTGTTGTGATTCCGCTGTTTATTTGTTGCTACCGCTTTATCCCGAAATATATCCTTCTCATGTAGTTGTACGGTTAGACAGAAGCAATCGATTGTTTTTGCGTAGTTGGTTGTATTTATTTATTTTTTTTACTTGTGATTTGTTAGGGTGCGTACAAAGGTAAAAATACTGCGTCCCGTATTGTAGAGTGGGTAGGACTCGGCCGATCGATTAATCGCGTCTCTTTGTTGTGGGTACCGTTGTCGGAGTAGTTTCGATTTGGACTCTCCACCGAGGGAATCCACCGAGGGAGGCCTCCGCCGCTGTGTGAATCCTGCCATCGCAATCGTGTTCCGCGAGGGATCGTGCGTCAAACATGTCGAACATCAAAGTTGTCTACGGCAAGAGAACTGCGCGACGACACCACCACCACCACCACCACCACCACCAGAGACTCAGACGCTCCCGCTGCTACAGTAACCTGGTTCATCCTCATCTGTCAAACCCTCCATCCTGCTTCAATTTCTCCATGGGGCTCTGGAACTGCCAGTCTGCTGTGAGAAAGGCTTCTTCAAACCAGCCTACGCCTCCCATCTCTCACTGGACCTCCTGGTCCAAACCGAACCCTGGATCACCCCAGACAGCTCAGCCACACCTACAGCTCTGTCCACTAACTGCTCCTTCTCTCACATCCCTCGTCCCTCCGGCAGAGGTGGAGACACAGGCTGCTCATCTCTCCCCGGTGGGAATATTCTGTTCTCCGTCTTCACCTGCCTCATCTGTCCTCCTTTGAATAGCATGTTGTCTCTGTCACTGTCCCAATCACTCTTGTTGTGGTTGTTCTTTATTGCTCTCTTGGCCCTCTCGGCTGCTTCTTGGCACCATATCTTATAATGGTTTGTACGTTTTGGCTGCACTTAACGCTTTCATTTAAAGTTTTGAGGCCCACACTGGACAAAGCACAAGAAACCCCATCACATGAGAAATGACCACTGGTACCAAAGAGAGTAACAGACTCATCAATACACACAGCTACTAAAGGAGATGACCCATGGATGAGTCAGTACTGCATCTTGCGGGCCAAGTTCTGGGACAGAACAAACGAACCCCTCCAGTTGAGGTGTACACCATCACGTGTGAAAAATCTGGGCCTTTCCCAGAAATCATCCCAGTTCTTAAATGAAATGTCATTAGAGCGGCACCACGTCTCCAACCACCTGTTAAAGGGCACCAGTCTACTGTACACTGTGACTGCATGAAGAGTCCAGGTAAAGGATCAGACACTAGTATATCCTGATATTTCCTTCTGGCTTTATTACATATCGGAATATAGTGACTCTTCAACACCTCCAACTGCTGGTAACAAATATCATTACCACCAACATGCACCATAATGGTCAACATGGTATTATAGGCCCAGGAATTGATACAAGCCTTGACACTGGCCACATATGCATGTGGAAGACGCTTCACCTTTACACCTCCATTCTCAGGCCCCGAACCTTAACATTTTGAATAGCCTAATCGCCCAAAATAATCACGTTATCGCATTCAGGCTGAAGAACCAGAACCTGAAACCCATGCCTTAGATTTCCCTTTACTCGACTTAACAGTAACTGGGTCACCATGAGAGAAGTCCAGGGTACCAAACCTTTACATGGACGCACTTAGAACCTGAACACAATCTGGTTACACCCACAAAGACAGCTGGCACACTAGCACTTAGAGCTCCTGGCAAGGTTGCAGGCTTGAGGGGGGGGCACGGTGGCACAGCGGGTTTGGCCAGGTCCTGCTCGGGCTGCCTTGTGACCAGCTGGCATCCCGTCCTGGGTGTGCCCCCTCCCCCTCCAGCCTTGCACCCGGTGTTGCCGAGTTAGGCTCCCACTCACCATAATCCCGCTTAGGACAAGCAGCTTCAGACAATGTGTGTTTGTGTACGAGTGTGGCTGCAGGCTTGATTCCCCACCAACTGCACTAGTACCCTCATGAAAGGTACTTGCCCTACATTACTCCAGTTAAATTACTCAGCTGTGTAAATGCATAAATAATGGTAAGTCACTTTAGAGAAAAAACTGACACCTACTTTCAGAAACTGGCAGGTGCAGCTTTTGCAACTCATTTATCAACTTTGCCTTTTATGTTAGATGCCAAGTTACTTTTGCTTTCCTGTTTTTAAAGAACTTTGAAGTAACATACACTTGTGGAGATGCTGTTATTGCACCTGGTAGCAGACAACTGCACACATCTTGAGGCCTTGGAGTCCAGTGCGCATCACTGTGCCGCAGTTGGAGCTGCCACACGCTCTCAGAAGATCGAGCTGTAGTTCCTTGTAACAACATACATACACTGCTGTACAAGAGCATACATTTCAAGACAAATTTAAACAATCTTTGCAGTTGCTTTTTGGAGAAGTTATTTGGGCATGCAGCAGTCCCACATACTCTAAATTCGCAACATTGTCACACTTAGCCCCTGGACTTCCTGCCCATTGTACATGCAGCCATCCCTAGCACAACCACAACAAACTGACTGCTCCAGCAAAAGCGCAAGTCTGTCATTGCTGCAGAGAAGCTTTGAATAATTCAATCTGCTCACTCAGCTAAAGATGATTTAACTACTTTTCAAAAGTTTAAATAATTTTAATTCAGAGTGTAAAGCACCTTTTACATTTAGTGCAGAAAAAGTGGCAAACGCTTTTGGTTCAGAACCACTTGTCTCCCGAACGCTCTATAAATGAGAACACTTGCAACGATTACCTATGGATTTGCCATCTGAATGTCACTTCTATTAGGATGTGAACCAGCAACACGGTGGTGTCAGACAAGCTGTACATCCAAGCTTCTGCAGTCTAAAAATGTGCAGCAATTAAAAAGCCATACAGAGCACTTTTGTGAACAATTTTAATTCAAACATTCAAGGAGGGGAGAAGTTTCTTCACATCACACTGATGTTCTTGCAAAACATGCTAACATTACCATCACCTTTGTCCCAGCGTTCTTGTGAGCGATGCAGCTCCGATTTTAACGCACGCTGCGCACACGTGGAACGTTTCTGCACATACACTGAAAAGTACATCGGTACATATCTCCCACCACCGGAAGAGCTCAACTAAACAGCTAAAAGGGATAAAAAAAGTTTGCAGTCCATATTACAAATGAAGGAAAACCAAGGCTCCGAAGTGGACGACTTCAGGCTCTTCTCACTTCCTATCATTGGACCGGGAGCGGCTGGAGAGAAAGCACACACAGTTTAATGCTGCACATTAGTTAATGTTAAAGGTGCACCAGAAGCTTCACTGAAGATGCAGTTTCAGGTATGAGGATTAACAGCTCAGGTGAGGAAAGAGGCGAGACCAGCGGTGCCTGTGCACTCAGGTACCTGTGTGACCTGGAGAATGAGCGCGACGGTCTGTGGTTTCTGTCTCGTGAAAGTGACCGGTCCCTCCTCCTGTCTCTAGACAGAGATCTGAATACACAGAGGGTTTGCTCTTCAGACAAGGGACAGGAAGCCACAAGTCTTGACAAACAGTCTAAAGGAATGCAGCATGTAAACAAGCACAGGCACGCGCGCGCGCACACACACACACACACACACACACACACACACACAAAGAACAGTTACCTGCTGCGACTTCGGCTGAAACTCCTCCTGCGGGGAGATCTGTACAGAATAGCATTCAAGAGGAAGCACAAGAGCAATGGTGTTAAAGCAGGAAAAATGACTGTGCAAAGCACAGCCCCCTTTGCCCACCCCACCCACAGGACACCCTCCCTGCACCCTGGTAAGGGGACAGGAGGTCATCAACACTAGCCTCAAGAACAGCTTCTGTGGACACCACAGTACAGTACCGAATGGGGAGCTGGGGGTGGCTGAGTGCATGCCACCTGTACCATCAGTTAAGTAGTTTGGGGGCACACTGACAGGTGGCACATACACAGGACCCCAACCTCACATTCTAGTCTTTCTAGAGACCACACCGAGCAGTAGTGTGAAGCGAGAATGCGTCCCGCATCTACACCTGACCAGATAGTTTAAAAGGTAATAGCTCATGTGTGAATGGCAGCTTGTTACACAGTAATGGCACCCCCTACAGACCACCTGTACACAAGCTACATCCTGCATGAAGGCAGTTTCAGCAGTACACTTCTACAGCTAAACATGACCTGCATAGGAAGGTGCTTTCACAAGTACCCAGCAGTAAACCATATGAAGCAGGGCAAACTTACTAGTCTTTTGATTTTCAACAAGCTAGAAATGACGAAGGAAAGGCAGACTGCCGCCCGGGATGGTAGAATGTGCTGAAAGGGTTTGCCAAGTGGTGCAAGGTGTTTAGATGGCTGGCAGTTGGGGGGGGAGGGGGGGGGGCTGCCTCCTGCCTTTACGGGGTAGCCGAGGGCTGGTGCTCAGATGCACGCCGTGTTGACTTTGGCAAAGTAAACAGCTGACTGGTGGCCAATATGCTTTAGGGTGGAGACAGGAACCAAGGGGCGCTGCCACCTCGCCACACCGGCTCACGTGAGCCCAGGCAAGCTGACTGGGGGACACCGTCCCATGCTGCTGAAAGAGGGCTAGTTGAGTGACTCAGAGGGTGGTGAGAAGAGGCAGGGTGGTGAGTCTGCAACGGGGTTTATTTTATTAATATAGGTTGTAAAAGAAAGCAAACTTCATGAAATTAACAAAAGCTAACATAACAGCCAGAGTACATATAAACACTTGAATTTATCCAACAGCAGCTTTTAACCAGCAAATCATTTCAGAAAGCAGTTTTAACAGCGAGTTTTACGAGATGGGCACTTCCCAGAGCTAGCAATGCCTCTCAAACCCACTCCTTTTTTTCGTCAGGTACAAACAAATAAGACACAGAGCATGTAAACCTGTGCTGAAGAGGCATGCTAGCTGCCGACAGAGCCTCCGTGCTAAACAGAGAACCACCGAGTCTTTACGACTCCTCCTTGACCCTGGACCAGGCAGCACCATATTGACAAAGATGAGCAGGAATGAGACCGTAAGTTAACAGGCTTTGGTCCTCAATTTGCATTATGGCTGACTTGTGTCATAGGAGGCAAAGGGACTAAAGAAGCCAATCTCAGCCAATTAAAACATGGACACGTTTTACAGCACTCAAGGTTAACCAGCCGCATTACGACCCCCAGAGGACAAGAGCATAGCAACCCTTACCTGCGACGGGGTGGCGGACTGCGGCGGCGGCAGTAGTCATCTCGTGGCCGGCGGCTCCAGGAAGGAGGGGGACCCCTGTTTCGTGAGCGTTTCTCCCCATTGGACAGTTCCACTCGAACACGGCAGCCACAGAGGGTCCTGGAGTCAAGAAAGCACGAGACTTGAACCTGAAACCCCTTGCAGAGCTGTGCCCTTGAGGCTTTATGCACAATATCCCAAGATCAAACCTATAGTCCTGCTACAGTACCCTTTACTACAACAACAACTCTGAAGTGATAGTGAAGATCAGCTGCTGTACAAGTAGGTAAATCACCTGAAGGACATACAACAGCAGTTCAGCTCGAGCACCTTAGAGGAGCCGCTGCACAAATTCCGTACACAAGCAAACATCCATCAGAATTTCCCAATGGCAATAATGCCAACTAGTCTATTTTTGCTGACATTTTAGTTTTCCCAATCAGGAAATTACATACACCTTTGCCAGGGGACAAAAAAACAGCACCCGAGGTTCTTACCACGTTCAGTGACTTTCAGCAATGAACACTATTTCCTTCAGGAGAAAACTGGAGGCAGTTCAAAACTGGGTCAAAGAACAGCTCAATTATGCTCATCAATAACTGCACTCAAAATTTCCATGGGATATGAGCAAACAGACTTGGACTACACACAGCAGAGGACATCACCCAAAACATCTTTGCCTCAGTGAAAAAAAGTTGCTGGTTTAAATTTGACCAGGAAGCTCAGTGAAGCATTAGCTTAAATGTACTTTGTGAGGTATTTGTTCACTGAACTGGACTTGTGTGAAAATTTATCTACCCATCAGCCAAGCAACATAAGCCCCAGTACCTTCCATCAAGTTCACGGACAGCATCTGCAGCGTCGCGAGGGTCTTCAAACTCGACAAAGGCAAAGCCAGGAGGGCTCCTAGCTACCCATACACTGCGCAGCGGGCCATAGTACCCAAAGGCCCTCTCGAGCTCTGTCTTGTTGCCGTTGTTGCCCAGGTTTCCCACGTAGACCTTGCAGTCAAGCGGGCAGTCTCTGTGCATGGGATCTAGGTTGGTGGGTTAAAAACATGGCGATGCATAAGCGGAAAAGCAGTAACTCTTTCCCCAAGGAAAGAGCAGAGCCATCTGGCTTTCTGAAGGCCGCAACACTTAATCCGTTGCAACCCACAACAAACGGCGAAGTTAACAACATGAAGTTAACAACATGAAGTTGACAGCCAGAAGGCAGTTTGAACCCCACTCTAATCCTGAATTACTCCAGGATTGAGCCACATGCTGCAAACTGCTGCAGATAAAAACTCAACTGTATAACATGGTAACTGCAATGAAGCTGTAGTATTATTCAGAAAACCAGGCAGGCGAGAGCAAAATAAGACATGAAGAGTAACTACCTCCCATTTCAGCTGACCTCAGCTCTCCAAAGAGTAACTCCAAGCCAACGAGGCACTGCAGAAATAGGTAAAACCATCACGTCATGTATCAAACACACACACACACACACACACACACACACACACACACACACGTACATTCTGGCATTAATGTACCAATCAATTCTCAAAGTTCTGGATCCAGTTAGACAAAGTGCTGCACATAGGGGACTAGACTGAACTGAATGCTCCTTCCAAACATGAACCTGTGCTTATCATGAAAAAACAAACACAAACACACACACCAGCACATAAACAACAGGGTCAGGGGAAGTTACCATGAGGTAACAGTGGGCCAACATCATCGTAGCAATAAATATTGGCTCAGTTGAGATAACCCAAGGAGCAGTCAAACAGTGTGAAATTACTATTAACAAACAGTAAATGTAACATGTGAGCCGAGGAGGGCAGAGAGGAACTGAGAAAGAACTAGGAAAATGGGCCATGGCGCAGACACACGCAGCCCCCGCTCTGGACGGTGCGTTAAGCAGGTTAAGTGAGAGCATCGTGAGTGCACGGAATATAGAGTACGTTTACACCGCACCGACCGAGCGACTGCG
This sequence comes from Scleropages formosus, assembly GCF_900964775.1. Taxonomy (NCBI): domain Eukaryota; kingdom Metazoa; phylum Chordata; class Actinopteri; order Osteoglossiformes; family Osteoglossidae; genus Scleropages; species Scleropages formosus. Next base: position 43,301,261 of record NC_041807.1, on the reverse strand, counting down.
CACGAAGAAGAGAACGTGACAGGGACACAAAAAGTTTGAAAAGTCAGGACTGAGTGAGTGACTTTTCGCGCTAGTGAGTCCGCGAACAGAACAGCAGGCCCAAGAGAGAGAGAGCAGGGCCGCTGAGGCGCGACACGCAGCGGCTGACGAGCTCACAACATCATCATAATCCCCCGCAGATTCAGATTGGGAACAAGTGACTTTTTTTTTTGACGGAAACGGGCAGGACAAACCAATGATACCTTAACACTACAACCTCAGCTTCAGGCCACGCAGATACCGACAGTACAACCTCCACACTCTCGTCTCGAAAACACGAAATGGCGGGCTTCGAGGTCCTACTTAAATATAATCCTACGTCACGGCGTAGATCTGCGTGCCTGACGCAAACGTGCAGTTCTTTTCTGAATGTACGTCCTTGACGTCAGCGTGCGCCCGAGACGTAAACGTGCAGTTTTTTCTTTTTACTTACTGTAGTTCTTCGACCCCTATCTGCGGCAGTGAAAGAAGTTTTTATTAACAGTTATTTTTCCAGTCGTTTTGGTGACATTTAAGTTAGCTATGTTCATATTTTAGAACTGATGTCCGAAAAAAGACACTAAATTATAACCATATTTAACACGAATTATATTCTATATAAGGGGGCGCGGTGGCGCAGTGGGTTGGACCACAGTCCTGCTCTCCGGTGGGTCTGGGGTTTGAGTCCCGCTTGGGGTGCCTTGCGGCGGACTGGCGTCCCGTCCTGGGTGTGTCCCCTCCCCTTCTGGCCTTACGCCCTGTGTTACCGGGTAGGCTCCGGTTCCCCGTTACCCCGTGAGGGACAAGCGGTTCTGAAAATGTGTGTGTGTGTGTGTGTGTATATTCTATATCAGATAATGATCGTACTCCCGTCTGAACAGAAGTAACAGAAAGAGTAAAAGGAAAAGTGAATCACAATTTACCCTTTTTAACTTGTCTGTTTACAGTTTTTTAAAACTGAAAATGAAAGCGTAACGTCATAGCGCACAAGTTTAACATAAACGCTTGGGAACTTTTCTTAAGTGAAACATGTTTGTTATTCAACTATTTATTTTTACAGTTTTTCTTAACACTTTTAACATTTAACATTTCCTAACACTGTTAAGGGTTTCAGTTTTATTGTCCCAAGGTTTGTTCTTACAGTGGATATTTATACTTGTTTTAAAACTGTGATGTTTTTTCAATCTTTGTATTTGGAAAGATGAATTTGGCCGGGGGGGGTTGCAGTGGGTTGGACCGGGTCCTGCTCTTCGGTGGGTCTGCGGTTCGAGTCCCGCTTGGGGTGCCTTGTGATGGACTGGCGTCCCGTCCTGGGTGTGTCCCCTCCCCCTCCAGCCTTGCGCCCTGTGTTGCCGGGTTAGGCTCCGGCTCCTCGTGACCCCGTATGGGACAAGCGGTTCAGAAAGTGTGTGTGTGTGTGTGTGTGTGTTTGGCCAGGTCCTGCTCTCTGATGGGTCTGGGGTTTGAGTCCCTCTTGAGGTGCCTTGCGATGGACTGGCATCCTGTCCTGGGTGTGCCCCCTCCGGCCCTGCGCCCTGTGTTGCTGGGTTAGGCTCCGGCTCGCCGTGACTCCGCTTGGGACAAGCGGTTGTTGACAGTGAATGGATGGCTGGAGTTTACGTTGTTCAGATGAGTGAATAACCTCTCCTGTCATGTTCGTGATGAGAAATGTTTTAAAGATGAATTGTTTGGATGTGTTTTCGATTCTGAATATTGGAGTGTTTTAATTTTTATTGCATGAAATAAAATCTGAGAAAAAAGAAATCAGACAGCTATCTTCTCGAAAGTGACTTGCAGCGTCTGCTGTCGCTGAAAGGTCAGGTGTGACAGCGCCGCCCCGTGGCTCTCCCGAAGCCGGCAGTGTGCACTGTACGGAGCTCGAGCGAGTGAAATGCAGTGATTTCCACATCACAGAAGCAGGAGCAGCACTCAGGTGGGCGATGGTTCTTATTAATACTGAATTAATAGTGTTCGCTACAAAACCAGCACTTCCCCAGTAGGAGACTCGTTCATATTCACCGAGGTATCCTCATCATCATCATCACCACCACCGTCATCATCGCCATAATCATTGTCATCATCATTCCCATCACCATCATAATCATCACCACCATCATCATCACCATCATTATAAGCCACACAGACTCTTTGCCACCTTCTCATCCCTTCTGTGTCCCCCGCCACCTCCTCCTCCCTCTTCTCTCACTGCTGAAGACTTTGCTTTGTTTTTCAGAGACAAAGTCAAAGCGATCACTGATAAATTCTCACCGTCAGCTTGCTCGGTATTGGGTCCTCTTCTTTTCTTGATCTACACCTCCTCCCTCGGTCCAGTCATAGCCTCCCATGGATTCAAATACCACTGCTATGCTGATGATACCAAGCTCTTCCTCTCCTTTCCACCTGGTGCGTCAGACATCTCCGCACGCATTGCTGCCTGCCTCTCGGACATCTCTTCATGGATGTATGATCACCACCTCCAACTCAACCTCTCCAAAGCAGAGATTCCTTATCTCCCAGCTTGCCTATCCTCCTGTCACGACCTGTCGATCAAACTGGACAACTCACTCATTTCGCCTACCTCCTTGGCTAAGAGTCTGGGAGTAACGATTGATGCGAGTCTGTCATTCTCTCAACATATCGAAGCCACAACCTGGTCCTGCAGATACATCCTGCATAATATTCGTAGGCTCCGTCCCTATCTCACTATTGACTCTGCCCAACTACTTGTCCAGGCCATGGTGACTTCCCGTCTGGACTACTGCAACTCTCTTTTGTGTGGCCTTCCTGCTAATGCCATCAAACCTCTGCAGCTTCTACAGAATGCTGCTGCACAAGTTGTGTTTGATTTGCCAAAGCGCTCCCATGCGTCTCTTCCACTCATCTCTCTGCACTGACTTCCTATAGCTGCCTGAATCAAATTCAAAACCCTGGTTACTGTGTACAAATGCATCAATAGAACTTCCCCCAGCTATTTACAGGACTTAATCAACCGGTACACCCCAGCCAGGCCCCTTTGCTCGTCTACTTCTGCTCGCTTGGTGGTCCCATGTACGAAAGGCAAAGCTCAGAGGTTCTCGGTTTTGGGTCCGTTGTGGTGGAATGACCTTCCCCTGTCACTCAGAACTGCGGAAACTGTCTATTTTCCAGAAGGTCTGAAAACTCACCTTTTCCAGATCCACTTTGCCCAAGATCTCTCCAGCTCATTTATGGTGTAACTGTTCATGCATCGTAATTCCATAAGCATCCCCAGATACAACCTTTATTCAGCCACTACTCCAGCATTGTACTAGCTTATTTGTGTATCTTATAATATTTAAACAAACAACAAAAAATGGCTCCTCCGTGAACCGCCACCTTATCGTGGTGGAGGGGATTGAGTGCCTGAATGAGTCCAGGAGCTATGTTGTCTGGGGCTACATGCCCCTGGTAGGGTCTCCCATGGCAGACAGGTCCTGGATGACAGACGAGACAAAGCGCGGTTCAAAAACCCCTTATGACGAAAAAATCAAGGCGTCCGTTTACCCCGCCCGGTATGGGGTCACCGGGGCCCCACCCTGGAGCCAGGCCTGGGGGGGGGCTCGCATGCGAGCACCTGGTGGCCAGGTCTATGCCCACGGGGCCTGGCCGGGCTCAGCCCGAAGCCACAACGTGGAGCCGCTCTTCGGTGGGCTCACCACCTGCCGGAGAAACCGTAAGGGGCCGGTGCATTGTGATTTGGGCGGTGGTCGGGGCCGAGTGCCCGGCCGACCCAAACCTCGGGCGCCAACTCTGGTTTTTGGGACTTGGAATGTCACCTCACTGGCGGGGAAGGAGCCTGAGCTGGTGCGGGAAGTTGAGAGATACCGTCTAGATATAGTCGGGCTCACTTCCACTCACAGCTTGGGTTCTGGAACCACTCTACTCGATCGAGGGTGGACTCTCCACTATTCTGGCGTTGCCCAAGGTGAGAGGCGGCGGGCTGGTGTGGGCTTATTAATAGCCCCCCAGTTCAGCCGCCATGTGTTGGAGTCTACCCCGGTGAATGAGAGGGTCATCTCCCTACGCCTTCGGGTCAGGGAACGGTCTCTCACTGTCGTTTGTGCTTATGCGCCTAGCGGCAGTGTAGAGTACTCGGCCTTTTTAGAGTCCCTGGGGGGCGTGCTGGAAAGCGCTCCCACTGGGGACTCTGTCGTTCTACTGGGGGACTTTAACGCCCACGTGGGCAGCGACAGTGATACCTGGAGGGGCGTGATTGGGAGGAACGGCCTCCCTGATCTGAACCCGAGCGGTGAGTTGTTATTGGATTTCTGTGCTAGTCGCGGTTTATCCATAACGAACACCATGTTCATGCATAAGGGTGTCCACCAGTGCACTTGGCACCAGGACACCCTAGGTCGGAGGTCGATGATCGACTTTGTAGTCGTTTCTTCTGACCTTCGGCCATATGTCTTGGACACTCGGGTGAAGAGAGGGGCTGAGCTGTCAACTGATCACCACCTGGTGGTGAGTTGGATTCGATGGCGGGGGAAAAAGCTGGACAGACCTGGCAGGCCCAAACGCATAGTGAGGGTCTGTTGGGAACGTTTGGCGGAGGCCCCTGTCAGAGAGGTCTTCAACTCCCACCTCCGACAGAGTTTCAACCAGGTCCCGAGGGAGGTGGGGGACATTGAGTCTGAATGGACTATGTTCCGCTCCTCCATTGTCGGTGCGGCGGTTCGGAGCTGCGGCCATAAGGTCTCCGGTGCCTGTCGCGGCGGCAATCCCCGAACACGGTGGTGGACACCGGAAGTAAGGGATGCCGTCAAGCTGAAGAAGGAGTTCTATCGAGCCTGGCTGGCTCATGGGACTCCTGAAGCAGCTGACAGGTACCGACGGGCCAAACGGAGCGCGGCTCTGGCAGTCGCCGCGGCAAAAACTCGGGCTTGGGAGGAGTTCGGTGAGGCCATGGAGGAAGACTTTCGGTCGGCCTCAAAGAGATTCTGGCAAACCGTCCGGCGACTCAGAGGGGGGAAGCGGTGTTCCACGAACACTGTTTACAGTGGAAGTGGTGCGCTGCTGACCTCAGCTGAGGATGTTCTCGGGCGGTGGAAGGAGTACTTTGAGGATCTCCTCAATCCCTCCGACACGCCTTCCGTAGAGGAAGCTGAGGCTGGGGACTCGGAGGGGGACTCGTCCATTACCCTGGCTGAAGTTGCTGAGGTAGTCAAAAAACTCCTCGGTGGCAAGGCTCCGGGGGTGGATGAGATCCGCCCCGAGTTTCTCAAGTCTCTGGATGTTGTGGGGCTGTCTTGGCTGACACGCCTCTGCAGCATCGCGTGGAGTTCGGGAACGGTGCCTCTGGACTGGCAGACCGGGGTGGTGGTCCCTCTTTTCAAGAAGGGGGACCGGAGATTGTGTTCCAACTACAGGGGGATCACACTCCTTAGCCTCCCTGGGAAAGTCTATGCCAGGGTACTGGAAAGGAGAATCCGACCGATAGTCGAACCTCGGATCCAGGAGGAGCAATGCGGTTTTCGCCCTGGCCGTGGAACACTGGACCAGCTCTATACCCTCACTAGGGTGTTGGAGGGTTCGTGGGAGTTTGCCCAACCAGTCCATATGTGTTTTGTGGACCTGGAGAAGGCATTCGACCGTGTCCCTCGTGGCATCCTGTGGGGGGTGCTTCGGGATTATGGGGTTCGGGGCTCGTTGCTACAGGCTGTTCGTTCCCTGTATGACCGGAGCAGGAGCTTGGTTCGCATTGCCGGCAGTAAGTCAGACCTGTTCCCGGTGCATGTTGGACTCCGCCAGGGCTGCCCTTTGTCACCGATTCTGTTCATTATTTTTATGGACAGAATTTCTAGGCGCAGTCAGGGAACGGAGGGTGTCTGTTTTGGTGGCCGCGAGATCTCGTCTCTGCTTTTTGCGGACGATGTGGTCCTGCTGGCTTCATCAAGTCAAGACTTGCAGCGTGCACTGGGGAGGTTTGCAGCCGAGTGCGAAGCGGCGGGGATGAGAATCAGCACCTCCAAATCCGAGGCCATGGTTCTCAGTCGGAAAAAGGTGGATTGCTCCCTCCGGGTTAGGGGGGAGTTGCTCCCTCAAGTGGAGGAGTTTAAGTATCTTGGGGTCTTGTTCACGAGTGAGGGAAAAATGGAGCGGCAGGTCGACAGACGGATCGGTGCGGCGTCCGCAGTAATGCGGTCATTGTACCGGTCTGTTGTGGTGAAGAGGGAGCTGAGTCGTAAGGCGAAGCTCTCAATTTACCGGTCGATCTACGTTCCTACCCTCACCTATGGTCATGAACTCTGGATCATGACCGAAAGAATGAGATCGCGGATACAAGCGGCAGAAATGAGTTTCCTCCGCAGAGTGGCTGGGCGCACCCTTAGGGATAGGGTGAGGAGCTCAGTCACCCGGGAGGAGCTCGGAGTAGAGCCGCTGCTCCTCCGCATCGAGAGGAGCCAGTTGAGGTGGCTCGGGCATCTGTTCCGGATGCCTCCTGGACGCCTCCCTGGGGAGGTGTTCCGGGCTTGTCCCACTGGGAGGAGGCCTCGGGGCAGACCCAGGACACGTTGGAGAGACTATGTCTCCCGGCTGGCCTGGGAACGCCTTGGGGTTCCCCCAGAGGAACTGGAGGAGGTGTGCGGGGAGAGGGAGGTCTGGAGTACTCTGCTCGGACTGCTGCCCCCGCGACCCGGCCCCGGATAAAAGCGGAGGAAGATGGATGGATGGATGGAACAAAAAATGGTGGGAGGGTACCGGGAATTGTCTATCCTGTGTTTTATGCACCTACTCGAACGATGAACCTCGGTGCAGCAAGTGGTAGGGAACAAACTAGGTTTGCTTGAGTCACACGTCTGCAGCTATGTCTCTTTCTCTTAATGTAATGAATAAATTGTACTTTTGCTGAGATGTACGTCACTTAGGACAAAAGCGTCTGCTAAATGAATAAATGTAACTGTAAATGTCATAATCACCAGCATCATCACCATCATCATCATCATCATAATAATATAACTTCCAGCACTTTAGTGTCCTTCACACTTCGGGCCACCTTCACAATCTACTGTACTGAGCCGGGTACATGTGTTGAGGTGCGTCTGTTGAGGTATGTGTCTTAATGTACTGAGGTACTTGTGTCAAAGTACATGTGTAACATCACACGTTTTGATGGTTGGGGATGGTGACCATATTCGAACAGACGTTTCTGTGATGAATTGGTTGCTTCCTGCTCGCCAGTTAAACAGTGAAATACAGGGAGCTGCACAGATGAAACAAATGACTAACCTCATGGCTGAGCCATGTTCTCACTGGGGTGTGTGGAACCTGCTTCATGCCACCCAGGACCTTTCTGAGATCTCTGCCCCTTTCATTCCAAAATTTCTTAAGATCCCATCTTTATTTACATTTGTCTGATGCTTTTATCCAAAGCAGCTTCCAGTGTTAAACGTCATACCATACCATACCACACACACACACACACTTTCTGAGCCGCTTGTCCCATACGGGGTCGCGGGGAACTGGAGCCTACCCGGCAACGCAGGGTGTAGGGCCGGAGGGGGAGGGGACACACCTGGGACGGGACGCCAGTCCGCCGCAAGGCACCCCAAGCGGGACTCGAACCCCAGACCCACTGGAGAGCAGGACCCGGTCGAACTCACTGCGCCACCATGCCCCCCTAACATCATACCATTATTTACCCATTTACACAGCATGGTAATTTTACTGGGGCAATTTAGGATAAGTACCTTCGGAGGGGTACTACAGGTGGAAGTGGGATTCAAACCTATAACCTTTGGATGCAAAGGCAACAGCTCTAGTCACAATGGTATCAGCTGCCCCAGCCATTCACTTCAATTCAATTCAATGTAAATACTGGAAGCATCTAGAACCACAGCAAATTCCTTGTGTGAGTCAGCACACTTGGCCAATAAAAGTGATTGTCATTCCGTATTTTTGTAGAGCTCCACTCACACAGTGACAGAGCGCTGAACGCAGGGATAAGAAATAAATAAATTAGGCAGTTGACTGTATATGAGTGTAATACAGTATGCATGCAGTTAGTAAAGCTGTAAGTTTGTCTACTGGAAAGGAACAAAAAAAAACTCTCAACTTAAACTGAAAGGAGAAACAACCTCTGAAAGGCGGGGGAGGTCAAGTGCCAGTGGCTAACCCCCCCACTCCACAATTCTAGATTAAAAGACTTGAGAAACTAATAAATCCATCCCCTTTCACTCCAAAGTTTCATTTTTTTCATTCAACATTTTTTCCATCCAAAAATGTTCTAGTTTGGAGAGATGTTCAGTGGTACCTGGGGATCCTAAACATCTTTATGGTCTCCTGCTCCTCTCAACCCAGATCTCCCCCCCAACTATTAGTCCAGCTGGGTTCCAGAGTCAGGCTGCCGAGAGCAGTGTGGGGATGGCCATCTATATGTGCTAAAGTCTTCCCTAACCCTAACCCTAATCCTAATCCTAACCCTAACCCTAACCCCCATCCAGGGAAAAAACTCCATGTTCATTCATAGAATCTACCGTATCTCAGCTCCAGAGCGCCTTCACAGGATGTTCATCCGAGCTGTGTGTTAAATGCAAAGCCCCTGCAGGCACTCAGATACATTTCTTCTAGGAATGCGGTAAGATACAAGTTTACTGGACCGGAGTTTATGCAACGATCAAAGAAACTTCTCACAAAAAACGTGGTACATCCCCAAGTATTCTCTTGCTAAATCACAACCTAAATGTTCTGGTTCATACGCTAACTAGGTTTACATATTTCAAATGTATATTTTATTTTTATGGTCGACACCACAAGTCTCCCCTGTAAACATGTGGATGGCCCAAGTATTTAAATTTCTCCCACTGGAAAAACCGACATTTGAGCTGTGCAGCAGATGTAAAGAATTCTGTAATGTTTGGACGCCCTTCTGGAAGTAACTAGAAAGCGCTACGTGATCCCACCTGTGATACACTGTAACCTTCCGACCCCGAGCCCTCGCTCTATGTATGCGGACATGCCTGTGGACATGTTTGCAGCTTCTCGCTGTACTGCGTGTCGCTGTATGCTGCTGCGTGCTGTTTATTAAACGGATAAAAAAGGAACGATACAGCTGAAGGGTTGAGGCGAACCGCTCTTTAACGCGTTTTCCTCACACAAAGCCGACATCATAATGCCACTCGCCGCGCTGCGATTCTCCCGCGGAGCCTGAAGCAGCACTTGAAGTAGGAGAGCGTGAGACACCGTTTCACGTGTCTGAAGCAGAGCACGGCACAGTGGTAGGAGCTGGAGAACACTGTCAGTAACTTTAAAGTAGCCTTAACTTTAATGTTGCTTCCCTTTAACAGGAGATAATCAAATAAACTGGGGTCCTGTCTCAGAGAGGAACTCCGAGAGCCTGTATTGGACGAGCTCTTTGAGGAAGGACGGTAGAGACACGCGGCACATTTTATATTCCTTACGGCTTTCCGTGGTGTTTTCAACAGAACCGAACCCGTGAATTTACCCCAGGGTTCAAGCTGTGCAACTTTTACTCACTGTGACGCAGGGGATGGACTTACAAACAGTCCCGCGTTACAAACACTCCTCCTGTCCCAGTTGTGTTGGCAAGTTGAGGTACAGATACATACAGCGTGCGTTCTTCTACATTTCTGCGCGAGACGGAAAGATGGGTTCCCACAGTTACGCTGACGTGCGCAACTGACACGCTGACTAACGCGAATGAAATGGAGCTCAAACGTCTCAATCTGTCATAGCGAGAAAGGTGACTTTCTCAAAGTGACTCAGAGCTCCGCAGCGCAGCGCCACACTCGTGTCGTTCACCCACATTTCCGGGCCTTTCCGCCAGTGGCCAACACCCGCCGGCCGGGACCCTCGCACCCGGTGCCGTCAAAAACCATAGAGTGCTCCCTCTAAGGGTCGCCCAGGCCACGCTTCCCACGGTAAAGCGCGGTTAGCGTGTCGTGCCGTGCCGTGCCGTGCCGTGCCGTGTGCGAAGGTGAGCTCAACATGTTCGCACTGAGTGCGCTGCCCCTGAGCAGATGCGCTCGACCTTTATTCGGAGCTACTTTCCCTCCGTTTTCCCAGCGCGCCGCTCTGTTTGCTCATGCCGCGTTCAGTCCGGCGGCACCGCTGCGCGTCCAGGTCCCGCAAAGCTCATCAGATTAGCACGGCACATTCTGTTCTCTTTCGCTTCCTGACGGCTGGGCGGCCCCACATGAACCCGGGCTCGCGTGCCCTCCTGCTGCGTCTGCGCGTGCCTCTCCCGCTCGCGCAGTCGCGCCGTCTGCCCAGCGGGGGCAGCGGAGAGATGCTGTGAAAACCCGCAGCCCTCGTGTCTCCGCACACTCCTACGTAGGGAAGGTTTATGAAGCGGGCGGGGGACAGAAGGCCACAGGTTTGAGACTAGTGGAGGGAGGGAGGCAGGCAGGCGCTGTTACTTACCGAAACTTGGTCAGTGTTGCTCTGTTTTACAAAAAACAATGTATGCGGTGTCCGTGATTCTGGAAAGAAGCAATTCCTAAACTGCATAATTCTAAGAGCGGTAATTACAGTGGTAATTAGATGTGTAAAAGCCTCATAAGAAGTCTCAAGTTTAATAACAGCAGGTGGGGCGGCAGGTGGTTACAGCCGTTGAATTACAAATGAAGTTGTGGGTTCGAATCCCACTCCTGCTTTAGGAGCCTTGAGCAAGACACTTACCCTGAACTCATACAGTAAAGCTTACTCTGTGGTACAAAAGGGTAAATCAGTGTAAGAGAGAGTGTCAGAAAAGTGTCAGAAATATGAATAAATAATAAATCACAAGGATAATTACAGTAATGAGCAGGGCTCGAGCAAGGTGTCCCGCTAGACCATGTTGCCCCTGGTTCACTGGTTCAACTTCCACCAAAAGGACTGTTCCTTAGTTCTGCTGATAGCCAGAGCTGCTTGATGACAGAGTTCCCTGAAGCCCACGGGCACCGGGTTCGAGCAGCTACACCTGCTAACGCTATAGATGGATGCTGAGAAGGAACACAATGTGACCGAGGTGAAATCTCATCTGCCCAAACTAATCTGCTGGCAACGCTAACAGAGTGCTCCGAGCATGCTCCACACACACACACACACACACACACACACACATTCATGCCATTTATTTAGCCTTCAGTGGGTTCTGATAGAGCCCTTTCTCCTCTGTTTACACTGTCAAGCTGTACTACTGCTGTTACCATGCTATTATAGTGTAGCCTCAGACTGTGGGTCACCCAAGTTTTTCAGGACACGCCAGCTGGTCTTCCAGACTCTGTGAGGCAGGTGATAGTTAGACTCAAGTTTGAGCCCCACCTCCTGCTGTAGTACTCTTGATCAAGGTATTTACCCTGAATAGATACAGCAAAAATTACCCTGCCATATAACTGGGTGTAAACCGGTATAAATAGCTTGGTGTACAAACCTTACACCACAAACCATTAAAAAAATAAAGGTAAACTGCATGGAGATGCCCACTGGCTTTGCTGACTCCCCCCCAACTCAATCATGCTCTTACCTGGTGTTGTTCACACACAGATGCTCATTGAGCAAAATTCGCAGGAGTGTAATGTGGAAGGAACATCTTCATCTGGAAAGCTGCTGCTCTTCTGAGGAATAATGTAAAAATACTGTCAATTACACAGACTGCAATGTGTCAGTGGTGATCACTGAGTGCTCTTGTGTGTGTGCGCGCACACTGCATCCCTGTTTCCTTCCACCTGTGTTATGTCACTGTTATATTTAACAGCACATTTTGTTCCAGCTGATCTTGGCCTCCTGCCAGGACTGTAGCCTTCACTCGCACACTGTCACTGTGTGTGTACTGTGTGTATCGCGGGTGTGTGGGAGGGAAGAGGGGCGTGCCCTGCATGTGTGCTGTGTGTGTACTTCTATGTGCTGTGTATGTGTTGTGTTCCTATAGGGGGCGCTACTAAAACTCTGCTCATGTGCTGCTTTCCACCGAGGGGAGATCAGCCTGGGCTCTGATTGGAATACAGCAGCGAACAGGTTTTCAGTGTGTGCTGACAGTCTTCATCGTTTCATGGTAAACAGGGTACAGCTACAGTGGCTGTGGTGTAAGATGCAGCTTGAGCTCCTTTCACTGAGCTCCGATATCACATGACTGTCCATCGGAAACGCCCCGCTTCGTCTTTATTCCACCCATACGTCTCTAAAGCTTTTCGTTTGTGGGGCAGCTGGTAGCAAAGTGGCAAAGTGGATCTGAAGGTCGCCGGTCTCAATCCCAGCTCAAGCTGTAGTAGCCTTGAGCAAGGTACTAACCCCAAACTACTCCAGTAAAAGTACCTGGCTGTATAGATAGGTAAGTAGCTGTAGGTAGCTCAACATGGTAAGTCACTTTGGAGAAAAGCATCATCTTTAAATGTAGTTTACATCTGCTGACTTCTATAAGCATATTTTAACTATATACATTTATGTGCAGGACATCTGAGCACAAGTGTGACTCATGCAGTTGCAGTTCTTGATCAAGCCATATGAGTGTCATACCACCCCGTCACCCATGCATTCTGTGCTGAAAGCATCAAATGTACATTGCAAAGTGCTTTTGTCTGACCTTTCTTTAACCAAAAATATTGTGCACAATTTAACACAAAATTATCTCCTGTTTTCCCTCTTTGGCCAGGATGGCTTTGGGTTACGGTGTTGGGATTGGGTTTAAGGTCAGGTTGGTTTAGGGTCAGGGTGTTAGTGTTGGGTTTAAGGTCAAGGTTTTAGTGTTGGGTTTAGGGTCAAGGTTTTAGTGTTGGGTTAAGGGTCAGGATGTTGGTGTTGGGTTAAGGGTGAAGGTTTTAGTGTTGGGTTAAGGGTCAGGGTGTTAGTGTTGTGTTTAGGGTCAGGGTGTTAGTGTTAGGTTTAGGGTCAGGGCATTAGGGTTCCCCTCCATCTGTCACACGTGATGCATGCACTCTGGAAGTGAGCCAGTGGAGGGTTTGTGCTGCTCACATCGTGAGAAACACATACAACTATAATTTAGAATGTTCCATCACAAACAAGATCTGTAGATCTGTCCTTACTGCCACCACTGTGGAACAAAGCAGCGGTCAGCAGTGACCTCTGAAGGGCCAGGGTAACGATTCCTTTACTGTGGTAACAGTTTTGTCTCCAGGTGTAAAATAAAAACAAATTTAAAGAAAAACTCAAGGCAAAACAGGAACATGGTCCGCACTGTATGTGCATGTATGTGTGCTGTGGTGAACATACATGACTCTGCGTTTGAGTCCTGCACACACTCGGGGTCCTCAGGTGCTCACTGCCTGAAAAGGACTGGACATACACTGAGCAGGAAGCGTGTGCATCGCTCTTTCACACAGCGAGGCCAAACAGAGCACCAGCCCCGTAGAGCATGAGAGTTATGTTAGCGGGGGCCACACTTCCTGCTCCCTGAGTCACTGTGGGCATGTGTGTGTGTTGGGAGCCAAGCAGTAGAAAGAACACCATGGTACATCCTATTGGCCTTGGGAGGCAGCCGCGGAAAATCCCCCTCCAACCCTCAAGGTCTAGACGAGCAGCCTGTTTTCACCAAATGTGGTAAAGTAGCACCACAGAGGAACCGCAGTGCCTTGCAATGTGTGAAAAAGGAAGCAAAGATTCTCTGAAAGCAGTTGAAAAAGGGTCTGTTACAAGATAGCACCTCATACCAGTGTGTGTGTGTGTGTGTGTCATTAGGAACTGGAACATACTGCAGTACAGGGTTCACCAAAAAACTGGAAATTAACAGACAACATATCAGTTGTAATTACATTTACATTTAGCAGACGCTTTTGTCCAAAGCGACGTACATCTCAGCAAAAGTACAACTTATGCATTACATTAAGAGAAGGAGACATGGCTGCAGACATGAAAGTCTCAAGCAAACCTAATAATTAACAGTAGAAACAGTGGACGACGATACACAATGAAAGTTTGGTGAATAGAACATTAAAGACCTGGGTGATGAGATGCAAAACCTAATATTTGATTAAGACAAAAAAATCCTAAAAACATAAATTATAAAAATACAGTGCATTCAGAATGTATTTAGACCCTTTTACTTTTTTCCACATTTTTTTGTGATTTTTAATACAAGCCTGCATTATAAAAAAGTGAAAAAGTGACGGATTGGTCTGAATACTTTCTGAATGCACTGGAATTGGAAATGGAACTGAATTGACAGGCTCGTGTTGTCTCCAGGGTGTACCCTGGCTAGTGAAGCGCCGATGCTTCCAGGATAGGTTCCGGACCACCACGACCCTGACTTGGAGAAGCAGTTATTGATAGTGAGCGAATCCAAGTGAATGTGTGAAGAGGTGTAGAAATGGGGCAAATAGGATCCCATCTGGCAACAGGCTACCCTTGGGGACAGGCCAGGAGACAGCACTGCTGTCAGGCTCCGCAAGGAACACTTGGACACTACAGCAGACATGGGCAGTCACTCAGACCCCAGCTTAGGTCCTGCCAGAAGACCAACTGTGTCATGACAGCAACATCGCAGAGTGTCCAGCTCCACCACGGGCGATGCCTCGGAACAGCGTTGGGACGTGTGTCCACCCAACTGCTCAGAGGTACCGGGTTCCTCAGTGCCTGGGACCTATGCCATTCTGGGGCAGGGCAGGTCGCGGTGCCAGGAGACCTGAAGGACGCTGTGAGACAGGGACAGGGCCAAGGATCCGGGACATGTTCTTGGGGATGGGGCTTGGGCAGGAATGCAGGGGACACGGACAGAAGCCTTTGCTTGGGCTGTGCCTCAGACCCCACCTCTGGAGGCACACCTGGGTACCGCTGGCAGAGCAGTGGTAGGAGAACCCATGAGAGACATCAACAGAGGTGTAGATGGAGAAGGGTGGGGGGCCGGGGACTGAGCCCTGCGGAACATAAGTTGAGAGAGAGCGAGGGGTGGACCGGGAGCCACGCCAGCCCACTTGGTAGAATCTACCCAACAGGTATCGCTCACGGTTCTTAACCAAAGTTCACGCCCCCTTTCAGCACGGACACATTCACCATTGAGGTTCTGGACGGAGAGCCATCCCACAGTGCAGGATCCCTCCTGGTCTTCACTACTGAACCAGCCCACCTGGTATGCACCTGGAGCAACCTGCTGCCTACCTGGTGTCCACGCTATAATCTATTCTATGTCCAAAATTTAACAACATTCATAAATTGCAATTGTGTTGCTTCCCCCACAGATTTGTGTTGCCATTTCCATTTATTTGATTAAATGCATAGAAAGCGTGTTTATCCAACGTCTCATGCAGGCCTCACCAAGGAGTGCGAGGTCATGCTCCAAAGGGTACAGTTCAAGTTCCCAGAGCAGTTAGATGCACTTAAGGTTACGGTTAGTGCCACCAGGGTTTGGGTTTGCCCACAACATCACCGTTTGTCCAAGTACACCAGTGCATATGATGTACATTTTAATATGCAACATATACAGTATGATGTGCAATGTATGCAAGTTACGTTTGGTGTAATAAAAGAGTGAGTCCCGTTTTTGATGGTGTTATTTTGTTATTCCCTCCCTCTTCTGCACCTTGCAGGTGTCAACAGTGCAATATGATATCATCATGCAAATCCATCTGGTGCCGCAACTTTAATGAAGTACGAAAATGTAACATTGATTAAAATTTATTAAGCACAAAACGTAAGAAGCTTAGAAATGCCGGGTCACTGCAGTTTGTCCAGGGATGTAAAAGAGCACAGACAGTTTGTTTGCAGGAAATGGAATTAAAGCGAGTAAACAGAGGGTTCAAGCCGACGTCGGCCACAGACCCCGACCCCCCCCCAGTGCGCGGCTATATTAACAAAGTGATTGTTGCGCAGCGCTGCGCTGCGCTGCGCTCGCGCCCCCCGTTCCGCTCTCACACTACTTCCGTTCCTCTCCATTTGCGGGGAATCCGCGCGCGTGTCCCCGTTTCCGCTCGCCGTCCTTTTTTTTCGCCGCGCTGTGGCCAGAGAGCAGGGAGGGAGAAGGCGGTAAAAACACAGTGAAACACCGCAGACGCAGGAGGAAAGTAAACGATTGGTGTAAAAAGAGGAAACGAGAAGCGCAAAGTAGCCCTTAAAGACGTTACAAACAATGAGTGACGTTGGAGCACAACGTCGACGAGCCTCTTCTTGCCGCCTCTGCGCGACTTTCAGTCCGAAACGGACGGAAGCCGACGCACGCGCGCATAAGTGGCGCGCTCAGTCAGAGCACGAGCTCCAGCCGTCCCGGAGGCGCGTGGAGCGCGCGGCTCCCACTCCACTCGTTGTGGTGAAGAAACTGTGTGTGTGTGTGTGTACGCGCTGTCCTCGCGCTCCTCCCAGTAGAACACGCTGTTCCTCCGCGCGCGGCGCTACAGTACAGCGCGAACATTGTGTTACTTTGTGGCTGCGCTCCAAGACCTGCCCCCCCCGACACACACACACACAGAGTCCCGCCCCCTCCCTCCTGCCCCCACCTCGCGCCGGTTCACCGTGTTCTCGCAGCGCTGAGGAGGAACATCGAGTTCCCTGCGGCCGCGAGGTCGGCTGCGAGTTCGCGAGCGAGCGCGCGTATCGGGAACGCGCCGGGGGACCCAGCAGTTGGACGGAGTGACACACGTTCGAGAAGAGCACGAACCTGTAAGTGACCTCTCGTGACTGGGGGGAAGGGGGGTGTGTGCGGGGTCAGAGCAGCGTGTTACCTTGTAACCGCCGGCGGGCGTGTGGGGACAACAGACGAGACGAGACGATCAGTCCGTGACCGTGACCGCGTGTCCGTGTCGTGTGAGGACATCGCCGTGTTTTGTTACCCAATAATAATATATAATGGAAATTGCCAAACACGGACCGAATTGTGTTTGTGTCACGTGTGAAACATCAAGTTCAGATGGAAAGTGAATGATCTCCGCTCAGTTCTGTACTCACATATTAATATTTCGTAGGGTACAGTGCAGTGGGGTACGGGAGAGTAAAACACAGTACTTGATTGATTTGTGTTCGTGGTACTAGTTCCTGCTGCTCTCGGTAACAACTGTAATATGAACACAGTTAGTTAGTGCTGGTTAGTCCTCCAGATTCCTCCCCCCTCCCCCGTTTTCTGGATGGGCTCCAGGTGACTGCGACCCTGTGACCCTTTTAGTTAGGAAGGTAAGGTCCTACATGCCATGGTCACGCATACAGAAGTGTTCACGCTTAGTCCTGGTGCTTAGTGCTCCGCAGTCCGTAAGACACCCCCCCCTCCATGCACCGACCGAGTCGAGCATCGCTCGGCATCGTTGGCTAACGTGGTCACTGATGATGGAACCGCTCCAGTACTGATGGGAGTGGTGGGGGGGCGGCCCACGAGACGGTCGACCTCGATGGCACGGTGAGCACGGCGGTGAGCACGGCTCTGGGTCCGGCGGGGCTGCGCTCCAGAAAGTCCCCGGTTCAAGAACAGTATTCCAACAGCAGATACTTTGCAGAGCACGTTCATCTCATTCACACACACACACACACACACACAGGCTTCCTGTGCTCATACTGCTGCGGCGGAGCACCATCATGTGTAGTGCTGCACCCCGTTTCCCTTATGTACAGAATCAGCCTCTTATCTGCTTATTATTATTATTATTAGATATTAATGAAATAGAAGTGTTCCTAATGTTAGTATAAAATGTGTTATTTTTTGTTTTATAAAACGAATGAGGTGTGATATGAAAAAAATAGGCTCATGGTGAAACACAGTTGAGTTTCCATGTTGTTTGTGTGTTTCTGGGTCCATAACACAGTACTACGGTATTTACGTATTTATCAGCTGCAGCTGATGCAGAACTGTGTGGATCTGGGACTATTGGAGGAGAACTCCGTGTACCGGACATTGAGGATCTGAAAGTACAGAGTGTTCTTCGCGTGCACGCTCTCTCTCACACTCTCACACACACACACACACACACACACACACACACACACACACACACACACACACACACACACACACACACACTCTCACTCACTGTGGGTCACCAAGTCACCTGAACAATTTGGAATCTTGATACGTCCGTAGCTGGAGCGTCCTTCGATCTACCTGCGCTAGACATGTGTTTCTAATAATACTAATACAAATACCGCTGCTGCTACTACTACTAATAATAATAATAATAACGATAATAGCAATAATAATGCTCCCGAGCTGAATCAGTGGCTCCTTGTACCCGTCAGCACTTGCGTATGTGTGTGTGTTGTGTTGAGTGACAAGTGACGTGCTTTGGGAGTCTCGCCACAGGGCCGTTTGTGATCAAAGCGTGAGGCTACCTGCCAGCGAGAGGAGGGACAGGAGCCTCGCACCTGCGACCTGGCTGCCTTGTGCATTGGACTGGGGATCGGGGGGGGGAAGCTGAGGGCGTCTGGGCCAATTATTCTGAATTCACTAAATATTTTTGCCCTCGTTCCCTGCTGCGTTGGCCTCTTCTCCTGCCCAGTCTCTTACTCATTGAACGTATTTGTTGTATTTTAAAACGAAAATATTGATCTGTTCAACACCAGTTTGTGTGATACACTGAAACCTGTGTGGGACATGTCATTTATTACTAATTTCATATTTTCAGCCTTGTCTGCTCATTATGCTGCGGTGCTCGTTCCCGTCCTCCTTTCGTCAGACAAGCAGCCTGCGTGTGTGTGTGTGTGTGTGTGTGTGTGTGTGTGTGTCTCCTCGCTGGGCTGCGGTGGCCCTTCCTTTCCTGGAAACACGGTAGGGTGTGTGTTAAGCACCCAGTTCAGCATGAAGCAGCGGCTCCCCGCTACATGACAGAGCTTTGGGTACAATGGAGTGTGTCTTACAGGGTATTTTTCTTTGAGAAATAGTAAAAAACATGGTTACCGTAGCCCTGGAGCAGTGAGACAGAATAGGAGGGTTATTTTGTAGCTGCTGCTTATACTTTATTATTTTACTGGTGCTGAAATAAGGAACATTTACTGTATTTGGGTAAATATCATTATGTACATGATGGCAGCACACTGAAGGAACACAGTAAACACATCTCTCTCTCACACACACACACACCAAGTGTCCCTGTTTGCACAACGTGGGTGCTCTGTATATCGTGGGTGCTCTTGGTTTTATTTCTGTTAGGGCCTTCGCTGTCACTTTTTGGGCTCACGTGCAATTTATCTCTCTCACGCAGTGAGCAGCAAGCAGGAGTCACACCTGCTTCTTCACCTTGTTTACATCGCTACAGTAAAAAGACTGCTTGTAATCATTAATGAAAATGATCTTTTAATGCAGAGTCGCTTATTTGTAACTTTTCATTTTCTGTTAAAATGCATCCCTCTTGAGCTGGGTCTACCTGCGCATCTATAGCTGCGTGTGTTAGTTCCACTGGAAAAAGGCAGGAGGTAAATACACTTACAGCAATAATTCCATAAGCAGTAAAAGTCGAGTAACCCAGTGACAGGTGCACACGCAGGCGTGTGAATGCCAAGAGATGGGTCCACGAGGAAGCGCTGTCGCTCACCTTGCAAAGCACTCGAGGTGTCTCTGTTTTGTTCACCTTGTCACCAGACCCTGTGCCTGGAGCTAAATCATGGGCGTCAGTGAGCTCCTGTGATTTCACACTAAATGGCAAACGTGATTCATAGAAACGGAATGAAAATGAGCAGAGAAGGAGTGAGAGAGCAGATGTCTGTGTGTCGTGTGAAACGATAGGAAGGAGGACGGCCAGAAGAGGAAGGGTTGGGTTCACTGCCCTGTGGCACCAGCCGCCCTCCTGGATTTGACCTTTGAGGTCCATCCTGCGTTGGGTTCTTAGCGAAGCTGACCTCTCGCCAAGGTGACGAGGGCAGTCGCTCGCGCGGGACTGGAAACGCGAAGCTCACGGCTTCGCGCGGAGCTCCGCGCTGCGGTATGTCGCAGCTTTTACGCCGCCGTCTCGGCTCCCATCCCATTCGGCCGCCACGCTCCTGGAATGTGACCACGCACCTGTCCACGTGTACGTGTGCTGCTCGTGATGGAACGAGTAGCGTCGCCATGACTCCTCGCCGGATTTGATTGGCCGTCCTCCAGCGTCAGTCACGCTCGCACGGCGCTCCAGTGGACCAATAGCGACGTCTCTTGGCTGCCGGCTGATGGTGACCAAGTTTCAGTGGCAGTGGGAGCAGCAGTGGCAGCGTTCCCTGCAGCGAATGACACCGTGACACCGGTCCCAGTGCGCTGTTGAACCCTGGGCCGCACTCGTCGACGACCCAGTTCGTTGGCATCCGAAGAACTGAGCTCCGGGGGAAAATGTGAGCTGGAATGTGTTTGTACCTGCATTTCTGTGCCAGTGCTGTCACTCAAGAGAGCTCAGTTGTAGAACAGGTCATCAGCGCCCCATCAGCTCTTCATTTTTGAACTTTTCCGCTTACGTTACAGACCGCAGCGTGTGCACTAACCAGCGGCATTTAATACGTGAATAATAAGTAGGTAATGTTTGAAAAGAACCGTAGAAATTTGGATGCAGCTCTTCAAAAAAATCTTTATTCGGTGTTTTTTTTATATTAATCATTATTTTATTGTTGTTTGTACAAGTACTGTATGTAATGGGGGGGGAGCTCAGCGGGTTTGGCCGGGTCCTCGTCTCTGGTGGGTCTGGGGTTCGAGTCCCTCTTGCGGTGCCTTGCGGTGGACTGGCGTCCCTTTCCTGGGTGTGTCCTCTCCAGCCTTACGCCCTCTGTTGCTGGGTTAGGCTTCGGTTCACCACGACCCCGCTTGGGATGAGCAGTTTCAGACTCTGTGTGTGTGATTTTTTTTTTTTTTTTTTTTTTTTTTTTTTTAAATATTATTAATATTTACTTTATTAATCTTTATTTTCTGTAGTTAACTGTCCTTTTTGTTTCCTTGTCTTATGTATTTAATATAGTAAAGCACAGAGGTTCTCAGTTCTGGCGCCGTTGTGGTGGAACGACCTCCCCCTCTCACTCAGAACTGCTGAAACTGTCCACATTTAAGAAGGGTCTGAAAACTCACGTTTTCCGGACTCACTTCGCCCAAGATCTCTCCAGCTCATGTATGGTGTAAACGTTTATGAACCGTAACTTTATGATCCTCCCCAGATAAGCCTTTACACAGTTACTACTCCTGTATTGTATGTGAATGTTTGTGTACTTTATTTATTAATTAATTCAATAAATAAATAAAAAAATAAATTGTAGGAAGGTGATCAGGATTAGTCTATCCTGAATTTTGTGCACCTAATTGAGTGATGAACATAGGTGCATAAAGTAGAAAGTAACAAACTAGGTTTATTTAAGAATCATGTCTGCAGCCATGTCTCTTTCTCCTAAGTAATGTGAATAAATTAATGATGTATAAATGTAAATGTATTTATGTCTTTGCCTTATGCCTGTGTTCAAGTGCTCTGTGTCACTGCATGCGAAGAGCTATATAAAATTACCTTGAATTGAACTGATTATATACCCGAAGTATTAATGTTCCAGAGTATTTTACTTTGTTTATACCTGCTAGCCGGGAGTTGCAAATGAACATATAATGTTAGAAGTAAGTCGTAAAAAGTTGGGAAATACCTGTTAATGTAAATTGATGTTATAATTAATATGCTGTTTTCTATATATCTTGCAAACTAGAAAGTGTGCCATAAACATTGTCATTTTACATGTGCATTTATTCATTTAGGAGATTCTTTTCTCCAGAGCAGCGTACATCTCGGAGAAAATACATCAGGAGAAAGAGTCATAGTTGCAGGCATGTTAGGCAGTTGGTTCATATGGTGGAAAGAAACTAACTAATGTTTATCACATGAGTAGGTGTGTAAAACTCAGAAAAGACTAATCCTGATCACCTTCCTACAATTTATTTATTTATTTATCTATTTATTTAATAAAGTACACAAACATTCACATACAATACAGGAGTAGTAGCTGTGTAAAGGCTTATCTGGGGATGATCATAAAGTTACGGTTCATAAACATTTACACCATACATGAGCTGGAGAGATCTTGGGCGAAATAGGTCCGGAAAAGGTGAGTTTTCAGACCCTTCTTGAGTGTAGACAAGAGTTTCAGCAGTTCTGAGTGAGAGGGGGAGGTCGTTCCACCACAACGGAGCCAGAACTGAGAACCTCCGTGCTTTACTTTTTTTATGTGGGACCACCAGATGGGCAGAAGTAGAAGAGCGAAGGGGTCTGGTTGGGGTGTAGCGGTTGATCAAGTCCTGTAAATAGCTGGGATCAGTTCTGTTGATACATTTGTAGACAATAACCAGGGTTTTGAATTTGATCTGTGCAGCTATAGGAAACCAGTGCGGAGAAACAAGGAGAGGAGGTACGTGGAAAATTTTTTGGTGATGGATTTTAGTGAGTGATTTATTAGCACTTACTGAAAAGCTGCACCGAGGCTGCTGTTACAAGCAGAGGTGCGTAGTAACAGTACGTTACTTTTAAACACGGTACTCGTTACTTTTACTCACATACCTTTCTGGCATTTGTGCTTTTTACATTTGTTTGTGTGTGTGTCCTCACTGGCTTGCGGTGGCCCTTCCTTTCCTGGAAACACGGTAGGGTGTGGTTTTCAGTTGCCACCATTTTATTGTTGAAAAATCAGTTTCTTGCGCTGTTTTTTCCCATTTTCAGTCACACCGAGAAGTGCTGATAGCACGGGGAAAAAAGTGTCTATAAGTTTTGCAGATGCTTTGGCCGATCGTCTCGTTGTTCCGCTCCGATTGCGATGGCCCTAATGAAGGATTGGTCGCCGGACAACTGTGAAATCACAACAACTGACCGGGCCCAGAAGCGCACAGCATTTGGACGGATTCCGCGCACACGAACTCTTGGCGAGAACAGTCTCTCTCCCGTTGTTAGTATGTGGGCAGTGCGGTGTGTCGCTTCGTCCTCGTAGCTCCTCGCTGTCGAAAGGTTCTGCCCTCAAATCGTGCTCCTGCCGCTGCTCTTGTTGCTCATTCTCATTGGCGTAAGTTCAGTTCGAGGCAGATACCCCCTGGACGACAAGATGCCGGTCCACTGTAGGGCGCTCACACACTTTCATTCACGCTCCTTCTCTCCCTTTCTCTCCCTTTCTCTCTCTCACGCATGCACACAAAGACGAACATGAGGAGAAGATGTAAACTGGAGCTGGATTTGAGCCCACATCTGAACCCACAGCCCAGGGGTTGTG
Source organism: Scleropages formosus (assembly GCF_900964775.1). Classification (NCBI taxonomy): domain Eukaryota; kingdom Metazoa; phylum Chordata; class Actinopteri; order Osteoglossiformes; family Osteoglossidae; genus Scleropages; species Scleropages formosus. The sequence continues at coordinate 43,278,176 of NC_041807.1, read as the reverse complement.
ATGCTCTACCTGCCTTACCATGGCAGCGCTCCTGGCAGTGACTGATGCTTTCCACTCGGCTAGAGTGGCATCCCTCTCCTCAGTACTCATCCTTCCCGATCTGTCTGCAGCGTTCGACACGGTCAACCACCAGATTCTACTCTCCTCTGTTAGTCAGCTTGGGATCAAAGGAGCGGCACTAAGATGGTTTGAGTCCTACCTGTCAGATTCTACCAAGTGTTCTGGCAGAGCTCCCGTTCTTCTCCTCTGCCTCTCAACCGGTGTCCCGCAGGGCTCGGTACTGGGTCCTCTTCTCTTCTCGATCTACACCTCCTCCCTCGGCCCGGTCATCACCTCCCATGTGTTCAAATACCACTGCTATGCTGATGATACCCAGATATTCCTCTCCTTTCCACCTAGAGCATCAGACATTTCTGCACACATTGCTGCCTGCCCATCGACATCTCCACTAGGATGTCTGATCACCACTTCCAACTCACAGCTGTCCTGTCTTCTTGTCATGATCTATCGATCAAACTGGACAACTCACTCATTTTCCTACCTCCTCGGCTAAGAGTCTAGGAGCAACGACTGACTCGAGTCTGTCTTTCTCTCAGCACATCGAAGCCACAACCCAGACCTGCAGATACATCCTGCGTAACATCCCCAGGATCCGTCCTTACCTCACAACAGATGCTGCCCAACTACTTGTCCAGGTCATGGTGACTTCCCGCCTGGATACTGCAACTCTCTCCTGTGTGGCTTTCCTGCTAATGCCATCAAACCTCTGTAGCTGATACAGAACATTGCTGCTGTCCAAGTTGTGTTTGACTTGTCAAAACGTTCGCATGTATCTCCTCTACTCGTTTCCCTGCACTGGCTTCCTATAGCTGCCTGGATCAAATTTAAGACCTTGGTTATTGCCTATAAATGCATCAATAGAACTGCTCCCAGATACTTGCAAGACTTGATCAACCGCTACACCCCAACCAGACCCCTTCGCTCATCTACTTCTGCCCGCTTGGTGGTTTCACGCACAAAAAGTAAAGCACGGGGGTTCTTGGTTTTGGCTCCCTTGTGGTGAAATGACCTTCCCCTCTCACTCAGAACTGCTGAAACTCTGTTCACATTTAAGAAGGGTCTGGAAACTCACCTATTCCAGACTCACTTCATCCATCATCTCTTAAGTTCATGTAAGGTGTAAATGTTCATGATGATGCAGAGATAAAGGATCAATCCTTTATAGAGCCACTCCTGCAATGTAACCTAAATGTTTATATGTTTATCTCAAAAAAAAGAAAAAATCTAGTAGGAAGGTAATTAGGAATCGACGATATTCTGGTAAAGTTTTATGCAGCTACTCATGTAATGAACAGTGGTTCATATGGTGGAAAGAATCAAGCTAACTGTATGTAAGGGTCACATCTGCAACTATGTCTCTCTTTCTCCTAATGTAATGGACAAATGTATTTTCTATGAGATGTACATCGCTTTGGAGAAAAGCGTCTGATAAATGAATAAATGTAAATGTACAGCATAAATGAGTAAACATTGTAAATTGTCTGTGGTAAAGGTGTGAACTAAATGGAAGAAAAGATATGACTTTGAATCCTCACTGGGTTGCTGTGGAGTCACTGTGGAGTCACTGTGGGCCTGGTGTGGGCCGTCCTTGGAGCAGTGCTCTGATTTTTCCACTGCTCTCTGTTCGCCATGCTACTGGAGCGGTGTGGTGTTGCCTAGCTGTGCTGCTGCCCCTCACGCTGCAGCATGACGTTTGCCGACTGGAAACGTTACCAAACACACCTAGTTTGGTCAAAAAGTTTGGCTAAAATATGATTAGGAGTTTGTGGTTCTAACCCTAACGTTATCTCTGCAGCTTTTATCCTGAAGCCGTCTGGCTCCTCCATAACAGCTAGGTGCAGTGTGTGTGTGTGTGTGTGTGGGGGGGGCTTGTATTTGCGTTAATAAACTGTCTCTGTGTGTGTGTCTGTGCATGAACACAGGACCACCCAGGTATGCTCATCTCAGGGCAAGATGACTACTGACAGAGAGATCACCGTGGATGACGAATCCGCAGCAGCTTTCGTCACCTCACATGGCATCGACATCACACCCAACAAGGACCAGGGCGTGATTAAGGTAGGCAGGTGTCCAAAGGCTCTGTGCTGGGATGTATGGAGGCCTCTGGGCACTGGGGTCGTGCGATGTCACACACCTTACGAGGGATGGGTTACGGCTCCGTCGCCTCGCAGCCACCTTGCGTTCATATTAATGCAGAGCGCAGTGTCTTTTCTGTCCTTTTGTTTAGTTCTGGAGAAATGTCTGACGCGAATTTTGCTTTTTGGTTGAGGAGCCAAATCTGTTCCATCCCGCCACTTTCGGTTGGACTTAAGGGTGAGCGCACGCCATTCGCTGTCTCTCTCCACGAACTCACACAGAACAGAACGTGTATGTGGCCGTGACCACGTCCCTTCACCTGTCCTGTAGTTCCCACTGCACATGAGCAGAATGATGACCCCAGCTCGACCCCAACGGTGTGCGATGGTCTAGTTTGTGACTCCAGTCTCCCTGTGGGGTACTGACGTTCGACGCCGTAGCAGGAAACTCGTTTCAGCGTCCGTATCTCCCAGTCGATCCGCAGGCCCTTTGGGCTGAACCAGCGGCCGTACAGCAGTGCGCAGTTCGCTCGCTTTCTGCAGTGCACAGTTCGCTCGAGAGGCACGTCGCCGCGAGCCGTGCTCCTTGCCGTCAGCCGCCGTGGGATGTCGTAACCCTGCGCTTGACGAGCCCCTGCCGTCCCATCGTCATTTGTCTCGCGCTCAGAGCGGGGCGTGGGCGCGAAGCCGGTAGCGATGCGGCCGTGTTGTCGTGTTCGACGCGCAAGGACTCGCCAGTGTGCAAACCCCCCACCCCCCGAAAAGCGAACAGGACGTGATGCAGAGAGAGGGAAGAGAGAGAGGGTCTGTCTTCCTCCACATCGTTTGCAGGAGCTCGTTCGCGTTGTTGACCGCCGGACGGCTTTCGCGCTCCTTGCTCGCAGGTGGTCAAGCGGCTGGGGGTGGACGGCGAAAGGCCCATGATCGGGGACAAGGTGTACGTGCACTACACCGGGAAGCTGCTCAATGGGAAGAAATTTGACTCAAGCCTGGACCGCAAGCAACCTTTCTCCTTCAACCTGGGCAAAGGTGAGCGAGCCACGCGGCGCCGCACCTTCACACGGGGACTTCCTAACGGGGGGGGGTGGTCTCCTTGTGTGCTGTTCTCAGGTCAGGTGATCAAGGCATGGGATGTGGGCGTGGCCTCCATGCAGAGGGGCGAAGTGTGTCTCTTCCTCTGCAAGCCCGAGTACGCCTATGGCACCACGGGCAGCCCTCGCAAGATTGCACCCAACTCCTCGCTGCTCTTTGAGGTGGGTGCTTCGGCACAGGCGCATGCGTCACTTGGCATACCTGCAGAGTGTCACGGGTCACATTTCATGAAAACGGTCGTCTGTGATGTTCTCATGTAACATATTTCCAGGGTTCCCCAACTGACAGAGCAGCTCTTTTACCCGCTAAGTCAGAAAAATTGGTTCATTATTGAGATGCTGGAGGTCAGGTTCCAGAAAGACTCGTTATGTCGACATTTTTGAGCTGCATTACGTTAAGAGTTAAAAACCAAAAACTACTGAAAATAAACATGTCGTCTCTACGAGCTTCTGACGTGAGCTGTGAACACTGTGGAAGTGAGCTGAACTAAGGTTGGTCCACATGTCTGTTTTTGGCTGTGCTTTACTGCCATGGGCTGCCTTGGGTGATAAACGACGGTCACACTTACTCCACAGGACGCAGAAATTTGACAAAATAGAGACCGAGCGAGAGAGATGAGTGACGAATTAGTGATTCCGTTACAATTAAATCCATTCCATCCGTTCAACAGCTTGAATCCTTTTATTATCGTCCTTGAGTTGCACTTTGAGAACTGTGCCTCGGTCACCTAAGTGACTCACCTTCCCATTCCTGTTCCTCTGTCCAGGTGGAACTGCTGAGCTTCAAGGGTGAGGAGCTGACAGAAGATGGGGGCATCGTTCGGAGGATAAAGGTCAAAGGGCAGGGCTTCAGATACCCCAATGTGGGGGCCACGGTCTCTGGTGAGCCGATTTTTCTCTGCGTTCCAGGATATGGAGCTTCCTTCGGTTAACTGCGAAAGTGCAGGCAGAGTGTGTCGACACCCCTCTTTTCACATCACGCACTTTTCTTCATGAGGCGACAGGGGTTCGCCCCCCCCCCAATTTCCTGGGTCGTTGGCACCTGATGTGCCCCCCTCTGTAGAGTCCGTAATATCCAAACAAAGCTGGTAAATGTGTCTTGTTCCACAGGTATGGGTGCAAGCTGTGTTTCCTGACCTATTTACACAGGTGTAAAAGTTCAACATGCACATGGCGATGTTTGGAATCTACAGCAAGTACTTTGCGTTGGAAGGAATATCAGAGGGAGCCGACAAAAGGATGGATGTTTAATTTTCTTGCACGTTATCTATAAAGCGGCCATTCTGTTTTAGCCCATTTATGGAAAAGTCTTAACATTTTTAATGCGTGATGGTATTTTACAATATTTTTTTAAATCTTAAAGACATCAGAGCTGCCTTCTTATTTGGAAAATTAAATTATTGTTTGACTAAAATTTTATTTTTTAGAATTTTATCTTAAGGGGGGCATGGTGGCGCAGCGGATTTGGCTGGGTCCTGCTCTCTGGCAGCTCTGGGGTTCAAGTCCTGCTTGGGGTGCCTTGCGATGGACTGGCGTCCCGTCCTGGGTGTGTCCCTCCAGCCTTGCGCCCTGTATTGCTGGGTTAGGCTCCAGCTTGCCGCGACCCTGCTTAGGACAAGCGGTTTCAGTTTGTGTGTGTGTGTGTGTGTGTGTGTGTGTGTGTGTGTGTGTGTGTGTGTGTGTGTGTGTTATATTACTGTTATGTCTTTAATTATTAATTGTAATAATACACATTTAAGAAATATTAAATCTAACAAGAAGTAAAAAAAAAAAAAAAACAACCTCATCTAACACTTTGGTAAAAATCTAACGGTGTTCACAAAAAGTTGGGACACATTTTTGAGAGACTGTATTTCCAAAAAAGATTCTGTCATATATGGCTGAATATGAACATTTCCACGTCCCCTCTTATCAGGCTCTGTTGGTATTTCATTGTTTACAGAGGTTTTCATACATTTTCATGGTGGGAATCGTGAGTCCTGTTCTAGGAGCAGGCCGTGTCAGGTTCCCTTTGATCACGAATTAAAAGCAAAAAAATGCCCAATAAAATAGGGTAGAGGAACACAGGTGCATACAAAACCATGAGAGTGTCAGTGTAAAAGGATTCATAACGTGTGTCCAACCTGTAGGTCGTCTCACGCAACGCAACCACAATGAACCAGAGGCATTCCAGGATTCACTGGGGAGCAGTACAGCCTGGACGGGAGGCCAGCTCATCCCAGGGAACACAGGACACACACACAAATTTAGTACAGCTACACTGCATGTCTTTTCTTCTTCTTCTTCTTCTTCCTATTATTATTATTATTATTGTTGTTGTTGTTACTGGATTCACTCACTATCCTAAAGTGCTTGTCTCGAGTCGTGGTCATGGTGGTCTGGAGCCGGTGCTGAAAGAATAGCGCACAATGCTCAGCCTTGTATTGTTGAAGGAGTGTGTTCATTCTTAGCGTGTGTACAACGAGAAGTGCTGCGCTTCTTCAGCAATTACGTCTGCCAAGAAAAGTATCGAGCTGTATACCTGATAAATGACTTAATGACATTATGTCTTGTTAAAGCGCAGGTAATGTGTTCACTGAGCTCCACAGTAAATAATATTTTCTCAATTTGCCATCCATTATGTCAGTGTGATTTTTACATGTGGCCCTCAAACCAATTTGCGCTAACTATTGTTGCTGTTGGACACAGCTACTTTATAACATTTATTGATACTTTTTTCAGCCATAGAAGTGGAGGAATTTCAGGAATTTCTCAGGAATGCCTCTAATATATATTCATAATTACAGTATATGTAATATGAAACCTGTATTTCGCATGAGGTGTGTGCAGTACCGCGCTCACTGATGGACAAAGAGCTCACTCATCTTAAATACCGGGGTATTAGCAAGGCGGGCAGTAAAGTGCTGGAATCAGTGGAACCAACCCTGGCTCAGTTGTGTTTGGACATTATCGAGATAGTTCAGCAGCTAAAGCTGTCAAATTATATTCGAATTCCAACAGCAATGACCCATCTGAATAAATGTGTAAACCATTGTAACTTGGTATGTAACCTTTATACTTGGAATGTATCTTGGTTCATATGGTGAAGGAAACAAAGTAACTACTTAAGAATCACGCGTCTGCATCAGTGTCTCTTCCTGCTACTGTAATGAACACATTGTATTTTCTATGAGATATTCATCGCTTTGGAGAAAAGTGTCTGTTAAATGCATACGTGTACATGTGAATGTAAATGAACAAACTCAGTGCGCACACAGGGCATGGTAATTCCCCCTGGGGGGCATGTCAGCTGAAGGAACGGTGAATAAATGTCACGTTTGAAGTGCGCCGCTCGCCGTGCCGCTCGCCGTGGACATGGGGAAACGGGAAACCAGTGACCAGCGGCTCGAAGCTCCTCTCACACAGCGCTGTGATCTGTGCTCATGCAACAAGCCAGAGCTGTGGGGTGTGGCACCCCCTCGGTGGGACCTATGAGCCCCACATATGTCCTGGTGGTGCAGCTGCAGGGGTAACCAAATGAGAAATGTGGCTGTTGTGTATGTGAGACTGGAAGAGACATAATTAATAATGATTAGTGTCCATTTGTCTGTTCCTCACTCATTTATGGATGATGTCACAGTGCACTTGCAGGGCAGCTGCGACGGGAAAATCTTTGACTCGCGGGATGTGAGCTTTGTGGTGGGCGAGGGCGATGACGTGAACGTGCCTCTCGGTGTCGACCGTGCCATGGAGAAGATGCAGGAGGGCGAATGCTGCTTGCTGTACCTGAAGCCCAAGTGAGCCCCATCCTCCTGCTTACCACGCTTCCCACGCTTCCCACGCTTCCCTTCCCCCAGTTACACCATTTGTAAAGCATTTATAACCACCTTTGCTCTGTGAACACCCCTTTCCGTGAGCAACATTTCCATTTTGAATCTGATCCAGAGCTCATATTTACTACACTGCCTTTTCATACCCCATATTTACGGAACATTTCACAAATGCAGAATACATTTCCGGTTCATTCATTCATTCATTTATTTAAAGTAGCATTTTCTTCACTTCTCTGTTTTGGTTTGTAGCAGACTGAATGTGACCTGTGTTGCCCTCCGAGCCAATAGAGGGCAATAAAGAGCACCTGGACACAATCGGAGTGTGGGGTCGCCTTAATACAACTCACCTCCACGGTGTTCCTGAGTGTCAGTGATCAGTAACAGGATGAGGAACACTGAACATCAGTCACCACAGCACAACTTTTGGGAGACAACAGATTTTTATTTTCGGTCCTTTTAAATTTGTTCTTATGTAGCTCAAACTTGATTAAAGATTAAGTATATTTATTAAAAATCATAGCTACACCTGAGATTGCAACAGAAAATCAGTGAATAAACTGAGAGAACTCGCTTGATAGTGACTTAATGCTTAAAGTACAAAGACAAATTACAAACAAACATCTGGGTCAAATTTGTTCGTAAGGTGTGTACCGTTTCTTGTAAACAAAGTGTATTCCGTACCTGTGTTCACACCATATACCTCTGTTCCTGTTTATACGTCTTTTGGGGTGTAATTCGGCGTAACTGTCAATGTTTGAGAAGAGTACTCTATAAAAATGAACTGAATTGAATTGAACTGAAATGTGACGACACAACAATAACGTGCCTTGCCCCTTTCTGCTCTCTTCAGGTATGGCTTCGGGAAAGAAGGGTGTCCCAACCTGAACATTGGGCCCAATGCAGAGCTCATGTACGAGGTGACTCTCCATAGCTTTCAGAAGGTGAGCCTGAGAAGAATTGCAGACTACAAGTGGCCAGGCTGCCGTGTGGTTATGGTCTGTGTGAAGGGAACTCGGTCAGATGGCTTTGTCACAGGCTCTAGCAGAGCACCGAAGGATCACTGAGGGCCGACAGTAAGGTCTCTGTCATGATCTTTTTCAGCTACTGCTGCTGTTTGCATTGTGTGTTTTTCACTCCTGTCAACCCGTTTATGGAGTGGCTTTAGAATAGTGTCAGTGATCCTGGAAGCACAGAGACTCGTCATTGGCAAGGAATGCCCATTAGAGCTGTGCTGCCAGGAGGTGGCAGGGTCACCCATGGAGGATAGGTCAAAGCTGAGGTGCCAGACTACACCTGCTGACCCTGGATGAGGAATAATGCTCTTCTCCATTTACACGGAGCAGCAGTGATACAGGGCAGTGTTAGCAGTTGGTGATCAGTTGACTCTATGTGAGGAGTCCGTGGTAAACATCTTCTGTACTGTGCCAAGAAAACCACGAGTAGAAGGTCACATGGGTTGTCTCCACACTGGACCGAGTGAGCTCCTGTGCTGAGCCAGACGCCATTTGGTTGGATCTTGGTGGGGGGGGGGGGGCGCTCTTTGACTGTTTACTGTGTCTCACTCTGCACAGGCTAAAGAGTCCTGGGAGATGGATGTAAAGGAGAAGCTGGCCCTGGCCATGCAGGTCAAGCAGAAGGGAACACAGTACTTCAAGGTATGTCAGAGTTTGGCAGTATGGCTGCATTACTGTCGTAGTGAAGAGCACATTCTGCCCACACTGTGTGTGTGTGTGTGTGTGTGTGTGTGTGTGTGTGTGTGTGTGTGTGTGTCAGGCGGGCCGCTACCCCCAGGCAGTGATCCAGTACCAACGCATTGTCTCCTGGCTGGAGATCGAGTGCCTACTGGACGATGAACAGCAGAGCCCTGTCAGGGACATCCTCTTGGTGGCGCAGCTCAACCTAGCCCTGTGCCACCTGCGCCTGCGCGAGTACACCTGCGCTGTGCACAACTGCAACAAGGTACTGTATGTTGGAGGGATGGTGGCGGTGGCAGCATCATGGGCCTTCCAGTGTGGGGCTGCATGTTCAAGCATGTTTAAGCCAGACTGTGTGTGTGTGTGTGCGCATGCATTCTTTTGCGCACGTCTTTTGCAGGCGATCGAGCTGGATGAGCGCAGCGAGAAGGCGCTGTACCGGCGTGGGGAGGCTCGGCTGCTGTGCAATGAGTTCAGCCTGGCCATGGATGACTTCCAGCGTGTGCTGCAGGTGAACCCCTCGAACCGTGCTGCTCGCACCCAGATTTCCGTCTGCCAGCAGAAGATCCGTGAGCATCATGAGCGAGACAAGAAGATCTACGCCAACATGTTCCAGAAGTTTGCAGAGCGCGATGCCAAGGTGCAGCTCGCCAGCCCTCTCGTTGCTGTCATGTACCATGGTCCATGGCCATTATCCCTACATAGAGTTCCTGCAGAAAGTTATGTCCTCCGCTTGTGTTCGATGGCACTGAGTGTGTGCTACGCTGTTGTGAGCACCGACGGCAATATGAACAGTTCCACGCAAAGTTCCCTCAACCTTAGTGGCCTCTTCATGTCCTTGCAGGCTGGGAAGCTCAAGAAGAGGAAAGAAGAGACTGGAGCACTGGATGACAACAGTGAACTGGGAACAAAGAAGCAGCGGAAGAGTCAAGACCACCTCTGAGTGGCACCCCCTGCAGGGCAAAGGGATGGACCCTGGCATGTGGCAGGGAGGCTGGTCTCCCCACCTGCTCACGATCATTACTTCATAGAGACAAGGAAGGGATATGAACCCAGTCCCTTCCTTCCCAGCCTCCTGCCCTGGAAAATTGCAGTCCTTGCAACCCCTCTCAGAGCACCATTGTTGTTCTTCACTCTTGTTTATGTGGCCTTGGGTTTCAGTCTTTTCCCCAAGGTCATTGAGGGGTTTGATTGTGTGCAGTGAGACAAGACCCAATAAAAACCCTTCCTAGGGAGTGCTGTCACTAGTTCTCCAGATCCTGACAGACACAAGTTCTCACGAAGTTGGAAGGCCTCTACACAACGTGAGCTCAGATTCTCATGTCGACTCGGTGGGGGATCCTAGTGAACAACACATGATCATGCGCTTGACCAAGGAAACAACGACTAAAATGGCCATCTCTCCGTAGTTTCGGGAGATGTTTCTCATCGATCCCTTGACTGTTCTTCCTGGCTGGTTCTGGGATGCTGGGCTGAGCATCACCCTTAGATGTTTGGTCCAGAATCCAGAGCAGTCCTGAGATGGCAGCAGTCCCTGCCCATACACCTACACCTGGCCCTCTTGCCCTGAGACTAAACCTTCAGCTGAGAGAGGTCCTTCATCAGACGTGTCTTGTCTGTATTGCTCACTCGCTGTCATTAACCACTTGTGTTTTTTAGGGTTGTGGTGGTCCAGAGCCCATCCCAGAATAAATGGGCCCCAGACAAGGAGGGGTACACATTGGATGGGACAGCAGTCCTCCACAGGGTAGCCTGCCTCTCTCTCTCTCTCTCTCTCTCTCTCTCTCTCTCTCTCTCTCTCTCTCTCTCTCTCTCTCTCTCACACACACACACACACAAAATGGGCCATTTAGAGTCACCGTGTCATGAGAATACAATATGACAATTCCAGACAAACTAAGCTGGATTCAAACCCAGGCCCAAACAGCCCAGGTACAGGGAGGCAGCAGTGCTGTTTGCTGTGCCATCACTATTAAGAGGATCTTCTTCCCAGCGGAAGCTCACTACTGAGGTGTAGCTTCACTTCTAGACGTTTTGTTTGAGTTCACCTTGAGTTCAGCTTTGACCTCGGGCCCCGGGTGGGAAGAGAAGGAAGCCTGTGGCATTCTGGCACACTCTGGTCACCCAAGGGAGTTTTGGCACACACTCCTGGTGTGGTGCTAGTGCAGAGCGTGACGAAGTTCTGGATCCTCGGGACAATTCTGGTGGAGGCCTCTTTGGTTCTGTGTATGGAAGACGTTCAAGGGGTGTTTGAGCACCCTGTCCAAGTCGGGCCTGTACCATGCTCATACCGCACCAATCCTGGGTGGCGACACACACAGACACACCAGTGGGCTGTGGGCCAAGAGAGGACAATGAGCGTACTGTCCATCGTCATACTGTACTTCTGTCAAACAGCTGTCGGCTTTTGTTGCCGCTGTGGACTAACACAAGGGTTGTCATTATCTCCTGCTGTGGACTGAACACGCCATTGTCCATCCCCCAAAGCACCTAGCGTTCTCCGTACAGCGGTCGAGAAGTGATTCAGCTGCCCATCGGCTTCAATTTCATCAAGGCCTTCAGCTGGAGGTGGCGCCAGGAGCTTCTGACTCATTGGGCATATTGACCAACGGTTGTCTCCGGAGCCACTTGGATTATTTGTGGTGAAGATACACAATTTGTGACATGACTTAAGATGATCCTGAGAGCTTTGCTTGTATCCCAGACACATTGTGAGCCATAACAGCCACACCCCGTGCCACTGGTGGCAGTAGTGAATCTTACGTTCAGTAACACGCCACACTTGAGGGTGGACCAGGTACGGTGACATGGCGTCCCACACAGATCGGAGGAGACTGCGTCCGTTTGCAAAAACAATGGTGATTCTTTTTGCTATGGGAAAGTAAAGCTCATTATACACTTCTGAAGAAATGGAGGGATGTGATTCAAGTATTTTGTGGCATAACCTTGATAAATGTTACTTTACCTTCATTTTTATTTCAAGCTTGCATTATATTAAATATATATTTCTTGGATAAACTGAAAAGACCTTTGTCATTTATGTGCTGGGAAATAATTAAAAAAAATGTTTCAGTCCCATTGAGTATGAGAAATGTGACACGTACTTGAAGCTGTACAGCAATAAACATACCTCCTGCAGTGTACTGCACCACGTTTAGTTTTATTCCATGCAACCAACAGTATTGTCAATAGTGTTCATTTAGTAGACACCTTTCTCCAGAGGAACGTACAGTATAACTCAGATGAAACAAAAGTTAATTCAACAAAAGACAATAGGGCTTCAGACACACAGAGGACTGAAGTACCCAGCTTGTGTATCTCACACCACCATGTTGCTGGTTCCTATCCCTCCAGTAGCTCCTATATAAGTGACATTCAAATAGCAAATACATAGATAGTCATAGCAGATGGTGTTGGAATCTGATGGAGCTGGCAGGAGACCAGGAGAGAAGTGACTGTTAAAGAGGTGGGTTTGAGATTTTTCTTTAATGTGGAAGGGATTCAGCAGCTCTGAGGGACACAGGGAGCTCATTCCACCACAACAGGGCCAAAACTGAGAACTGACAGACTTCATTTTTGAGCTTTTCTCAGCAAGTCCACTAGGTAGCCACAGGTGCAGCTAATGAGAAGCCGGGTACCCCAGAGCGCTTTCACGGTGCGCAGTTTTAATGCTGGGGTGCAAATAATTCAGAGGTCATCTAGGCGCTGGGTATGAATATGGCATCCAGAGCGAGGAGTTGAACACCGGTAGCCGAGACGGCGTCTTTCGAAAGAATGGAGTCCCTGATCGAAGTAAGTTCAATCCTGAATGTATCGTCTGACGGCACACCTGTGTGTTGTGTATCGTAACATGTTTTGTTTGGTTGCACCTGCTGACATTGTAGAACATTTCATTTGCTCAAAATGCGTAATGATTTGCTGCGGAAGGTCCGCGATTTAGAAGAGCGCATTAAGAATTTGATTTCTATACGAGAAACGGAGAGTTGGTTGGACTCGGTGCGTCCCGATGCCTCCGTAGTGTCGAACTCGACGTCAACGCTTACAGGCCCCAGTACAACTAATGAGAAGCCGGGTACCCCTGAGTGCTTTCACGGCGACTGGGTTACTGTTCAGAGTAAGTTGAATAAAGCAAAGCCTAAGGCACGGGTTCCTTGTTCAGGTTCTCCCGTCCAAACCCAAAATAGATATTCGGCTTTAAGCAGTTCACCTAATAATAATGTGCTCATTTTCGGGGATTTGGCTCTCCGAAATGTTAAGGTTTGGGGGCCTGGTAATCGAAGTGTAAAGGTGAAGTGTTTCCCACACGCACATGTGTCCAACATGGCAGCTCGTGTCAGTTCTCTGGCCAATAGTGCCATGTCGGCTATGATGGTGCATGTTGGTGGGAATGATATTTGTTACCAGCAGTCTGAGGTGTTAAAGAGCCGATTTATTTCTACGTGTAACAAGGCCAGAAGGAAATGTCGTAATCTAATAGTGTCTCGTCCTTTACCTAGACTCTTCATGGGGGACATAGTCTACAGTAGACTGATGCCCTTTAACACATGGTTGGAGACGTGGTGCCTCTCTAATCGTATATCATTTGTTAAGAACTGGGATGATTTCTGGGAAAGGCCCAGATTTTTCACACGTGATGGTGTACACCTCAACTAGAGGGGTTCGTTTGTTCTGTCCCAGAACTTGGCCCGCAAGATGCAGGACTGACTCATCCATGGGTCATCTCCTTTAGTAGCTGTGTGTATTGATGAGTCTGTTACTCTCTCTGGTACCAGTGGTCATTTCTCATGTGATGGGGTTTCTTGTGCTTTGTCCAGTGTGGGCCTCAAAACTTTAAATAAAAGCGCTAAGTGCAGCCAAAATATACAAAGGGTTTGGATGGGGCAAAGAAGGACGCAGAGGCAGCATTCATGATGAACGATTTATTTGAACACCAGCACCAGGGAAATAATGCTCTCGGTCCGAGGACCCCATTTCCTCCAGGACCTGCGCCTGCAGCCAGCCTTCCCAGCCTGCTCAGCGCCCCCAGGCTCTCTCTCCTCTTTTCCCCCAGGCAGACGCAAACACCCCCTTATATTCCCGCTAAAACTCAGTAACGCGGGTCGTTACAATATTAAATTACAAGTCTGATCTATTCTTTCTTACCGAAACCTGCTCAGTGAGTCCGATACGATTCCGCTAATAGAAGCCGCTCTGGAGGGATATGATTATTTCTATGAATCTTGTTCATTACAAATAACACCGAGAGACTGTGATAATTTTACCTCATTTGAAGTTCTACAGCTAGATTTCAAGTCAAAACCCAATAATCATATTCCTTATCTACCGTCCACCTGGACCGTACTCCTCTTTTCTCGAGGAATTTAGTAACTTCATAACCGATTTAGTCATTAATCGCGAAAAAATTATCCTGATGGGTGATTTCAATATTCATATAGACGTGTGGTTGGATACTCTTGCCAATAGTTTTATGTCTCTCTTAAACACCATCAGTTTTACTCAAGTTGTTAAGGGTCCTACTCATTCCTGTAACCATACACTCGATGTCGTCATAACCTAGAATATCCGCAAATCCATAGTGCCTTCTAGTTCGGTTTTAGCCAGCATAAGCGTTTCTGACGATCATAATATTGGTCATCCCCACCATCTCAGTAGTTTTGACGTAATAACTGTAGAGGAAATTACCATGCTAATTCGCTCTGTGAAAGGTACTACCTGTCCTTTAGACCCAATCCCCACTAAATTACTGAAAGCTGCAGTTTCCGTGCTTGCAGAACCTATTGTTAATATTGTTAATACGTCATTACTAAATGGCTGTGTTCCAAAAGCTTTTAATCACCTTTATTAGACCCGTACTAAAGAAATCGGATCTAGATTGTAATAACCCATGTAATTACAGACCTATCTCCAATCTATTGTTTTTATTCAAAATTCTAGAAAAAATCGTAGCTTCCAAAATTGTAAAATATCTAAATCATAATATATTTTAAAAATTTCAGTCTGGCTTCCGCACTGGTCACAGCACTGAAACGACACTCACATGTGTTGTTAATGATATTCTCATTTCTTCTGATGCTGGTCAGATCTCTATTCTTATGTTACTGGACTTAAGTGCTGCATTCGATACTGTAGACCATAGTGTCCTACTGAGCAGACTTGGAAACCTGGTTGGACTAAGAGGTACCGTTCTGAAGTGGTTTGAATTGTATTTAGCTGACCGAAAACAATTTGTACTGAAATCTGATGACTGCACTCCCTCCATCTCAACTCTGACTCAGTATGGTGTGCCACAGGGCTCTGTGTTGGGTCCATTACTGTTCTCACTCTATATGTTACCACTGGGTGACATTATTTGCAAACACAATGTGAATTTCCATTCGTATGCCGATGGCACACAGCTATATGTATCGTTTGAACCTGATGATCCATCACATGTGATGTCGTTAACTGTTTTACCAGTATAAAATTATGGATGAGTTTTTTTTTTTTTTTTTTCTAAATGCCAGTAAAACAGAGGTACTTGTGGTGGGTGGTGATGCCAAAACTCTAGACATAATCACGTCAATCTTTACATCGAATGGTATTAGCTTCAAGTGTACAGATTGTGTCAAGGATTTGGGTGTCCTGCTGGATGGAAAGCTGTCATTTGTATCTCATGTAAATTCTTTGACTAAGTCATGCTTCCTTCAGTTAAGAAACATAGCTAAATTACGGTGATTCCTATGCAGATGAGATGCTGAGAAACTGGTTCATGCTTTTGTTTCCAGCAGGCTGGATTACTGTAATGCTTTATTGTCGGGTTGTCCGTACCAGACTGTATCCAGGCTACAGTTGGTACAAAATGCTGCTGCGAGAATTGTCACTAGAACTAGGAAGTATGACCATATAACATCTGTACTTAAATCATTAAATTGGCTCCCGGTCGCATTTAGAGTTGATTATAAAATCCTACTTTTGACCTATGAGGCAATACATGGCATTGCTCCGGCTTACCTTTGTGAGAGCATTAATTTTTATATACCAGGACGATATCTCCGTTCAATAGATGCAGGTTACCTTAAAGTACCTGTGATCAATAAGACCTCAGTAGGAGGTCGCGCCTTTAGTTATAGAGCACCTAAACTGTGGAATAGTCTACCAGTTACTGTTAGAAATGCCCCCTGTTTGTTTTCAAATCCTGACTAAAGACTTACACGTTCACTCAGGCATTCTACCTCGAAATGTAATTCCACTTGCCTTAGTTCTTTTTTACCACCATTATATAAATGCATAATAAATTAACTTAACACATTACTAACTCTGTTCTTTCTTCTTGTTGAGCATTGCCTCGCTACATAAGACTTGAGGAGGCTGGCCGGTGGTGACAGACGAATCCCATGCTGACTGAGGATGATGACCAACTGCCATGATGAACGAGACATTCCATGCTGAGCTGGGGATCCAAGATACCATTTAGCAACAATATCATTATTACTTGTTAAACTGGCTTACAAATGTTACTTAATCTGGAATGCCCAGGAGGGGTGGGCAACCACTGGCCTGTGGACCCAAGAGGTTTTTTTCTCCCTCAACTTTCAGTTGGGAGTTTTTGTTCCTTTCCCCAGTGGCCAGTAGGTATACTTGTAGCTCTCTAATAAGTTCTTCATTAGGGTAGCCATTAGTCGACTGTCTTCTTTGTTTCTATCTGTTTTTCTTGCGTTATGCCCATGTTAAAGTGCTCTGCATCACTGCGTGAGAAGAGCCCTCTATACAAAATAAATTGAATTGAATTGAATACCTAGACTGTCTTTGAAGACCATAACCAGAATCTTGAACGGTTCTGGTCAACTACAGGAGCCCTATGGTGAGCGACAAGGAATGGCGATATACATTATATGCACAGTGTGGCAAGTGAAACACAGCCCCTGTGTGGGATCCTGTGTCAGCTGGCGAGGCTTGATGACAGAGGCAGGAAGACCAGATAGGAGGGAGATGCAGTAGTGGAGGTGGGTTATGACCTTGGCCTGGACCAGGAACTCTGTACAGTGTGTTGAGAGAAGGCCTGCGGTGTGTGTGCTACGTGTACTTCCCTGTTCTGTAGTAGCAGATGATTGTCCAGCAAGATACGGCTGCAATGAAACAAATTTTAGAGAAACAGAACAATTAAGGTTAATCGTGTTCTGTAAGGGCAGATCCTATGGACATATCACAAGATATGTTTGTGCCACTGGGTTATGACCTCAGTGTGCTGGGAGATGCTAATGAACTAGGTCAGATGAGCAAGTTATCCAGCTTGACAGAGAGTTCTCAACAGGTGGATGGGGCTCCTGGTAAATGGAGGATCTTGGTCTTAGGTTGAGGTGTAGATGCTGGAGATGCAATGTGAGAGGACACATCTGTGTCACTTTGGGCCAAGAAGCTTCAACCTGGAGAGGAGGAGTTCTGTGGTCTGCAGAGCAGTGATAGGAGAAGCCATAAGAGGTAACGGAGGGGAAGGGGAAGCAGTTTAGTCTGAGATGTGTAAAGGACCATACTGAGCCCTGGGAAACAGCTCTTCAGAGAGACTGAGGGAGGGAGAAGAAGTTCCATCGTTCCACTGGGCAGGAGCTACCTGAGAGGTAAGATTACATTTACATTTACATTTATTCATTTAGCAGACGCTTTTGTCCAAAGTGTTATACATCTCAGCAAAAGTACAATTTATGCATTACATTAAGAGGAGACATAGCTGCAGGCATGAAAGTCTCAAGCAAACCTAGTTTGTTCCCTACCACTTGCTGCACCGAGGTTCATCGTTCAAGTAGGTGCATAAAACACAGGATAGACAAATCCCGATACCCTCCCACCAATTTTTTTTGTTTTTTGTAAAAAAAATATTATAAGATACACAAATATCCCCCCCCCTCCTGTACCTTTGATCTGCGAAGAGGAGGTGCGTCGGGTCTTCATCAAACAGAAGACAAGGAAAGCACCAGGCCCAGACGGTGTCTCACCGGCCTGCCTAAAAACCTGTGCTGACCAGCTGGCCCCTATCTTCACAAAGATCTTCAACAGATCACTGGAGATGTGCGAAGTTCCTTCCTGCTTCAAACGCTCCACCATCATCCCCATCCCAAAGAAACCCAAAATCACAGGACTTAATGACTACAGACCTGTCGCCTTAACATCTGTGGTCATGAAGTCACTTGAAAAACTGGTGTTGGACTACCTGAAGGACATCACTGGACCCTTACTGGACCCCCTGCAGTTTGCTTATCGAGCAAACAGGTCTGCGGATGATGCAGTCAACATGGGACTGCACTACATCCTGCAACATCTGGACAAACCAGGGACTTATGCGAGAATCCTGTTCGTGGACTTCAGCTCAGCCTTCAACACCATCATCCCACACCTCCTCCTGTCCAAATTAACCCAACTCTCTGTGTCCACCTCCATCTGTCAGTGGATCACCAACTTTCTGACAGACAGGCAGCAGATAGTGAGGCTGGGAAAATTCTCATCCGAAACTCGCACAATCAGTACTGGAGCCCCCTAGGGATGTGTGCTCTCCCCACTGCTCTTCTCCCTGTACACCAACGACTGCACCGCGAAGGACCCCTCTGTCAAACTCCTGAAGTTTGCAGACGACACCACACTCATCGGCCTCATCCGGAATGGCGACGAGTCTGCCTATAGACAGGAGGTCCAAGAGCTGGCTGTCTGGTGCAGTCATAACAACCTGGAGCTGAACACGCTCAAAACAGTGGAGATGATCGTAGACTTCAGGAGAAACACCTCAGCATTATCCCCACTCACCATCATGAACAGCACTGTGGCAACAGTGGAGTCATTCAGGTTCCTGGGCACCACCATCTCACAGGACCTGAAGTGGGAGCCCCACATAGACTCCATTGTGAAGAAGGCCCAGCAGAGGTTGTACTTCCTTCGTCAGCTGAGGAAGTTCAACCTGCCACAGGAGCTATTGCTGCAATTCTACTCTGCAGTCATCGAGTCCGTCCTCTGCACCTCTATAACTGTCTGGTTCGGCTCAGCTACGAAGTCAGACATCAGAAGACTGCAGCGGATAGTTCGGACTGCTGGAAGAATCATCGGGACATCCCCCCCAGCTCTCCAAGAACTGCACTCGTCCAGAGTCAGTAAAAGGGCGAGCAAAATCATTCTAGACCCCTCACATCCAGGCCACTTCCTCTTCGAACCCTTGCCATCTGGCCGGCGCTACAGAGCACTGTGCACCAGGACAGCCAGGCATAAGAAAAGTTTCTTTCCTCAGGCCATCTACCTCATGAACACCTAAATCTCTCCCCTAGAGAGTAAACCGTGCAATACATAATGCTATTTATATTTATAACTATTTATCACATTTCTCTTACACTCCCTTGCATTTGTATCTAGCGACTATTTTTGTACTATTTTTGTATATTGGGTACTTTATATTTTTTAAATATTTTTTATCCCTTGCTCACATACTCTATCTTCTCATCTGTGTCTTGTCACTGTCATTCTGTCTGTGCTGTGGTAGTTCCTGTCACCAAGACAAATTCCTTGTATGTGCGAACATACTTGGCAATAAAGCTCGTTCTGATTCTGATTCTGATTCTGATTCAAATAAGCAAGTACAATGCCAGAGTAGTGGCTGAATAAAGGTTGTATCTGGGATTAAAACCATTCCCATGATGATCCTTGGACACCAAGCTGTTCTTGTGTGGAAAAGAGGATCTCATGGTTGACCATATGAAACGAAGCACGTTGAGAAGGTACACTAAGGGAAGGTCCTCTGTGAAAGACCCCACAGGAGGTATACTGCAGGAGCTCACCACAGCTGGAATGTCCTCGGAGGGACACCGCTCCCGCTAAACATGGCACTTAAAGCAGAGGAAACAAAGACCATAGCAGGCAGTGTAGTGAGTTGGTTATGAATTATTCTGTTTCTTCAGTATGTTGCTCTGGAGATGAGCACCTGCTAAGGGAATCAATGTAAAGCATCTTCTCACTCATTTGCCGTTGTCACTCTTCCAGCGCTCTCGAGTGTCCAGCAAATGCATAACGTGGAACTTTACTGAAGTACAAGTGAAACTTATTTCCAGAGACAATGTAGCGACTGAATGCGTGTAGGACTGAGGCAGCAGAGTAGGACTCGATGACAGGACAGAGCTTGCTAAGAAAGCTTGCTTGTATTCGCCAATAGTTGACCCACAGCTGCCGGATGAACAAGCTGGTTTCCGACCAGGAAGATGCACCACTGACCAAGTTATGCAACTAACTGAAAACATTGAGGAAAAATTTCAGAAAGGCCCTAAAAAGCGGCGCTGTGTTCGTTGACCTGTCAGCAGCATACGACACAGTCTGGCACAAAGATCTAACACTGAAACTCCACCAAAGAATTCCGGACAAGGTGTTAGTTAACTTTATACTAATTCTGACTACCAACCAAAGGTTCACAATGACAGTATTGCCTACTGTCAGTACGAACAGCAGTGAGAAGAGATTCCTGAAAAACGGTGTTCCCCAAGGATCAGTTCTCAGTCCCCTGCTGTTCAACGTATACACTGCTGATATACCAACAATAGCATCCAAGAAGTTCATTTACGCAGATGATACTGTTTTATTAACTGCAGCAAAAAACTTCAAAGAAATAGAAATGACATTAAGTTCTGATTTAAACAAACTGACTACTTTCAAAACTGGAAACTTAAGCTCAGTGCCAGTAAGACTGTATGTAGCTGCTTCCACCTCACTAATGCCTTAGCAGATTACAAACTGAAAGTTACATGCAAAGAGAATGCTATTCCTTCAGACTATTTCCCAAAATACCTTGGAGTAACACTTGAGAGAACACTCTCTTACAAACACCATTTAGACCAGCTGTCGAAGAAAGTAAACGGAAGGAACAACTTATTGAGAAGACTAGCTGGCCTCTCATGGGGAGCAAACTTCAAAGTGCTACAAATAACCTCAGTAGCTCTCATTTACTCTGCAGCAGCGTACTGGGCACCAGTATGGGCTACAAATGCCCACATTAACAAAGTAGACTGCGCTTTGAACACCACAATGAGAATCGTATCTGGCTGCATCTGCTCCACACCGACAAATTACCTACCTGTTGTAAGCGCCATACCCCCTCCTGATATCAGGAGAAATGCACAGTACACGGCACTGGCAAAACACTTCTTAAACGATAAAAGCTCATTGCTTTACAGTCACCTAATTGCTATTACCTCTGGCCAACAAAAGCAACTCCACCTGAAACCTCGAAGGTCATTTCATCAGTGCGTGGTGCAGCTGCTTGACAGCAGCAGTGGCATGTCGCTAAAGGCCTGGGTGGAAGCTGGGAGACAAAAGCAATGGACAAAAGACAGTGGCTCACGGCTACACACATTTATCCCAGTGCCATCCTCCGAACCGCCTGGAAGCCAGCTACACCGACACACCGGGCATGGTTAATTCAGGGCACACATTTACAAAATGGGACGAGCAGACAGCCCTGGATGTCCAAGTGGAGAGCAGCAACAAACTGCAGAACATCTGCTGGCTTACTGCCCCACGTACACACCCACACCAGTGGATTTGATGTATATAGATGAGTATAGCTACATGAAGCCAACTTTATAGCTTAGCTTGCCCTATGTTACTGAAGACCTGTTTTTGATCATACGAAAAATAAATAAACCTGTGTCCTTCAAGTGTAAAGCAGTGGTACTAACCACTACGGCACGTGCTGCTACATATACAGTATAGCACTTGCTATCACACCTTGACTGGATTCTTAAAAGGTGAATGAATTAAATATCAACACATAGACCATGTAAGAAAGGCACTTGGAAAACAAGCAGGGTAGCAAAGTAGCCATCAGAGAAAACGTCTTTATTAATGGTCGTAGAATCTCTATAAACCACATGCATTCTGCAAAACACCATGTATCAAAAGGCCATGTGGTCTGATAAAATGAAACTGATCAGAGGAAGCCTTTCTGAGTGTTTACTAAACAAATTAAAAGTACACCTCCAGACAAGGTAACAAAAAAGTCAATGGAACCTCATGTTTGAAATGGTCTCAGAAAAGAATGTGAGATTCGGGGGACCACACCAGGAGCTCAGTTCTCCGTAAAGAGCCCTGGCTCTAGTGTGGCCATCAATCAGCACAATCACTTAGTAGGATAAGATTGCAGGATATGCAGTATCTATTCCAGGCCCCAGTCACCCATCACATTGCACAAGAATGGCGTTTGTTGACCTGAAGTCGCGTGGATCCAGGGTACATGTAGCACAACACACTACGTGTTTTCATGAGCAGCTCCAAATGGGGAGTTTCTGCTGGCGGTGGAGCTTTCCAAGCAGGACTTTACATCTCCTTGACCAGTTTGAGCTCCTTGCTTTATTGTCCTAAGTCTCATGCTGAGGACAAATCATCAGTCTGTAGTCCACAGCATCATCAGGGCATCCTTTTGTTCTAGTGCCACAGAAAGACAGAGTATCCAGCTACCTCTACAGTAAATTTCTATTGTGAATTTCCCTGCAAGTATTTATACAGTACCTAAAAAACAACCCATGACAAAGACAAAAGGCCATTTTCTTTCTCATGAGAGGCACAAGGTCATCTGGAAGTCATAGTTTCCACTGTCCATACTAGAGATCATTAGGAGGAGGGGGCAAAAGTGAGATAGAGAATGTCCCATGTGGGTGGGATCCAACTAGGTGACCCCAAGAACTCACAAGTACAGACTTTGGAGTCCCGTAGGTCCATACAATGTGGGTATGAGAGACTCTTTCCGTGCCACAGTCATGGGTAGGTCCTCTGCTGGCATGCAGAGGGCACGCAGTCGCTGAAAGGAAAGGTCAAGACCAGAGCTTAACCACCAATGGGCTTTACCTAAATATTTTGTCTGCCAGAGGGACCAGGTCCTTGCAGAAGCCTCATGTGGTTCATGTCCCTCCCATTCTTAGAACAGAACATGAATAAAGGGATAAGAACCAAAGCGGATTGGACATACCTGCCGTAAGGTCCCTGGGGTGACAGCTATGCCATAGACCATAAAGAGAGGAACCATGAGCGTGGAGGAGAGGGTGAAGAACCAGCCAATGGAGTAACCCCACCAAGGGTACTCATAGACATTGTTGAATTTGAGAGGGGTGAACTTGATCAGGGAGAAGATGAAGGTGGCCTGGTGGAGAGAGATGCAGTGGCGGATTTAGGCATGGGCGACATGGGCAGCCGCCCAGAGCGGCATCTTACCGCCCCCGCAAAAAAAAAAAAACAGTGCAATCAGGTTTTTACCGCTTATTTGCACGTCATGTCTGCGCAGACCGTTCGGCATATGACATCAAAGTACCGTGGGAGCGTCTCGCAAACAGACTGCACCTCCATATGGTTTCAAATCGCTCTTGCGGTACTTTGATGTCATACGCGGCTCTGACTGCGCAGCACAGGCACTCTATGAAGTCGAACACACACCTGTACTCTTACTAAGAAATACGAGAAGGAGGGGCGGGGTTAGTTGACATCACCTCATGGCATCCAATGGCGACACCTGAGGTAACATCTGCAAGGAGAGCAGGAGGGGAGGGGGAGCGAGCGAGAGAGGTTTTTTTGGGGGGAGGTTTTTTGGGGGGGGGTTCGCCCAGGGCACCATACAAGGCAGAACCACTACTGGAGAGATGTACAAGGAAGAGGGGTCACAGGTCTATATCCCAAATGAGGACTTCCTGACAGAGTGATCCTTGTATGACTGACTTCAGGGTTTTACGCATGAGTTCAGGGTTTCTGAGTTGTGGTCCTAGGTATCTGCTGTGGACTCTGGCCTTGTATCCATGTTGAATGCTCACCGTACAGATAAAGGGGGTACAGTATTGCCAGCAGTATTTCATTACAGATGATGGTCGGTACCCGATCATGTCCTCGATGTTATCATACAGTCGGTTTGCACCTGGTGGACAGAGCAGAGTAAGGGTCAGATAAAGAAACTGATAAAGTAATGGGTTTGATGTGACGGACTGAACAAGACTGATTTACAAGCTTTAACTCAATGTTTGTAGTCAAATTAAGGCTCCACATGTTAAAGATGAAGCTCTTTTGTCGAAGTTCTCTTCATTTTTGTTTGCTACCGGAATTGTATTTCTTTGAGATGCATGTTGCTTTGGAGAAAAGCGTCTGCTAAATGAATAAATGTAAATGTAAATGTAAATTAATAGATCCTTTACTCAAGCTGTACTGACCGTAAACCCAACCAACACAGATCGACTGAAGAA
Organism: Scleropages formosus; assembly: GCF_900964775.1. Classification (NCBI taxonomy): domain Eukaryota; kingdom Metazoa; phylum Chordata; class Actinopteri; order Osteoglossiformes; family Osteoglossidae; genus Scleropages; species Scleropages formosus. The sequence continues at coordinate 43,254,226 of NC_041807.1, read as the reverse complement.
TGGCAAAGATCAGGAGGGTCATTCCACTGCAAGCATAGTAATCGAACAGCTGGAATACATACAGCCCACCCTACAGATGGACAGAGACAATTAAATTATAAAAAAAGGATAATTGTTAAGGATACATAACGGCAGATCTTGCTTTAGTCACATTTTAACAGACTTTTAGAACATCTAAAATTGTTGCATTAGCTCCAAGTCAACTAAAATACTTATCAGGCATGTTTTGGTCATGATTATTTCTGTAGCTAAGTGAAAAGTAGTGGAATGGAAGCACTCTCCATACTTAGCCAGGTGACAACTTACCTCTGTGACCATGACCAGGCCAACGAGGAAGCCTCCTATGCTGATGACGAGGAGGAGGATCTTGCGCCAGTGACCAGTTTGAAAGACGACAGGGTACATGTCAGAGATGGCCGTCATAAGAGCCTCCAGGCCAACAAACTGAAGGGGAGTAATTACAGATGATACACATGAAGGTATAATTTTGTACACAGATCTAGAAATCTTATATTGTAAACTGTATAACCAAATATCAGAACAAAGTATCTTCCTGAACAGATGGTACCCTGCTGGTTTGACTGGTGGGTTTGGGTTGGTTTTGTTGGTGTTTTTTTTTTTTTGGTTTGGTTTGGTGGGTGGGTTTTGGAGAAGGTAGTTAAGCTTATTGGTCTCGGGTCATGGAGATGTATGTTGGCTACACCGGATGTTCTCTGTGGCTTCATGCTGTTGGTTGGACTGGGTCTTCGTGTACAGCCATTGAAAAATATGCATGGGGCAGAACATCTTGTCCTGTGTATCTTGAATGTTACACTTATTAATTTAGTTGATGCTTTTCTCCAAAGTGACTCACTGTGTCACCGTGCCGAGATACTGGAAGCATTGGATGTTGTTGGGATTTCCTGGCTAAGATGATTCTTCTGTATTGTTTTAAGGGCTGGAACAGTACATCTGGACTGCCAAACAGGGATGAAAGTTACCATCTTTAAAAAGGGGTGGGTGTGGCGTGGGGTGAACAGAGGATATGCAGTAACTATCGAGGGATGAAGTTTCTCAAACTTCCTGGGAAAGTTTATACCAAAGTGCTGGAAAGGAGACTTTAGTCAGTTGTTAAACCTTAGACTCAATAGGAACAATGGCACAACAGCAGACCAGCTGTTCACCCTTGCAAGGACACTGCAGGGGTCATGGGAATTTGCAAGTCTGATCTACACACACACACATTGACTGAAGCCACAGAAAGCGGGAGCCTAACCCAGCAACACAGGGTGCAAGGCTGGAGGGGGAGGGGACACACCAAGGACAGGATGCCAGTCTGTCGTAAGGCACCCCAAGTGGGACTCAAACCCCAGACCCACCAGAAAACAGACACAGGCTAACCCCACTGCACCACCATGCCCCCACCCCCAAGCCTGCTCTACATGAGGTTTATCAGTGTGGAAAGATCTAAAATTGTGTGCTTTCTACATTCTTTGGAAGGTGCTTCAGGAGTATGGGGTCGCTGGAACTCTTGTGATTGCTATTCTTTCCCTGTATCTGAAATTGTTTCCACACTTTTGGCATTAAGTCAAAATCATTCAGTGTAGGAGTTGGACCCTACCAAGGGTGTGCCTTCTTCTTGTTGGCCTTGTTCTTGTTAGCCTCATCAGATTGCCATCTTCAAGATCCACTAAAGTGGTTCACAGCTGAGTATAACTACAATAGAATGGAGGTCAGCACCTCCAAATCTGAGCTAACAGTTCTCACCAGGGGTACGGTATGTTGTTCTCTCCAGTTGGTAGAAAGCAGCTCCCTAAGATATAGAGTGGGCAGCCTGTGATCAACTGTCTGATTTCCTCACCCGGAACCATCTCCTCAATGGGTATCAGTTTGGTTTCAAAGTTTGTCTCTCCACTGAGATGACCCTTCTGGCGGTGTCTGACACTCTCCAAGCCACTAGAGTTGCCTCCCTCTCCTCAGTCCTCATCCTCCTCGATCTGTCTGCAGCGTTCGACACAGTCAACCACCGGATTCTACTCTCCTCTCTTAGTCAGCTTGGGATCAAAGGAGCGGCACTAAGATGGTTTGAGTCCTACCTATCTGACAGATCTTATCAAGTGGTCTGGTGGAGCTCTCGTTCTTCTCCTCTGCCACTTTCAACCAATGTCCTGCAGGGCTCGGTATTGGGTCCTCTTCTCTTCTTGATCTACACCTCCTCCTTAAGTCCGGTCATAGCCTCCTATGGATTCAAATACCACTGCTATGCTGATGATACCTAGTTCTTCTTCTCCTTTCCACCTGAAGCATCAGACATTTCTGCATGCATTACTGCCTGCCTGTCAGACATCTCTTCATGGATGTTCATGGACCTCCAACTCAGCCTTTCCAAAACAGAGATTCTTCACCTCCCAGCTAGCCTGTTCTCCTGTCACGATCTATTGATCAAACTGGATAACTGACTCATTTCGCTGACCTCCTTAGCTAAGAGTCTGGGAGTAACAACTGACACGAGTATGTCTTTTTCTCGGCACATGGAAGCCACAACCCAGTCCTGCAGATACATCCTGCATAACATCTGCTGGATCCGTCCTTACCTCACAACAGACTCTGCTCAACTACTTTTCCAGGTCATGGTGATGTCCCGTCTGGATACTGCAACTCTCTCCTGTGTTGCCTTCCTGCTACTGCCATCAAACCTCTACAGCTTATACAGAACGCTGCTGCACAAGTTGTGTTTGACTTGCCAAAGAGTTCCCATGCATCTCCTCTACTCATTTCTCTGCACTGGTTTCCTATAGCTGCCCGGATCAAATTTAAGACCCTGGTTATTGTCCACAAACGCATCGTTAGAACTGCTTCCAGATATTTACAAGACTTGATCAACCGCTACAACCCTTCACTCGTCTACTTCTGCTCGCTTGGTGGTCCTGCGCACGAAAGGTAAAGCACAGAGGTTCTTGGTTCTTGGAGGGTTCTTCCCCTCTCACTCAGAACTTCGGAAACTCTGTCTACCTTCAAGAAGGGTCTGAAAACTTACCTTTTCCGGACCCAATTCGCCCAAGATCTCTCCAGCTCATGTATGGTGTAAATGTTCATGCACCGTACCTTCATAATCATCCCCAAATAAGCCTTTATTCAGTCGCTACTCCTGTATTGTATGTGATTGTTTGTATATGTTATTATATTAAAAAAAATTGATAGGAGGTTATCAGGATTCATCTATCCTGCATTTTATACACCTACTCGAGTGATGAACATCCATGCTGCCGCACCCACGCCACCGAGTCAATGCGGAACACCTGGGGCGCGGCACAGACGGATGCATCAAAGGCAGCATCAGACCAGGAGCTGACGCGGAACCTTGTTCAGCCTAGTTGCTGCGATCTCCTTACGAGCATTCCTCTCTTTCCTGATCCTATAGTCCTTTCCTAGTCCTGTACCCTGCTCCTTGAACCTCGTTGTCTCCTTATGACCATTGACCAATCGCCTGTTTACCGACCTTGCCTTTTGGATTGCCCTGTGAACGGCATTTGCACCTCAGAGACCTTTTGCCTGTCCTGTGACCAAGTTCCTCGGTTTTCCCTGAGTAAAGCCCGATTTCCACTCTGCGCTTGGGTCCGCCACTTCCTTCCGGAACCAGACATGACACATGCATCAAGTGGAAAGTAACAAACTAGGTTTACTTAAGAGTCACAGGTCTGCAGCCATGTCTCTTTGTCTTAATGTAATGCACAAATTGTATTTTTGCCGAGATGTATGTCGCTTTGGACAAAAGCTTTTGCTAAATGAATAAATGTAAATGTACATGTAAGATATTGTACTCTAAGTACCTCAGGGTTTGATTCATGAGTGACAGGAAGGGAAATTGGAAGATCGGCCAGCGGCTTTATGCAGCAGCTGCAGTATTGTAAATGCTGCACAGGATTGTGGTGATTCACTGAAAGCTGGAACCTTGAGCAAAGTTTGCAATTTATTGGTAAGGTGCTGATCCTCACTTATGGCTATGGGTTCTGAGTAATGTCAGAAAGATGGTCACAGGTGCAAAAGGTGGAAATGTGGTTCTACAACAGAGGGGCAGGTCTCACACTCCATGACAAAGTGTGGAGCTGAGCAGTCAGGAAGGTCCTTGGAGTATAGTTACTGATCTTCCAGATTGAAAGCAGCCAGTTACCGTCTTCTGAACATCTAATCAATATGCCCCCTGGGCACCTCTTGCAGGAGGTATGTCAGTCCTATTCCACTGGGGATTGCTTGGGGATCCCTCGGGAGGAGTTTGACAGTTACAACAGAAATCAAAGTATGGACAGTCTTGCTTGTCTTGTTGTCACCGCAAACCTCACCAGGATAATTGCTAAGCTCCACTTAACACAACAGCAGGTAACATAAGTAGCATAAGTTCACATAGTACTGAGCATTATGCAATAAAGAAATGGTATTTAGGGATATATTTAAGTGATTTATCTAAAATTTACTTTTCTATGAAGGACGTGGTGCTCTACCTCACTGTCCAGGCCAAGCAGGATGATCATGATGAAGAAGCAAACTGCCCATAACTGAGGCAGGGGCATCATGGCCACTGCTCGAGGGTACACAATGAATGCCAGACCTGGACCTGGGAGCGAAACAGACTGTTCATCACAGACCTCACAATACAACAGGCTTGGACTAGAAGGGTTTTGACTGCAAACTCTTCAGGTTTCAGTTCCCTCAACCTCACCTGATTCAGCCACCTCAGAGATGTCCAGTCCCTGCTCGTAGGCCATGAAACCCAGCACGGAGAAGATGGCAAATCCAGCCACAAAGCTTGTCCCACTGTTCAGGAGGCACAGATACATGCAGTCTCTGCAACAAAGGACACTCCGCTCAAACATTGTTCTCGCTGTAATGTTGGAGTTGTGGAAAACGCCTGGTTTCTAGGGCAAACTTCACAACAGTGTGTTTCCTGCAGCATGGATTCAAACCCAGAAACCCATCCTTTACTCACTTGTAGCAGTTGTTGTTGTACTTGTTGTAGCTGCCCAGGGCTGTCAGACAACCTATGCAAAGGGCATAGGAGTAGAATATCTGTGTTCCCGCATCCATCCATACCTAAATGTTAAAAATGCAGAGAGTGGCTACATCTTGTTCTCCTGAGGGAGCGTTAGCATTTATTTAACATTACATGACTGTACATGTTAGCTACCTCATATATGCTTGACATTTAAAATACAACATTTTTCTTGAATTTCTCAGATAACTTCTTTTTCCACATAAAGGACAATGTTTTTAACGTCCTTTTTGCAAAGCGCTATTTGAAAACAGAAAAGTACAGGAAGAGATAAGTTCAATGAGGACCCCAAGGTCCAACCAGTAAACCACCTGACTCAGTTCATCTGTGTTGGAATTCACTCCCTTCACAAGGGGCCAACTGTACCTGAGGGTCAGTGAGACGACTGGGGTCGGGGTACAAGTAGAAGATGACTCCATCCTTAGCTCCAGGCAGGGTGAGTCCTCGAACCAGTAAAATCACTAGCATAACATATGGAAAGGTGGCCGTAAAGTACACCACCTGGAAGCAGAAGAACCCCATTGAACACAGTCCTTCCAAGTGGATTCCTGGCCAGGGCATTGCACGAGTTTTTGACACAGGGCTCTCACCTTTCCGGTTGACCTCACACCTTTCCAGACACAGAAGTAGCAGATGATCCAGGAAAGCAGAAGACAAAGAGCCAACTCCCATCTTGGGGGCCCAATGTCATAGATGCTCCCTGAGATGTTTAACACTCGTCTCCTTGAACAGATAATTACACATAATGTGTTTATCACTGAGGACATTCTCCTCTCATCTAACTTGCAAATCAACAACTTCAGTGTGGTCTTTCAGCTCCTGAGTCACGCTTCAGGAGCAGTACAGCGCATGTTGCGAACCCACACGGCAGTAATCACCGAAGCAGGAGTATCGCTTCCTTTCCCAATTAGTCTTGTCTGTGAAATTGCAATGATTAAGACTTGTTGGAACATGTCGATATGCATTTCAGGACCTCAGCATTTCAGGCCTTTCAAACTCACTCCCAGAATTCCTTCACTGGCGATGTTGCATTTTCAACAAATGTCCAGTTGTTTGAGATGTTCCTCTGATCAAACTCAACACAGGTGGCTGGAAGTTTCAGAACAAAGATGGTAAAAATTACAATTTGCGTTCATTTTCATGTTTCCACTTTGTTCGTATAAATTACGGTTGCATTTACATTACATTTACATTTATTTTTTTATCAGATGCTTTTCTCCAAAGAGACTTCCATTGAACTCTATGTAGTGTTAGCAGCCCACACACCTTATTCACCGCGGTGACTTACACTACTAGATAGACTACTTACAATGGGTCACTCATATTATTTTTGGACCATAAAATATAGTAAGTACATAGTTTTATACCACAAAAAACAGTTAATAATTCCTCAGATGAGTTAACTGAGTTGTGGCTTTTTGTGCTGTGTTTGAATTTTTAGTATTCCAAATTTTTTTATTGATCAGTGATTCCAGTGAGAGGGGGTGCTGTGGCGCAGTGGGTTGGACCGCAGTCCTGCTCTCCGGTGGGTCTGGGGTTCGAGTCCCGCTTGGGGTGCCTTGCGGCGGACTGGCGTCCCGTCCTGGGTGTGTCCCCTTCCCCCTCCGGCCTTACGCCCTGTGTTACCGGGTAGGCTCCGGTTCCCCCGTGACCCCGTATGGGACAAGCGGTTCTGAAAATGTGTGTGTGTGTGTGTGTGTGATTCCAGTGCCTGTGTTCCAGTAGTTTCCACAGCTGGCCCAAGGAAGCTTGGAGCTGAAGGAAGAGAAGAGGTAGAAGAAGGCCCAAGCCAAAATGATGATGTAGTAGATGCTTGAGTAAAGAACCACCACTTGGGATCCAAAGCCCAGTCCTGATGAGAAAAAGTTAAAGACAAGAACATGAAAAAACTGTGCAACAATTCCTTTCTTACATGTATAAAAATTCTAAATGGGATGCAAAAATGCTTAATTTCATGCAAGAAAAAACACATCTTATACTGGTAAATGGATATTTTGGTGAATGATATCTTTTGCCATAATATAAGAAATTTTAAGTCTTTGTTAATTTTTCCTTTGTTCGCTTTTTCTTTCGATCGTTTTTTCTTTCTGGTGCTTTGCAAAAATAAATGTCCTTTGGTGCTGGCTGATTTAAGGTGATCTTGTTATTGCACAGAGCAACCATCACCATGTTGTTCCCATTACATTTGTTTACTTCGCAGATGCTTTTCCTCCAAAGTGCCTTCCAATGAACTCTATGTAGTGTTATCAGCCCACACACCTTATTCACCGTGGTGACTTACGCTGCTAGATACACAAAATCAGAAGCCTGTACATTGCCGGTTTAGTCCCCAGTATGGTGGAGTAACTTCCCTCTGTCCCTCGGAGTTGCTGAATCCCTGCCACAGTCTTGAACATCTCTTTGACAGCCACTTCTCTGCTGATCTCCTGACAGCTCCATCAATGAGTCCAACACCATCTGCTATAGTTATCTATGTATTTACTATTTGAATGTCACTTTATATAGAGGCAACTGGAGGGATGTAAGCCACATAAGCTGTTTGTCCACAGTCCTGTGTCTGCATCTAAAGCTCTTTGTTGTTGAGGGATGTTTGTTTACTCTGAGCTGTACATCATTGTAAAGATCAGTGTCTGATAAATTTACATTACATTTATTCACTTAGCAAACACTTTTCTCCAAAGCAACTTACAATGGATACTATGTAGTATTATTGGCCCACACACCATATTCACCACAGTGACTTACAATAGGTCACTCATCCATATGTCAGTGAAACACACACACACTCTGTCACTCACACACTCCGGGTGAACCTGAACTGCATGTCTTTGGACTGTGGGAGGAAACCAGAGCACCTGGAGGAAACCCACATAGACATGGGGAGGATATGTAAACTCCACACAGACAAAGTGGGGATCAAACCCATGTTCTCTCACACCACCCAGGTGCTGTGAGACACCAGTGCTATTCACTGTGTCACCATGCTGCCCAAATAAAGGGGGGGGGGGGGGGGTGTCTCAGTGAACTTTGGAGCTGTCGGCTAGAGGCTTGTTCTCCTGGTTGGGTCTTCCTTGGCAAACAGGTCTATGTGGAGAAGCTACATAAAGAATGTTGCATAAAGAGCTCTATGACTACATGAATAAAAGCCAATTTTACCCTTCTTGGATTTGAGTTATCATGGGTTGGCAAACACCTGGTGACCAGGTGACCCACATCATCTGGTCAGGCTGAGGGCACTCCACTTGCAAGTTGATGGCTGGGGGTTGGGTGTAGTGTCAGCCAAGTGCAGGAATAGACCTAGACAAACTGGACTCTGGTATTGGAAACTGGCTCTAGGAACATGAAATGTTATCTCTCTTAGAGGGAAGGAACCTGAGCTGGTGTGGGAGGTGGAAAAGTACCAGCCACATATAGTGTCTCACCTCCACCCAGTGTTGACTATGGAACTAAACTTCTGGATCAGGGTTAGTCCCTTTCCTACTCTACTCTGTAACTCTTCATCTTTTGTGAAATACATTTTGTGTTTGCTCTGGGTGATATACTGCTCTGGAGAAAGGCGTCTGCAGAATGATGAGAGGCCCTGGGTAGGGGAGGGGTGTTGGGATATGCACAAGGACTCTTTGAGAGCCATGCAACTGGAGTTTTTTCAGTGGATCAGAGGGTTGTCTCAATGTGGCTGCATGTTGCAGAGACGAAAATTCAGCTGTTGGTGCACATGCACCAAACAATTGTGTTCAGGCCTCCTAATGAAGGTTGGGAATACACTCGAGAGGATGATGCCTACCGACTCTGAAGTCCTGCTTGGAGACTTCAGCAGTCATGGTGGTAATGATGGAGATGCCATTACAAGGGATGGTTTGCTGTATTTCAACTTGAGTAAAAAATTGTCTTTTGAACGCAATTGGTCCCTCTCATGGCAACAACTTACCCCCCACAATTAGGGGCTGATAAGATGAAGAAGAAGGCCTTCCAAAAGGACTGCAGCAAAGGCAGTTGCAGAACCAGAAGCTTAGGCATTCAAGGAGTTGTGAAGTCCATGATGACAGACTGTTGTATGGCTTCAACGCATTTTTCTGGCAAACCCTTCAGTATCTTAGGAGGGGAAGGTGTGATCCAGCCCAAGCTGTGTTAAGTAGCGGTAGGGAAGTGCAGACCACTCTGGGGGAGACTGCTGAGTGGTGGAAGGAAATCCTTGGGCATGCTTTCCTATCCGGAGGCAGTGTTTGACGTCCCTGGTGGATTAAAACCCTTCACTGTTCCTGAAGTTGCTATTGTGCTGTGAGGCTTCTAGGGTGGATGACATTCATGTTGTTAGAAGCACTGGGCAGTGTTGGGGTAGTGTGGCTCACCTGCTTCTTCAGTGGCAAGTATGGCAGTGTCTCTGGATTGACAAAGTGGGAGTGGTGGTCTCAGCGTTTAAAAAAGGGGTCTGGAGGGTTCAGGAGGAACAGACCTGACTTTTACCTGTTTGGGGAACAGTGCACAGTTGGCACACTTGTTTCAAGGGGTATGGGAATATGCCAACGTAGCCTACATGTGTTTTGTGTACTTATGGGATGACTTAACTCCTTGGCATGTGGCACGGAAGGTACTGGGATACGGGGTACCAGGGCTGCCGATGCCTGCTATTCGATTCTATCCGTATTCTCTGTGTTGATTTGAAACCGTTTAATGAGGTCATTAAGCTCTGCCAACGTGTTTCATCCTCACTCCTCTTTGTGACATTTGTGGACAGGATATGAAGGCGCAGGTAATTGGGAATTTAATCTACAAGTTTAAGTATTTGTAGCAGCACAGCGGCACAGCGAGTAGCGCTGCTGTCTCACAGTGCCTGGGTGGTGTGAGAAGATGTGGGTCTGATCCCAACTCAGAGTGTGTGGAGTTTCCATGTTCTCCCCGTGTCTGCATGGGTTTCCTCTGGTTGCCTCTCACAGTTCAAAGACATGGTGATCAGGTTCCCCCATAGTGTGTGAGCGACAGAGAGAGTGTTTGTGTTCCACTGATGTATGGATGAGTGAGCCATTGTAAGTAATGTATCTAGCAGTGTAAGTCACCTTGGTGAATAAGGTGATAACTGATAACACTACATAGAGTTCATTGGAAGTCACTCTGGAGAAAAGTGTCTGATAAATTCATAAATGCAAGTAACTTGAGGTCTTGTGAGGGGGAAGGGAGTGGGAGGTGGACTGGTGCAACATCAGCACTTCTACAGGCACTGTACTCATTTGAGGTAGTAAAGCAGGAGCATGTTTGTGGACAAAGCTCTTGATTTACTGCTGTCTACATTGCCATCTTCACCTGTGGCCATGAGCTTTTGGTAACAATCGGTAGACCGAGATTGTCAATGCAAGCGGCCTAAGTGATGTTTTTCTACAGGATTGCAACGCTCATTATCCATGACAAGGTGAGGAAACTGGCGATCAGTGAGAACCTCGCAACACAGTCACTGCTCCTCCAGATGTAGACAGATCAGCTGAGGTGATTCATGCACGTCAAACATATGCCACTGGTTGGCTCCTGCTGGAGTTATACTGGGGGTGTCCTTGGCTGGCCTCAGAATGCCTGGGGACATTGTCTGGGGGAGGACCTGGAGACAGTTGCCTGCTGAGCACTACCACTATGACCATTGACAGGAACAGAAGACAAAAACTGACGTGACCTGTTCCTGTCAAAGGTCTTAAGTGACACCGTATTTTCAGTATCAAGTGAAATCACTAAATCGATAGATACAGCAAGTGCTGGATTCCTGCAGACACCCCTTTGTTTGGATGACAATCATCAAAAGAAACTCCCACTTGTTTTATCACTTAAGAGAACGAGGCTGAAATGGATTCTACAGAAATATTTACCCTGAAACAGGGGGCAGATCTTCCTCCAGCAGGTGATGCCCCCCTGGCTGGTGTACTGCCCCAGCGCCGTCTCAAGGAGGAAGAGGGGGATTCCGCATGCAAAGAGGAACAGAACATAGGGGATGAAGAAAGCGCCTGGGGAGTAGAGCAACATTTTACAGTTCAGGTATCAGATTTGCATTTATTCATTCAGCTGATGCTTCTCTCCAAAGCAACTTACAATGTTAAGATTACACTAATTTACCCATTTATACAGCTGGGTACTCTCACTGGAGCAATTTAGGGTAAGTACCTTGCTCAACAGTACTACAGCTGGAGATCAAACCTGCAACCTTTGGATGCAAAGGTAATAACTCTAGCTACCATGCTACCAGCTGTCCCCAGTTTTTGATGTTGATTCTAGTTTACAGTGACATTTTTCCATGGAGGCTTACAATGATGTAAAACAAACTTTACATTTATTTACTCATTTATTCACTCGGGTAATTTTTAGTTATTGGTTGAACAAGAATCTTTGTGTTAGACACACTGCAGTACAATAGGTACAGTCAGTTGCTACTACTTATTTATTTACATTTACATTGATTCATTTAGCAGACGCTTTTGTCCAAAGGGATGTACATCTCAGCAAAAGGACAATTTATGCATTACATTAAGAGAAGGAGACATAGCTGCAGACAAGAAAGTCTCAAGCAAACCTAGTTTGTTACCTATCACTTTCTGCAGCGAGGTTCATCGTTCGAGTAGGTATTTATACGCACAAACACACAAAACGGGCAATTAGAGCTAACGATTCGCTTGAAACGACCTCTCATACTATCCATGCACTGTAAGACAGCAGCACTGATTGCTGTGCCACTGTGCCGCCCACAGCATTGTCCTGTGTGTCCTGTGCGCTTCTGCACTCACCTCCTCCGTTCTTGTAGCACAGGTAGGGGAACCTCCACACGTTGCCCAAGCCGATGATCTGTCCCGCCACGGCAAGTAGGAACTCCATCTTGCTGGCCCATTGTCCCCGTCCCTGGGTCGAGGGCTCACGGTCCTCTCTGGTGTCCTCCTGGATGGTCAGTTTAGATTGTACCTGCAGCTCATAGCTCTTCTTCATGTTCCTTATGATAAAAAATAGGGGCAGTAGAGATGTGACTTCCCAAGTCAAACTCTCTGTGGACTTGGGGTAAATCTGGTAAACGTCCCAAAGGTTTCACAGATTTTTTTTTTATTAACGTCTCAAACATGCATCAAAGGTGGCTGGACATTAGAGAAATTGCTTTTAAGGAGCTGAATACATTTTGCATTTGACGAAACAGATTATTAGGGTCACATCTTCCCAAACTCATGGGAATATTCACTGTCTGAGAATAATTTCCCGGGACAACTTATAGTGTAAGGGTTAGTATCTCAATAATTCATGAACCGAACTGAAGTCCAGAGCCACAGGGCCAGTACTGGAATTAGACTGGAGGCTTACTTTTTTTTCACCATATGTCAACACAAACTCATTGGTGGCAGAAGTTCATCGATCACTTCCAGACATGCTTTAAATGTACCCTTTCACACAGTGTTCAAGGATCACTGAGTTAGTAAAGATGTTCACTGTGTTTTTCTAACTGTGCTCACTGACCTCTGGTCACTGGTCATTGACTATTTACCGTCAAGGTGCCACCATGGAAGTTCACGGATTTTGTGGGTGAAGTAAATAGCGCATTACATGAGGGTCACATGAGCACTGCAGCGTCTGCTGTACACCGTGAACTGGAGCCCTTGAGTGCTCTCATCACTTACTTATTATTTTACTGCAGGGCCAACATTTCATAGAGGACAATTCATTAAGTGGCAGCTGAACATTTTAGTGACCCTGCAAACCGTGCGAGTCGTGACAATATTTCCCTGTGATAAACTGACGCTGTGGTGTATTGAACATATTTCGTATCAGTTGCCCTTTCACCTCCTTCCTCTGTTTGCAAGCCTGCTTTATTATGCAGGATTTGCTACTCCATGGAGCAAAGTCAAAGTATTAAAGCGCACTGCGCTCTGGGTTTTGATGGAGTGAAGAAGGGACAAACGGACAGCGTTCATTGGCACGAACACAAGGAAATATTGCTCTCGGTCCCAGGATCCCTTTTGCAGAAGACCTACAGCCCAAGCCAGCCTTCCCAGCCTACTTAACACCTCTCAGACTTTCCCTCTTTTTTCACTGGCCAACACATTCGCCAACTTACATTCCACATGTGTCCCCACAGCGGTTGAACACTTTATTCACATTTTACCCACAATTCTCAATGATTTACAAGAAACCCCTTTTCCCGCTCAAATGTAACACTCCCCAGCAACGCAGGTCCTAAGAGTATATTTGTGTGAACTCAAAGTCTTCCTGCCATTCACTCAACAAACTGTTTGTTTTATTTGCAATAAAAGTCGAGTCGATTTCCAGAACTGCTTGTCCCATATGGGGTCACGGGGAACCGGAGCCTACCCGGTAACACAGGGCGCAAGGCCAGAGAGGGAGGGGACACACCCAGGACGGGACGCCAGTCCGTCGCAAGGCACCCCAAGCGGGACTCGAACCCCAGACCCACCGGACAGCAGGACTGTGGTCTAACCCACTGCACCACCGCAGCAATAAAAGTCCATTTTCATTTTAAAGAGATGTAGTGTTGTGGTGTCGTGCAGCTTATACAAAGCAAAGGCTGATTTTGTGTTTGACACCACGTTTTCACTGCAGCGTGTTCTGTCCCTGGGAAAAGTGAAGGAGATTGGTTTGCATACAATGCGCAGCCCTTACATGTCCCTCGTACTCTGAGGGTCATCTGACCCCTGACCGCTGCTCTCAGTCACGGACGGAGCACGGCGGCCCTTGGCTAGAAGGCGTCCACAGCCCTGAAGCGAAGTGTGCTGAAGGACAGAGGTGTGGTGACGGAGGGACCACACACCGAAACGTTCTACTGAGAACTTTGGGAGCACCGGCTCCCTGGCGTGTTGGCGTAGCTCTCCGGGGCGGAGAACCGGAGGACGGGCGAGACACTGTGCGGCTCTTTCTTTAAGCTTTTCTTCTATGCTTTAGCAGGCACAAGCGGAAGAGAAAGTGAAAGCGAGGCCAAGCTCAAGACACCGAGTCACACCACTAAAACACCAGCCCACTCTACCCCCCCCCGCCCGTCAAGACTGGCCGCACCTGGGACTCGTCAGCCCTCGCCAGGCCGTTCCCAGGTGCGGCTGCCACTCTTATGGGTTGGCCGTGCCCAGCGTAGCTCATATGAACATTCCACACGGTGCTGCCAGCAGTGCTGTGTGAGCGGAGGAGGGACCTTCAGTTCTGTGTCTTTGTTTTCCTCTCAATGTGCCCTTTGTTTGCTCAAGGGACAAAAAGAGGTTCATGCTATGGACGTGTGCTGCAGACCGCTTGCGTGCGTTCAGCTTCGACGATATTTCTTTTCATAACCATTACTATTATTAAAATTATTCTTGTTGTTCTTAACATCATTAGAGGCAACACAATGGCTCAGGGTGAAACCATGTTGCATCGCACCTCCCCAACTGCACACGAGTCTGGCTGAGGAGTGGAGTGTTCCCCAAATACCTGCGTCTCTGTTTGTGTGTTCGCGCGCTTGTGTGTCTGTGTGTTTCAGAGTCACTGCCAGAACCAGGAGTAACGCTGTTTTCAGTAACACTGAAATTTCTGCTTCTCCCACCAGTTTGGAGCCATAAACTGATGTTGCAAACACCTCCTTTACAACATTGACAGGATCCATCCCGTATTTTACAACAGACTCCTGGTCCAGAACATGCTGATATCCCACTTGGACTACTGTAGCTCTCTCCTGTCTGCTCTTCCAGCCACATGATAAGGAATACCACGGTACAAGTCGCTTTTGACCTACCAAAGCGTTTCCATGCGTCCCCATTCCTCGTCTCTGTCATTGACTCCACTGATACCTGCAGGAGCCGATCACTCATTACACACCACTCAGACTGCTACCGTCCTCCACCTCTGCCAGTTTGGCGCTCCCACTACAAGAGGTGAAAAATCAAAATCCAGAGAGATTCTGTCTTTCTCCTTTTTTTCTGCTTCTGTCCCAGATATTTGGGAGTGAGCTCCTTGCATCCCTCGGAGCTGCTGAATCCCTCCCTCATCGAAGAAGGGTCTCAAACCCACACCTTTGAAAGCCACTTCTCTCCTTGTCCCCTGACAGCTCCGCAAAGGAGTCCAGCACCACATGTCACAGTCACCTCTTTACCAATTCCATGTGCTACTGGACACACTGACTGGCCCCCGACACTCACGTCTGCATCTCTAACTTGTCATTTGTTGCCGAGGCTCTGATCTTCACTCTGAGTTGTACGTCACTTTTGACAGAAGTGTCCACTGAAGGCACACGTGCGACTGTGGATGTGGACAAAAGACGTGTGCTCTTTACTCCTAGTTCCCCACCCTTGTTCCTTCCCTCTGGGATTTTTCCACCAGCGTGCAAAGTGGGTGGGATTTTGAGAGCCCGCTAGACAAGAGTGTGTCCTGTGGGCAGAGCTATTTCACACCCTGCTCTCTTGCCCCCGGGTGAGGTTTGGAACAGCCAGACAGAGCTTTTCCTACTGAAACAAGCAGAGCAGCAGCGTGCACAACAGATACGTCCATTTTTCACGTGGGACTCACAGAAACGAGTTTACGCTGCGAGTCGCTATGGCGATCTGGTATCTCCTGCAAGTGCCGCTGCAGCCAAACCTGTTCCAGCCACGCGACTCTCACAAATGTGCACAAGCACATAACACAGTGTGTGTGTTGTCGAAGTTCCTCCCCTGCGGCGCGCACACATCGACATGGAAGATTACCGCGGTACACAGGAAGGCGGTGCGACGCTCAGCCCTCGAGCATTTGTGTGCGTCACTTTCGTAACCTTTGGCCTACATTCAGTGACGCTGAGCCTCGAAGCTTCTGCTCTGCAGCCCAGGAGAGCCCTTGGAGGAAGTTCTTGCTCAATGAATGACACACGGAGCTCAGTGAGGCTGTGTGGTGGGAAAGAGACAAAGGAAAACGAGCAACAAGAAAGTACCTTGGGGAGAGTGCCGGTGCAACGGGGGCTGGGGATCCACAGACACATCCAGAGCAGCGCGGTGGAAGCCAGCTTCTCCCCAGAGCTTGTGCTCCTCTTTCTCGAGAGTGTGTGTATGTGTGAGACAGTGTGTGAGTGTGGGAGGTCTGAGTGTGTCCATGTGGGAGCCCGAGGTCACTGCGTATTTGTGTGCGGCTCGGAGGCGGAGCTAAACAGCAGGAGGAGGGGCCAGCCAGCTTTCTGCCCAATACCCCCCCACTCCCCCACCCAACGCTGAAAGACACGTTCCCATCTGAGAAAAGAAACAAAAGAAAGAAGCCAAGGAGCCGTCACACATTTATTTGGACTCTTTTACCCTAAACTGCGTGTCCCCCGTGGTTGTGCTGCGGCTGCTCTCGCTGACTGAGCGGCACCCCTGCGGCAGGAGCCTTGAGCAAAGCATTTAGGCTAAGTAACTGTAGTGATGCGGCCCTTCTGCCTCTGTCAATAGGGAAATGAGCGTAAAGTGACCGATTTAACACAGTGTGCCACTGTGGGCCGATGTAGCGACGACACAATAGTTAATAAGAACCCGATAGCGAAGTGCTGCTGCGTTCTCCCTCGTGCTGCTTGGAGCTCCTCGCGTTTGCGTCGTTGATAACTGAAGCAAAGAACGAGCATGCTGCAGTCTGCATCGCCCTGGGAGGAGCCACAACAGTTAAGGGTCTGCAAGAGCCCATCTGTAGGACACATACTGAGAGTGCAGGACTGAGCTTTCAAGGACTGAGTGGCAATCGGGGATTTCGGTGTCACCTGTCCCTCTTATTTAGTACGTTCCTACCTGGCTCCTCCCGCTTTGCAGCTCTGTGTGGCCAAGCAGGTATTTTGAGGAAATGAGTACAATACCAGGTCTTACTGCTGAAGCGTCGACAGAACTCATCTGTATAAAGGTGCTTCTTTTCCAATCCAGTCGTTTGTAATCCAAATCTAAATAGTTTGAGAACCAGATCCGTCAAGGCCCTTGACTTGTACGTAAAGCACGACGCTTCGTACAACAGTCAGAAGCTGACTGCTCTATTGGTGCCAGCTCTCCAGGCCAGACGTATCTACTTGCTGATACCCGCAGGACCGCGTCACTCACTGCAGCGCAGCAACACAGCTCTGCCCCTTTACCCCTGGCCGCTTGGTGGCCCACTCACTCATTTCCTCACTTCCGGCTCCAGCATCGTGGAATGAGCACCCTGTGTCACACGGAGCTGCTGAATCCCTCCCAGCACCAAAGAAGGGTCTCAGACCCATCACTTTCGGAGCCACTTCTCTCTTGACCTTCTATCTGCTCCAAACACTCCCATTCCACCACCTGTCACCACCTCCTGTGCATTTCCTGCCAATTCTATGAACAGCTACAGGTGGATGTGCGCCGGTGAAAATGGTGCTGTTGAACAAGTCGTAATTTCACAAACCTGTGCCTGCGTTAAAGCTTGTCATCTTGTTCGTGCACTTTTGTTTACCCTAAGCTGTACATCACTTTGGGAAAAAGTGTCTGCTAAATGAATAAATGCCCATGAAAATCACAATGAAAGTGTAATTTTTCCTCTATTTTTAAAAATATTGGGAAATGTGTGCTGCCTGCCAGCAGAGGGCAATGCAACTATATTGGGTCATGCATTGTCCCCATGTCAAAGTCAAAGTCAAAGTGAACTTTACTGTCACTTCCACAATATGTTCAGAAGATACATCAGTGTGAAACAGCATTTCTACAGGATCGCGGTGTCACATAGAGGACAACATAAAGTTTACAGCATATACTAGTTCTACTACAGCACAGTTCACAATACACACACACACACACACACACACACACATTTTCAGAACCGCTTGTCCCATACGGGGTCACGGGGAACCGGAGCCTACCCGGCAACACAGGGCGTAAGGCCG
The DNA here is from genome assembly GCF_900964775.1 of Scleropages formosus. Lineage (NCBI taxonomy): Eukaryota > Metazoa > Chordata > Actinopteri > Osteoglossiformes > Osteoglossidae > Scleropages > Scleropages formosus. Next base: position 43,236,389 of record NC_041807.1, on the reverse strand, counting down.
GAGGGGCAGGGGACACACCCAGGACGGGACGGGACGCCAGTCCGTCACAAGGCACCCCAAGCGGGACTCGAACTCCAGACCCACCGGAGAGCAGGACTGCGGTCCAACCCACTGCGCCATCGCACCCCCCCAGTTCACAATAACTAACTAATAAACTAAAAACACTGGAATGAAGTGTAGTAGTGTGGTCAGTACAATCAATTGAAATGTAAACAGATTGTCATGTTGAGGTGCATCGGAGCAGGTGCATTCATACTGCGTCTCCAGAGTAGTCACCGGGGTTGTCACCGGGGGGCGGGGGGGGGGGGGGGGGCGTGGTGGTCGTCAGGCGCACAGTCACCAAGCATGCGGTTGCTAGGTGGGCAGTCATCAGGCGCGCCAGGGACACCAGTGGCAGTACCCCGCTCCCTACAGATGGCACCTGTCACCCTATGATGCAAAGGGGGGTTGGCTCCTGGGGTGGGGTGCAGGCCAGTCTTGATGGGACCTGTAGAAATCAGCAACAATAACAGGGTCCAGAACGTTGTGCACGGGTACCCAACACCATTCCTCTGGGCCATAACCTTCCCAGCCCACCAGGTACTGCAGGTCCCCTCGCCATCAACGAGATTCTAGGAGCACCCGAACGACATAGACCGGGTCCCCATCAACCTCTGCGGATTCAGCTGACAGGCTCGGCGCGACATCACTAGGGGCCTGGAGAACAGAGGACCTGCAGGGTTTGAGCAAAAAACATGAAAGGTTGGGTGGACCCGCAAGTCTGGGGGCAACTGGAACATGTAGGAGACGGGTGTGACCTGGCGAAGGACCTCAAAGGGGCTGATGAAGCGGTGGCTGAGTTTCCTGGACAGGAGGCGTAATCTCGTATCCTAGGTGGACAGCCACACTCTCTGCCCTGGCTGGAAGGTGAGGGTCTGCCGGTGGCGGTCCACCTGCTGCTTGTAGCATGGGTGCTACACTGGAGATGAGTCTTGATGGCACGCCATGTCTCTCCACTTGCCTGGTGCCAGGCGTCAACTGCAGGTACGTTGCTCTGGCTGGGGCATCAAGGAAACAGAGCAGGTTGGTACCCTAAAACACACTGAACATACTTGTGGAGGAGTGGGTCAAGGCGTTGTGGGCGTACTTGGTCCAAGTAAGGTACCAGGCCCACTGGTGCTGCTGATGGGTGCAGTAGCTGCGGAGGAAGCGACTGATATCCTGCTGTAGGTGCTCCACCTGCCTGTAGGACTTTGGGTAGTAGCCAGAGGTGAGGCTCACCGAGACTCCCAACTTCATCCAGAATGCCTTCCACACTCGCGAGGTGAATTGGGGCCCATGATCAGACACAATATCTTCAGGCAGACCATACAGGCGGAAGACCTGTTGGAATAGTGGCTCCGCTGTCTCCGTGGGCAACCGTGGCAAAGGGATCAGGCAGCAGGCTTTGGAAAATCGATCAATCACGGTTAGTATCACAGTCTTGCCATCCGAAGGGGGGAGGTCCATCAGGAAGTCCACTACTGCGTGAGACCAAGCCCTCGAGGGCACTAGCAGCAGTTCCAGCAAGTCAACGGGTCTCTGTGTTAGAGTTATAGCTTAGGAGCAGATTGTGCTGGCCTCCACATACTCCTGGATGTCCCCCTGCATGGAGGGGCACTAGAACCTCCCTTGCAGGAGGGGCATTGTTCGGCGCATGCCAGGGTGACCGGCCGGCGGAGAGTCATGGGCCTGCTGCAGGAGTGTTGGTTGCATTTTCACGGGCACATACTCCTTACCTTCCAGTATAATGGGTGGATTGGACTCGGCTCCTTGTGCATCCTGGAGCTCCTGAAAGAAATGCCAGTGTACTGGGGCAACAACAGAGTTCTCGGGAAGGATTGGTTTGGGGCTTTCGGCCGGGGCGTAACTGGCAAACAGCCGTGACAGAGCATCAGCCTTCGTGTTCTTAAAGCCTGGCTGATACAATAGAATAAAATCAAATCTGGTGAATAAGAAAGCCTATCGGGCCTGACGGGGGTTCAACCGATGTGCTTTCTGAAGATACTGTAGGTTACGGCGGTCTGTTAGTACAAGGAAGGGGTGCAAGGCTCCTTCTAACCAGTGCCTCCACTCCTCCAGGGTTAATTTAATGACTAAGAGATCTTAATTTCCAATGTCATCCGGGTACAAATTCAAACCCACAGCTAGTTGCTTTCCACACCACCATGTGTAACTCAACTACCTCACGAATACCAGAGGCAGAATCCGGGATTAACCAGCAAAAAGGGGTATTTATGCTCCATCTAAGCTTGGTCTCGATTCATATTTTGGAAACTAGTTATTGATTATATGTCAGAAGTCACTTGTACCGCTATGATCACCTCTAGTCCATTGCAGGATCATGGGGGTCCAGAGCTGATCCACACATACATACCTACCTGTACATAGGCCTGCACCCATCTAACTCTTCTTTGATTGACTGCATTTATTGAAAGTTGCTCTATAAACAGAACTGTGCAAAAGTTTTAGGCACTTGGGGAAAAAAGCTGTAAAGTGAGAATGTTTCCAAAAATAATGCTCTTAATTAATAAACTTCCTATAAAGCTTAATAATCATCCATTGTCAACAACCACTTGGCACGGTGAGTTTGGCTGGGTCCTGCTCTCTGGTGGGTCTGGGGTTCGAGTCCCGCGTGGGGTGCCTTGCGATGGACTGGTGTCCCATCCTGGGTGTGTCTCCTCCCCCTCCAGCCTTATGCCCTGTGTTGGCGGGTTAGGCTCTGGTTTGTTGGGACCCCACTTGGGATAAATGGTTTCAGACAGTGAGTGTGTAAGAGCAGCTTATGCAGATGCTTCCTTTGTGATAAAAGCTATGTTTAAATGTTTCACAGCTGCCCAGGTTACTTGAATTAGTGAAATTTGAGGATTTGTGGAGGAAATTCTGCAGAATCACAAGTACGCAAGAATGTGGTGAAGATCTGTGTGCTTGCGCTGCCCATAAACACAGAGGGTGGCACACAGCTATTGGCTGCAGTGTTCTGCAGAGAGAGGGGGCACCATGTGGGGGTGCTATGGCTGCCCTTCCGCCCGACTTTTAAGCTGCAATGCATGACGTTCTGATGTTTCTATGGGTTTTTGTTCATTATGAGGTCAAATGCCTGAATGCAAATTGCCATTAATTTACATTTGATCAGCGATCAAAAAAGTAAGAAAATGTATTTGAAAATGTAAAACTGTATACTTAAAATGTATAGGCAATGTAAAATTTTATACTTAATCATTAAGGAGTCCTGTGCAGGTTCACAAAGCTCTCAGTGAGATATGCAGTGGTCCATATTGGTTCAAGTGGGAAGCAAAGGGTGATGCAGAGAGCAGTGGGCGCTGCCAGCTTCTGCACGGGAAAGCCCAAGACGCTGAACTGCACCGATGATAGGATGACTGGTGACGACACATTGCAGACTGCTGCGTAATGAGCGATGCACGCTTGCTCTGCTGCTTTCCTTCAGCGTACTTTACCCGGCGGCCACGGTCCGGACCACGGGCCCGTTCTGATGGAAGCAAAGTTCACAACCTGAGCCCAGCATAATGTGTCTTCACGGCCACAAATAATTAACAGTACTGAGAGCACGTTCCTTTGAAGCGATGTTAAAAATTGGGCAAAGTCAAGTGATCATGCGAAATCATGCAGGTCTTTCTGAACAAATACACGATGGCAATGGAACATTAACACCAAACTCACGCCTTGCATAACATCAGTAAATTGCTGATCCATTCTGCTTTCGTCTCTGAAAATCATTCGTTTCACTTGTCATATGCTGTTGTTGCCAAAGAAGGTTTAAATCCTTTCCCTTAACTGTTGCACGATTTACGTCACATACATTTTAACGTAATTCCTTGAGCTGACACTTCTCTCCAGAGTGGTTGCAATAATTTAGCCATTGATACCGCCAGGTGACTTCAGTGGAGCAGCTGTCTTGCTCAAGGGCACTACAGCTGGGGTGGGATAAAAACCAACCAGCAGCAGCACTAACCGCTACACCGCTGAACTTATAGCTCATAAGTGCCCGGCTTTAATGTAGACATTGCGGCCTTCAGCAAAACTTCCTGAAAACAGTCCACGGCCCAGAAGACAACAGACTTCGTGGGGAAAGAACTAATAGTTCAACTGCAGCTCAGCACACAACTGGCATTTTGGTCTTTAAGCAAATAACCATTTATTGACTCAGTGCTAATCATAAAGAGCTTTGGCTGTACAATACACAAATAATTGTTTGGTTAGCTCAGCGTTCTGGAGTACTGGTCGGTCTGTGAGTACAAGGTCCAACACTGTTGTCTCAAGGAAAAGTGCTAAATAAGTATTATTGAGAAAATTGCACGATTTTGTTTCTTTTGACACAAACAACGAGCTTCTCGATGAACGTAAAAACTATTCAACTCAATCTTTCAGAAAAATAACACATCGGAGCCAAATATTTCTCAAATTTTTTCCACACAACATTGCACACCTTTAATACTGGACTCCACATATTTTTATTTTATTTAGTTATTTTATCATTTATTTTATTGGGGGGTGCGGTGGTGCAGCAGGTTTGGCCTGTGCCCGCTCTCTGGGGGGTTTGGTGTTTGAGTCCCCCTTGGGGTGCCTTGGGGTGGACTGGTGTCCCATCCTGGGTGTGTCCCCCCCTGCAGCCCTGTGCCTTGTTTTTTAGGTTAGGCTCTGGTTTGCCTCCCCCCCACTTGGGACAAGCAGTTTCAGACAGTGTGTGTGCGATTTTATTATTTATTCTATCCTTTTTCATCATTATATATTCTTCATATTTCTGTAGTATGCTTCTAAATTCTACTTATTTGTATTGCCTTATTTATATTATCTCTATCAGTCTATCACAGGCAGTAGAAAAAGAATTTCACTGCATGTCGTACTAACTATGATTGTGTATGTGTCAAATAAAACTAACATGAACTTGAACATATATTGCATTACACACACACTAACACACACACACACACACACACACATATCTGAGTCATCAATGATGTTACCCGGGTTCACTGGTTGTATGGGGTCTTTTACTATTTAGACCCCTTTGACTGACTCACTCAGCAGGGAGCGGTACGTGCCTTTGTGTGAAGTGTAGCAGTGGTCGAGGGTGTTTGAGCCTCTGGTGGGGCAGGAGATGTGCTGATGGTACTTTGGGTACACATTCCCGAAGTCGGCTTGGTTAAAGTCCCCAGAAGTAATGAACAGGCCGTCTAGGTGCTTGCTCTCGTACTTAGTGACGACCTGGTACAGTTCGTTCGGAGCGCTGTGTGTGTCCCATTGGGGTGGGATGTAAACTGCGGCCATGAGCACAGCCGAGAACTCCATGGGCAGGTAGAATGGTCAGCATTTGATCAGAAGGTATTCAAAGTCTGGAGTGCAGTTCTGTGAAATCACTACCACATTTGTACACCATGCGTCGTTAATAAGAAAGCATACGCCCCCTCCTCTTTTTCTTCCAGTTCAATCAGTCCGATCTGAGCGGTCAATTGAGAAGTCCTCAGACTGGACCACGTGGTCCAGGGTGCTGCGGTGAGCCATGTCTCCGTAAAGCACAGAAAACACAGCAGTTCCGTAGGTCTCTTCGGAATTTAAGTCGTCCTCTGAGATCATCCAGTTTGTTGTCCAGAGACTGAACGTTGGACAGGAAAATTCTGGGCATCGGAGGTTGCAGCGTTTCACTCTCACCTGTACACCGGCCCCGCGGCTTCGTTTCTCGGCTCGTGTCTTCTGAGTGGTCCCAGGTGGGTTGTGTGGTAGGAAGAGCTGAGGATCCAAGATACCATTTACCAACAATATCACTATTACTTCTTACACACAGGCTTACAATTGTTACTTTCTAGAATGCCCAGGAGGGGTGGGCAACCACTGGCCCGTGGACCCCCAGAGGTTTTTTTCTCCCTCAACCTTCAGTTGGGAGTTTTTGTTCCTTTCCCCGGTGGCCAGTAGGTATACTTGTAGCTCTATAATAAGTTCTTCATTAGGGTAGCCATTAGTCGACTGTCTTCTTTGTTTGTATCTGTTTTTCTTGCTTTATGCCTGTGCGAAAGCGTTCTGTGTCACTGTGTGAGAAGAGCGCTCTGTAAAAATAAATCAAATTGAATTGAATTGAAGAAAAAACTCAGTTCAGTCAGACACTCAGATTGCAGAAAAGTTAATTTATTCATATGCACATGGGTGAGCCTCCTAGAGAGAGTCACACCTCAGCAGCTAAGCAAGTAGATATTTATACACATTCTAGGGCGGTTCTTTGCAAGCATGGGTGAGATACATGTTTTGTTTTATCATCCAAAACAGGTCAAGGTGCCCCGCCGATCTCCCGTCCTTTCATGAAAACACTCCCAACCATCGCCAGTGTTATCACTCTCAATACGCACAGTCTCATGGGAACTATGTAATTCTGTATTCCTCCCGATATCTTATGGGAACAAGCTGACACAGAAAGGGACAAGCTGGCACCAGACTGCTGCCTGGAATGTGGTTCTTTCTTGCACAGGCCGTTTCACTAGTTAGACATTGTAATACATAAGCATAAAGGCATAGCAAAGCTGTAGAATCAAATTTTCATTCCCCAGTCACCGCTGTGTTGTTCGCAGCAGAGCAAAGGTAGCAAGTTGAGTTCTCTAATGTCAAGAATTGTCTAATCGCACTGTTTCATGTATTTGCAGAAGTGTTTGGTGATCATAAGTAATAAGAGAGTAAACTGGCTGGAAGGATAGTGACACAAACAATATAATATACACTAAAGTTGATTATAAAATCCTACTTTTGACCTATAAGGCAATACATGGCATTGCTCTGGCTTACCTTTTTGAGATCATTAATCTTTATATCCCAGGACAATATCTCCATTCAGTAGATGCAGGTTACCTTAAAGTACCTGTGATCAATAAGACCTCAGTAGGAGGTCGCGCCTTTAGTTATAGAGCACCTAAACTGTGGAATAGTCTACCGGTTACTGTCAGAAATGCCCCTTTGTTTGTTTTCAAATCCTGACTAAAGACTTACATGTTCACTCAGGCATTCAACCTCAAAATGTAATTCCACCTGCCTTGGTTGTTTTTTATCACCTTTATAAAAATACATTTTAAATTTACTTAAGGAACAAATTACTAACTCTGTCCTGTCTTCTCGTTGAGCACTACCTCGCTACATAAGACCTGAGGAGGCCGGCCAGTGGTGACAGACGAATCCCGTGCTGACGGAGGGTGATGTCCATCTGCCGTGACGATCGAGATGTTCCATGCCGAGTCGGGGATCCAAGATGCCATTTACCAACGTTATAATTACTTGTTAAACACTGGCTTACAAATTGTTACTTTCTAGAATGTCCAGGAGGGGTGGGAAACCACTGGCCCGTGGACCCCCAGAGGTTTTTTTCTCCCTCAACCTTCAGTTGGGAGTTTTTGTTCCTTTCCCTAGTGGCCAGTAGGTATACTTAGAGCTCTATAATAAGTTCTTCATTATGGTAGCCATTAGTTGACTGTCTTCTTTGTTTGTATCAATTTTTCTTGCTGTATGCCTGTGTTAAGGTGTTCTGTGTCACTGCGTGAGAAAAGCACTCTATAAAAAAATAAAATAATAATAATAATAACTAATAAGCCTGCGAGGATCAGCAATCAACACGTTGCCACGCACCGCCACCATGCTCGTTTGTTTTTTACTTTCGATGGGTTTTGCGGTACGTAACCCCATTGTAAGCCAGGGATCACCTGTATTAGTATTGTTTTAAGATGATTAACGTGTAAAATTAGAGTAGAAATACAACAAAGCCCTGTTATACAACATAGCATTCATGCATGTAAATTGTTTATGTATCCTTATGGTGTATAATATAGTGCAGCTACTGTATGTAATTACACTATAAAGGGATTTTCACCTAACAACAAAGTCCACTTATAACGGGGTTGTCAGAATGGAAGCCTGTTGTGAATGTTTGCAGAAAATAATATACTATATCATGCCAGCACCAGGAAAAATCATCCCAGCTGTGAAATGTGCTCAAGGGAGTGTAATTGTGTGGGACTTCTTTGCTGCCTCAGGGCCTGGACAGATTGGAGTCACTGAGGGACCAGTGAATTCCACTGTGTATCAGGAAGTTCTACAGCAGAACATCAGGGCATCTGTGATCTAAATTTCGAAGAAGTCTGAATGCATAACACACACACACACACACACACATTTTCTTAACCGCTCGTCCCATATGGGGTCACGGGGAACCGGAGCCTACCCAGCAACACAGGGCATAAGACCAGAGGGGGAGGGGACACACCCAGGACGGGACGCCAGTCCGTCGCAAGGCACCCCAAGCGGGACTCGAACCCCAGACCCACTGAAGAACAGGACCCGGTCCAACCCACTGCACCACCGCACCCCCTGAATGCATAACATTATAATGATTATTTCACAACGAACAGAGACCGGACCCCAGTCCCACTGAAATGTTGTGGTGTGATCTGAAGCAGGACATTAACTCAGGACTCCCCACAAATATCCATGAGCTGAAAGAGTTTTGTGTGGAGGAAGGGGCTAAAGTCCCTCTTGAGTGTTGAACACATCTGATCAGCAGTTTATAGAAAGCAGCTGCTTGAGGTTATTGACAATAAAGGAGCTTCAACTGGACACCAAATATACAAGCTGACACACTTTTCCATCAATAACCTAGAAGAAAGTTTCGGAAATGTAAAAGGTGCCTTGTTAAATAATACCATCTTTATTTTTTATTATGACTTACATCAGTTTCCATTATAGGAGCCATTGATGCAGTAATCCAGAAAATTACAACTTTTTTCTCACAGCTGTGGACTGGTAGCTAATGCAACATGGGGCACTGGACTTGTTTCTTGTCTGACTTCCTCTTGAAAAATTTCAGGAAGCTCATCTGAAAAGTTTAAAAGGGAAAATTTCATTTTGTATCAAACTTTAGAATGAGCATGGAGTGGGGCCCACCCAGATTATTACCTTTATGTTTTTTATTTATGCCTTGACTAAGTTGTGCTTCCTTCGGTTAAGAAACAGCTAAATTACAGCAATTCCTATGTAGACAGGATGCTGAGAAACTGGTTCATGCTTTTGTTTAAAACAGGCTCGGCTATTGTAATGCTTTATTATCGGGTTGTCCGTACCAGACTGTACCCAGGCTACAGCTGGTACAAAATGCCGCTGCAAGAATTGTCACTAGAACCAGGAAGTGCAACCATATAACACCGGTACTTAAATGCTTGCACTGGTTCCCGGTCGCATTTAGAGTTGAATATAAAATTCTACTTTTGACCTATAAGGCAGTACATGGCTTTGCTCCAGTTTACCTTTGTGAGAATATTGATTCTTATATCCCAGGACGATATGTTCGTTCATTGAATGCAGGTTACCTTAAAGTACCTGTGATCAATAAGACCTCAGTAGGAGGTCACACCTTTAGCTATAGAGCACCTAAACTGTACAATACTCTACCAGTTACTGTCAGAAATGTTCTGTCTGTTTCTGTCTTCAGATCCAGACTAAAGTCTTACATATTTACTCAGGAATTCCACCTCGAAATGTAATTCCAGTTGCTTTTGTTTCTTTTTATCACCTTTGTAACAATGCATATTAAATTGACTTGTTAAAGTTACAAATTACTAACAATTTCTTATTGTTGAACATTGTCTCCCTACATAAGATTTGAGGAGGCCGGTGGTCACAGACAAATCCCATGCTGACTGAAGATGATGACCAATTGCCATTATGGACAAGACGTTCCATGCTGAGCTGGGAATTCAAGATACCATATAGCAACAATATCATTATTACTTGTAAACTGGCTCAGAAGTCTTATTTAATCTAGAATACCCAGGAGGGGTGGGCAGTCACTGGCACTTGGACCCCCAGAGATTTTTTTTCTCCCTCGATTTTCAGTTGGGAGTTTTTGTTCCTTTCCTCCTTTCCTCGGTGGCCAGTAGGCATACTTATAGCTCTCTAAAAGTATTATGATAGTCGGTAGTCAGCTGTCTTTATCAGACTCACAGGTACAGACCTGGGGGACCTGAAGGTTCACACAGCTCAAGGAAGACACTTTGCTTTTGTGCCAGTAGCTGGGGAAGGTCAGCAGCTGGTGTGCAGAGAGTGCGCAATCGCTGAAAGCAGAGGTTAGAGGTCAAGGTCAGTGTTTGAACGGTGAGGCTGAAGCACTAAAGTGACACGATGTGGTCAGCGGCTTTCACTGAGGTCAAGGAAAGGAAGCGCCTGCCCGATGGACCAAACAATCTTCAGTTGCCACTAGGTTTCACTAAAGCAGTAATCCTACCAACTCAGACTGGATTGACAAACTGAGCAACTTCCAATATCACCAATGATTACATTTATTTAGCAGACACTTTCTCCAAAGCCACTTCCAATGAACTCTATGTAGTGTTATCAGTCCACACACCTTATTCACTGCAGTAACTTACACTGCTAGGCACACTACTTACAATGGGTCACTCGTCCATACATCAGTGGAACACACGCACTCTCTGTGTCACTCACGTACTATGGGGGAACCTGAACAGCATGTCTTTGGACTGTGGGAGGAAACCAGAGCACCCGGAGGAAATGCACGCAGACATGGGAAGAACATGCAAACACCACACAGACTGAGCGGGGATCAAACCCACATCCTCTCACACACACTGACAGGCGCTGTGAGACAGTAGCAATACTCTCTGTGCCCCTGTCCTGACCAGCAATTGCTCATTGATCATTTACCAGAACCCTAACCTCCACCTTATCCCGAACCCTGACCCTGACTCCACATCCACAGGGAGTGTTATTACAGTATTTTCCTCAGGCAGGTACAATTGAATTTACTTTTTATTTTCCACAAATATCACCTTCAGTGACAGCTCACACTGCTGAGCTCTGCCCTGTTCCAAATTTGTTACAACACCACTGTGAGAGTCTGCTAAATGAATTCATGCAAATGCACGTACAATGAACATTGATTCATATGGTGGAAAGTAACAAACTAACTACTTTAGAATCACATGTCTGCATCTAAGTCTCTCTTTTTCCTAATGTAATGAACACGTTGTATTTTCTATGAGATGTACGTTGCTTTGGAGAAAAGCATCTGCTGAATGAATCAATGAACATGTAAATGTAAATATAAATGTATGGTAACAGAGGCTAAATGCCATTGCCTGGGAACAGTAGTAGATAGCAGCACAGTGCAGCAAGCAGTCAGCATTCCTTCAATTTCATATGCATTTGTTCACTTAGCAGCCCATTTACTCTTACAGTTACTGTTAACTAATATTTACATCGTTGTACAAGGTCACTTGCAGCTCAGTGCAGGTGTTAGTGCTGCTGCCCTTGGACCCAAAGGTTGCAAGTTTGAATCCCACCTCCAGACTCAGTACCCTTGAGCAAAGTACTTACCCTCAATTGCTCCAGTAAAACTACTCAACTGTGATAACAGCTGTAAGTCACTTTAGAGAAAAGTGTCAGATCATTGAATAAATGTAATACAGTATATACTGTACTATCATTCACATAATATGCACAAAGGGTAGTGGGGCTTTTCCAGCACAGGTTTATCACATGGAATCACAGTGGGCCAAATTTCATTTTATGTGATTCCAGTTTTTTTAAGCAAATAATCCTGGTCACTTTGTAAGTGTCAAACACACAAGGTAGGGCCCTAGTGCAGAATTTTCATTAGTTGTCCAAAGGGAAAGGCAAGAATCGTGGTCAAGGACAGGCATGGGTCGAAGAATAGAAGAGTGGACGCTGTTCTCAGGGGCGATCCAATGTCGAAGGTGAAGAACAAAACGGAGGTTGTAGATGGGAGAGGCAGGACTTGGGGACGAGGAATGAGGACAGGGAAGATGAGGCAAAAACATGGGGTGAGGGACGAGCAAGGCGAAGTGGAAAGCTCCAAATGCAGAGGGGACGGTTGTCTCGATGCAGATTCCACCACCTAGGAACAGTAGTGTGGTTTCCTTTCCACTCTCCCTGCTAGGTGTGTTTCGCTGGGGTGAAGTCAGGGGCATGGCAGCTAGCTACAAACTACATTCTATACTAGAATTTAGCATCTTCCGGAGTAGACCCCGTGAATTCACGCAGTCTACTCCGGAAGATGCTAAATTCCAGTCTAATGACAACGGCCGCGGAAGCCTGCGTGACTTGATATACATTCTATACTTCTGTGTTTTTCTAAAATTCATTAAGAATTGTTTACAGTCTCACTGAATATTTAAAATTTAACTTGCTTTACTCTCATCAGTATAGATTTAATTTGTACTTCCCTTGGAATATCAGTTTTAAACAGTATGGAAGTGCTGAGATGACTGCTACGCATCCTTATGGCTGGTATAGTAAAACATTATTGCAAACTTACTGAATTTGCCCTAGCTTCTGCTTTAGTTCTAAGTTCATACTCTGAAATAGGGCACGGCTTATTCAGCAGACTGATGTCGTTCATGGTCCACCTCTGATAGGCATTATCAAAAGTACCCATCAGTATACTGGCAAAAGTCAAAGTGAAATATATATACCTGCCGAATGGTCCCAGGGGTGGTAGCCATGCCATAGACCATACAAACAGGAACCATGAGTGTAGAGGAGAGGGTGAAGAACCAGCCAATAGCGTGACCCCACCAGGGGTACTCATAGACATTGCTGAATTTCAGTGGGGTGAACTTGATCAGGGCAAAGATGAACGTGGCCTGGTGGCGACACATGTACAGAGGAAGAGGGATCACAGGTCAGTGTCCAGGATAAAGGCTACAAGAAGGAAGAATACGGAAGTTGACAAGCCAAAATAGAGTTCCAGGCTGCGTTTAAAATTGCAATATGTATTGAAACTTATCTATGACCAAGTCATAGGAAGAGTACATAGTGCAGTGGAGTTAACAGGTACAAATTCATGAATTTTATGTTTTACTTGGCAAGAAAATCGAATGATGGGCTAATGGATGTGGTCTAATGGAGATGAATAATGGTGTTGCATCCTTTCTGTAAATCAAACTTAACAATGTTGAGCAGCAGAATTTGCACAATGGAGCAGCAAACACTCACCATACAGATAGATGGGGTTACATATTGCCAGCAGTATTTCATTAGAAACAAAGGCCGATATCCAATCATGTCCTCGATGTTATCATACATTTGGTTTGCACCTGGTGGAAACAGCAGGCAGTAAGAAGTGATCGTAGCAATCAGAATAAAGATCCACATAAAAAAAATGTTGGAAATGTTTCTTTTTTGTGAGTGAAAGGACTGAGGACTTCCAATATCAAGTTGTACCGACCGTAAACCCAACCAATACACAGTGACTGAAGGAATGCAAAGATCAGGAGGGTCATTCCACTGCAGGCATAGTAATCAAACAGCTGGAATACATACATCCCACCCTGTAGACAGACGGAGACACGTGAGTTATCAAGAAATGGGCAATCTTAACATTTGCAAGGGCACATAACTGCAGGTCTTGCTAAAGTCAAATATCTAAGGGACTTTCAGAAAATATAAAATGGTAGAATTTACTCCAAGTCAGACATGTTGTGACTGCGATGTGGGTCATTAGAGGCATACAGCTGAACATGCCAGGCTCAGTCAGGTGACCACTTACCTCTGTGACCATGACCAGGCCAATGAGGAAGCCTCCTACACTGATGACGAGGAGGAGGACCTTGTGGCGGTTACCGGTTTGGAAGACGGCTGGGTACATGTCAGATATGGCTGTCATAAGAGCCTCCAGGCCAACAAACTGAAGAGAAGCAATGAAAATAAAATGTGTATGAAGCTCATGAGTACCAGATTCTGTAAAGTTTAGGGTTAGTATCAGTCTATGAGAAGTTATACATAGTGCACATGTAGAGAAGTGGAAAGTGATGACTTACTCTGTCAATTGAGTATAATTATACATTTCAGTGTAATTTTTAGCAGTAATACTTTTTACTTTTACTCAAGTATATTTGTCATGAAAGATATTTTCTTTCACCCTATTCTGATTGCATATGTGTGTGATAGGCTGAAACAATGTAGGGAGAGCAACTCACTCAAGCGTACTACAGCAGTTTGAAAGTTTGAACCTGGGTTATTGAAGTCCAAGGCAGTCACTCAACACCACTACTCTACCAGCAGTCTTAGAATGCATTTTCAGATGTTTATTTTCACCACAAATTCACAAAATCTGTTGTGTGTACGAAGGTATACAGATAATATCACCTCACCCGAAAACTAAGTGGGCTACTATTAGAGAAACTGGTAGAACTTACAGAACATATAGAAAACACTGGGGACCTCTCAATGGTTCGCTCGATGGATACAAAAGGTCCACTCTTCTATCCTAAGTGTCTTTTGAAAGTCAGCTTCTATAAACGCTGCTCCTCAAACTGAACACATCATGGGAGCAGTTTGGTATCAATTAACTGTTTGTCTTGACTTATTAAGGGAAAAAGAAGTAGTCTAATGTGGAATAAGAATTCTGAGGATTAGAATAAAATACATCATCCCGGTTGAAAGGTACATTTTTATCCAAATATGAACCAGACCCGAACTAGTGCTCATATTGCTCAGGGTGGTGAGGCACTTCAGATTTGTCCAAGAGAATGGCAAGGATTTGTCAAAGCTCCCACCTAGTCTACAGTTACAACTGCTGGCAGGGCATCCGACGCCTTTACTGTCGCTTCCATGCCTGCACCACAATTGACAGCACCTGACACAGATCACGCATCTGACAGCGATCATCCCTCACCTTTGAAAGACCATTCTCAGGCCCTCTCACTGAGACAACTGTCCCGTTTGTGCCTACGTCCCGTTCTTCTTCGTCCCTAGCGCCTATTCTTCGTTCCCCGGCTTCTGACCATTGACCTCATCTACTGACTACGTCCCTGGATCCTTGCTCCCACTCTGACCGCTGATCACCCGACTCTTCACCCGTCTCCAACAACGAGAACTCGCATGACTCCTTGGTTCCTGATCTTGCACTTGGGTTCAGCCGTCCCCGCATCCTCGGTTCAGCATGATATTTACATTACTGATTAAATAACACCACCATCTCTTTCAGAGCATGAACATTTAAAAATGAGCACCTGAAATCAGGATGGATCTACAACCTGAGCGGTGTTGTTCAAAATACAGAATAAATGGGATATTTTGAACTAAAATGACAGTGCCTCTTTGTTAGAGCCAAAGGAAGGAAAAGTAAACTTGTCCAGCCCAGTCTTGTTTTTTTTTTATTTTTTAAATGAAGAATGCTCCACTGAGCAGAGATGGGTTTTAATAATGCAACTATTTCTTTTTTAAGAATATTAACATCTTCATTCTCTTAATTACATGACTCATTTCTTTTATGTTTGAGGTTATAAATTGGAGAACTCATGAAACTTTGCTTGAAAATACTAATGAAACTCCTATAATATCATCTGTCACGCTAATAAATACAATGTGACACAGTGAAACCTAAAGCAAAAAATAAAGCAACATGAAGACCAGTGTGAGACCCAAACAAAAACAAGCTATGAACAAGAATCCCAGCAAAACACAAACCATCAGAGCCAAGAAAACACCAACACTAGCACATCTTTTTAGCATCAGAGTTTGTACAAAAACCAGTCTATGAAAAGCACTGTGTCCATTGTCTCTGATTACCTTGCGTCTGACTTCATTGAGTATTTGTCCAAATTCTGCGTTTTCTTGTTTGGCACTGATTTTTCATCATCAAATCACTGTATCACCAGAAAAATGAATTCCACACATGGGCTCACAGTGACAACAGTCTTTGAGTGCTCCTTGAAACAGATGCGTACCTTCAAATGTGATATCATGTGTCTTGTTGCAGCTTCCCCTAGATCTTGTCAGAAGAGCGTAGAAATCAAACTGCTACACTTCTGGGCAACTTTCGGTCCTGCTGTACTGGTGGGACGTCTCATTTTGGAGAGCTGGTTGGCAGAGCTGCCCAGGTTGGCAGCTCTGTCACCAATAATCATTTGAGTCTAATATTCCCTTCGGCATTCTTAGGCACAGTAAGCCCAACATTTTCACATTTTTCAGTCGGTCTTGTTTTTCAGCTTTCAGCTCATGAGCTTTCTCTTGGTATAGCTCAGTTTTGAGCTCCAGGGCAGCTTGGCTATCATCTCTTATCCCTGATAAAGTCCAGTTCAGTTGACAGTGGAGGGTGGGGCTGCCTCGCAGTGGTGACTGTCGGATAGACTAAGGTCGAAAATTTTTGCCATGTTCCGGTCTTTGTCGGGGACATCTCCTGTACAGCTCTGGTGGACTCCGGCTCAACACCCACATTGGTGAGGTCTGATGTTGTTCCAGCTGGAACTGTTTTAGAACAGACCTCTGTGCACCTACAGATTGTGACAGATGACTCATGAAACGGAGAAGGACATTTTTATTCATGGTTGGGGGGGATGCCGGTAACTTTTTCCGCTTGCGTCGCAGATGTACGAGACCCGTCTATCTTGGGCCTGGACTTTTTGAAGAACACAGGTTGTGTTCTAAACTTGGGGAGTGGTAAACTCATTCTATCTGGGGGACGGTGTGTGCAGTTGACCCCCCTTCCTGCCATGTTGCTCCAGTGTCTACTTCTCTCAGCACAATGACTGTTCTAGCAGTAGACTAACCATATGTGGGCATTATTAACGACCCCCAATGTCCTCCCATCAACAGTGGCCCTACTTGAAGTGGCCGTCCTAACACTGCCAAACCCTACTGCTTTTCAACCATGTGTACCTCAGCATACAATACTGCAGAAGACAGCTGAACAGATGGATAGCCTCCCTGCAGTTAGGGAGATTTGGGAAAATAACTGTGGTGATCTGGATATCCAACAACAGGAGAGCCTGTGGCAGGTTCTGGATGTTTTTGCCTTCAACAACAATGAGGTGGAACTCATGCACCTTGTCCAGCACCACACTGACACAGGAGATGACCAACCCATCAAAACACGGCCCCGCCATCTCCCCATTGCATAGCAGGAGGCTGCTGACAGAGAGGTGTACGCATTGTTGTAGGCAAGAATCATAGAACCGTCAGATAGCCTCTGGTCCTCGGGTGTGGTCATGGAGCCCAAGAAAAAGAGCACAAGGTGGAGGTTTTGTGTTGACTACAGACCTTTGAACAAGGTCACAAGAAAGGACTGCTACTCTTTGCCAAGGATGGATGAAACACTGGACCTCGTATCTGGGTCCTCCTGGTTTTCCTCCCTGGACCTGCGCAGAGTATACTGGCAGGTGCTTCTTTCACCAGACTCCAGACCAAAGACGGCATTCAGCACCACCAGGGGGACACTGGCAGTTTAAGGTGCTTAGTTTTGGTCTTTGTAATGCGCCTGGGACTTTTGAGAGACTCACGGACAGGGTGCTGTCTGATGTTTCCTGTTGAGAATGTCTGGTGCACCTGGATGATGTTCTAGTCCATGGGCGGTCATTCCAGGCTGCTCTCAACTCTACGACTGCTGCTGGGCAGGATTGAAGTGGCGGGTCTGAAATTGCACCCTGAAAAGTGTCACTTAATGATAAAGGAAGTGGAGTTCCTGGACCATAAAGTGGGTGGAACGGGCATCAGCATACTGGAAGAGAAAGTAACAGTCATAGGGGACTGGCCAGTGCCCACCAAACAGGGGCAGCTCAGTAGTTTCCTGGGGCCATCCTCATATTATCAGAGGTTTGTAAACAGCTTTTCCTGTATCAGTGCCCCACCTCGTCAAACTCCTGCAGAAAGACCGCACGTTCACATGGACTCCTGAGTACCAGTATGCATTCACCACACTGAAGCAAGCCCTCATCAATGAGCCAGTTCTTTCCCCACCTGAACCCTCTTTGCCTTTGGTCCTGGAAACGGATGCCAGCGATGTTAGTATGGATGCAGTGCTGTCACAGGCAGGTAGCACTGTCGGGGGAAATGAGTTGTGGCGTACTTCAGGCAGATCTTCAACAAGAGCAAGAGGAGCTACTATGTGACCAGACGTGAGCTGCTGGCTGTCGTGGTGGCAACCCGGCCTTTTAAGTACTACCTGTACAGCATGGCCTTTACCATGAGAACTGATCACGCAGCACTCCAGTTCACTCCGGGGGCCAGATGGCACAGTGGTTGGAGGAGATGCAGGCCTACAGTTTCACTGTGGTGTACAGGAGTGGGGCTCAGCATGCCAACATTGATGCCCTGTGTCGGTGTTTGTGTGCAGCTGTGGGCTGCAATTACAGTGACCAGAGAGACACTCGAGAAAGAGCGCTGTGGGGTGAGCAAGCCACAGAGGAGTCAACATGTCGCATGCTGCAGGCAGTAGATGCTACGGTGTGAATGGCAAGGCAAGAGCTGGATGCTGATCTGCAATCAGTGCGACAGTGGGTGGAGGCTAGACAGAGACCACCCTGGGATGAGGTGACGGGATTTTCTGTAGCTGCCAAAGGTTTATGGGGGAAGTTGAATGTGCTGCTTCTAAAAGAAGGGGTTTTGCAGTGAGCCTGGAAGGAACCTACCATTGGGGAGGAGAGGTGGCAAGTTGTGGTGCCTAAAGCACTTAGAAACGCTGTGCTGGGGGCTTGCCATGGAGGAACAGGCTCAGGAAACTTCAGAGTCTCCAAAACCTTTTGCAGACTGAGTCAGGGCTTTTACTGGGGACAGCACCACTGTGACATGGAGGATTTTTGTAGGAGGTGTGATGTGTGCACAGCCAACAAAGGCCCATCAGACCAGGCCCAAGCGACACTACAGCAGCAGATAGCGGAAGCACCTATGAAGAGGGTGGCTGTTGACATATGGGCCTTTTCCCTGTTACTGACAATGGGAACACATATGTGCTGTGTGCGATGGACTACTTCACAAAGTGGCCCGAAGGCAATGCTCTGCCAGACCAGGAGGTGGAAATAGTGGTAGATGTGTTGCTGGAGGGCACGTTCAGTCGATTTGAGACACCTGAAACCATCCACGGTGATCAGGGCAGGGACTTTGAGTCCAAAGTTTTTGCTGCCATGTGTGACCGGCTGGGCATTCAGAAAACCTGCACTGCACCACTGCGCACCCCAAGCGACGGCCTTGTGGAGAGGTTCAACCGTACCATGAAACAGCAGCTTGCTATCCTCACCGCCGACCATCAGTGTGACTGGGACAAGCATATCCCCCTTCTTCTGATGGCTTATCGTTCTGCTGCTCAGAATTCCACAGACTGCACCCCTGCTGATGCTGGCAAGGGAGATCGGGATGGTCACGGAGATTGTTTTTGGTAAACCGCTGGACTTTCCAGTTAAAAAATGGGGCCCAGAGTATGCTTGCAACCTGCAGGACCGTTTGGAGAGTGCTCACACTTTTGCGGGAGACCAGCTGGAGAGAGCAGGCATGCAGTAAAAAGTGCAATTACAATGTGAGAAGCAAAGGGAGACATTTTGAAACAGGGGAATCAGTTTGGGTGTATACCCCGAAACAGAAGGGCAGGTACCCCAAACTTGACAGCCACTGGGAGGCCCCATGTAGAGCTCTAGAGCGGGTGGGGGAAGTCGTCTACAGAATATGAGTCCCTCTGAAGGGTAGGAATGCTGTCCTATGCCGGGACAGACTGGTCCCATACAGGGGAAATGCCATCCCTGTGTCCGAAAGGGCCCCCTTTACCATCTCTGGAGCTCTCACAGGAAATGGACCCCCGTCACCCTCTGTTTCCGCACCTCCCAGTTCCCCAGGAGCTGTCACGTCCACGCCCACAGCACAAGCATCTGACTCCGCACTAACTCACATGTAATCACTCACCCTATAAAAACCCTCTTCAGCTCCAGTACCTCTGCGGAATCTCGTCAGGGACAACCGCCCTTTCCTGTGACACTTCGTGCACAAGCATCGCTTCGTTTCACGTCCTCCGGTTTTTGACTCTCGCTTCGTTTCCCGAGCACGTCCACGGATCCTGTTCCTGTCCTGTTCGCCGTTCGACCGACCCTTCGCTACGTCTCCCGACCTCGTCCATGGATCTTCGGTCTGACCCTGACCACTGATCAACCGACCCTTCGCCAGTCCCCGACACCGGAAACTTCCCTCATCCCTCATCTCCGGACAAACAACGCTGCACTTGGGTTCAGCCATCCCGGCTCCCTGTGTTCCGCGACAGGAGCCATATCTGACTTTTTTCTGGACAATAATTTAATAGGGAAACCCGGTCCTTACTCCAGGGAGGACCAAGTAAGGCCAAGAAGACAAAGGTGGAGGCCTGTCCATCTAAATGACTTTATTGTGCACCCTCGGGGTAGACGGTTTTCATAACGGGGAGGACAGTATAATACCTTTCAGTATTATTTGTTATTTAATTGTAAATGGTTGTGAGTTGGGGGTGCGGTGGTGCAGTGGGTTGGACTGCAGTCCTGCTGTCTGGTGGGTCTGGGGTTCGAGTCCCGCTTGGGGTGCCTTGCGATGGACTGGTGCCCCGTCCTGGGTGTGTTCCCTCCCCCTCTGGCCTTACGCCCTGTGTTGCCGGGTAGGCTCCGGTTCCCCGTGACCCTGTATGGGACAAGCGGTTCTGAAAATGTGTGTGTGTGTGTGGTTGTGAGTTATAGCTGTGTTTTATTGTGTTCTTTATCTAGGGTGTGGTTGCGAGAATGCATGTGACGTGAGAGGTGTGGGAGTGTGCATGAGGGAGAGCATGTGGGAGCTGAGAGAGAGGAGCAGTGTGAGTTGGCTGTGCACACATGGTCTGCTGGACTTCTTTTAGTTGTTACTGCTGTTGGTTGCAGACGAGACAGTAGTCCATGTTATTGTACGGAACTTTAATAAACCCCAGTCCTGTTGGAATTATCCCTATTGTCCTGCTTGGGATGCCTTACGACAGATGGGTGACCTGTCCTGGGTGTGTCCCCTCCCCCTCTAGCCTTGCGCCCTGTGTTGCTGAGTGAGGCTCTGGTTCGCTGTGACCCTGTTTGGGACGAGCGGTTGTAGACATTCTGTGTGTCTTAGTTTGAGTCCAATAGCAGCAGCTGTAACCATTACACTACCAGCTGTCCCTTATTACTTGTAGACATCAAAACGTATGTTCTGTTAAGAACGTGCCTTACCTCAGTGTCCAGGCCGAGCAGGATGATCATGATGAAGAAGCAAACTGCCCATAACTGAGGCAGGGGCATCATGGCCACTGCTCGAGGGTACGCAATGAATGCCAGACCTGGACCTGGGAGCGAAACAGACTGTTCATCACAGACCTCACAATACAGCAGGCTTGGACTAGCAGGGTTTCGACTGCAAACTCTTCAGGTTTCAGTTCCCTCAACCTCACCTGATTCAGCCACCTCAGAGATGTCCACTCCTTGCTCACGGGCCATGAAGCCCAGCACAGAGAAGATGGAAAATCCAGCCACAAAGCTTGTCCCGCTGTTCAGGAGGCACAGATACATGCAGTCTCTGTAACAAAGGACACTTCGCTCCAGCACTGGATCTGAGAAACTTGTCATCTATGTTCCTGTTATGGTCACAGGGTTGTGCAAGACCTCTAGCTCCCATGGCACATTTCACACACATGAATGTGGTCAAATGGATGTTTTGTTCTCCACTCACTTGTAGCAGTTGTTGTTGTACTTGTTGTAGCTGCCCAGGGCTGTCAGACAGCCAAGACAAATAGCATAGGAGAAAAATATCTGTGTTCCAGCATCCATCCATACCTAAGGGTCAAAAACACAAGAATGGGTCGTTCTGGTTTTCAAACCTTTTGCTGTGGACTGTGGCTGTCAGTATACAAGATAACACTTCCCACACCCATCGCCCCTCTGGCCGAGGTGAAGGTACAAGTCTGCTCATCTCTCCTCAGTGGGAAAATTCTGTCCTTTCTCTTGACCTAGCTGACATGAACTCCTTCGAATGCCATGTAATCTCCATCACTGCCCCGACCACACTCATAGTGTTTGTTCTCTATCACCCTCTTGGCTCTCCCAGCTGCTTTCTGGAAGACCTTGACATTTTGTTGACCTCTCTCCCAGAGGATAAAACCGTTGATTCTTCCCATCTATCTTCAAAACTGCCCTCATCTCAGCACCATTAAAGAAACCCTCCCTGGATCCAGACTCAGCTGAAAACTACAGTTTCCACTTAAACTGTATAATGGGCAGCCTGTGACCAGCTACCTATGTTCCTCACCCTGAACGTTTTTGTTGATTACTGTCAGTCTGGGTTCAAAGTTTGATATTCCACCAAGACTACCCTGCTTGCAGTATCTGATGCTCTCCAGTCGGCTAGAGCAGCTTCCCACTCCTTGGTCCTCATCCTTGTTGACCAGCATTTGACACTGTCAACCACTGGATTCTACTCTCATTTCCTCTACTCTACTCTCCTAATCTCTACAGTTGATACAGATTCTCCAAAGCTTCTTCCAGTAAACATGTAGTATGATCAGCCCACACCTTATTCACCACTGAATGACTTATACTATCATACACTACTTACAATAAGTTACTCATCCATACACCAGTGAAGCACACTTTCTCTCTGAGCTCTCATTTTCTCTCTCTCTCTCTCTCTCTCTCTCTCTCTCTCTCTCTCTCTCTCTCTCTCTCTCTCTCTCACACACACACACACACACACACACACACACACACACACACACATACACACACAGACTATTGATGATTTCAGGGTCACTAATCCTCCTGAAGAGTTTGCCTTTGGACTATGAGGAGGAAACCAGAACACCCATTGGAAACTCAGGCAGACACAAAACAGAATAGAATAGAATAGAATAGAATAGAATAGAATATGCAAACTAGATATTGGAGATGTACATCACCGTAGAAAAAAGCATCTGCTAAATGAATAAATGTGAACGTAACATCCAGCTCTCCTGAGCTCCAACACAAAAGCTCTGTGTGAAAGAAAACTGGGCTCCTTTAATAGGGTAGCTGCACCTGAGGGTCAGCGAGACGATGGATGTCGGGGTACAAATAGAAGATGATGCCATCCTTAGCTCCAGGCAGGGTGAGTCCTCGAACCAGCAAAATCAAGAGCATTATGTAAGGAAAGGTGGCTGTGAAGTATACCACCTGAAAGCAAAAGAACACCATCGAAATGTTCTGGTTTAAATGTAACCTTCTGGAAATGGTTATACCGTCAGGTAAATTCCATGGCATTCCAAGGCATCACAAGTAGGTGTAAGGCAGGGCTCTCACCTTTCCAGTGGATCTCACGCCTTTCCAGACACAGAAGTAGCAGATGATCCAGGAAAGCAGAAGACAAAGAGCCAACTCCCATCTTAGAGTGCCCAAGTTATAGATACCATCTGAGATGTTCAACACACGCCTCCTGGAAGAGATAATTACATACTAATGAAATATACCTATTAATTATTGAACTGTTGCCACTAACGATTTCCTTCTCCCAAGTAACTTTCATTCCAGTGAAGTTAAAAGTTTTTAATTTGCAGCTGAGTGTTGTTTATTTATGATAGAATTAGGCTTATTGTGTCTCAGTACAAAGCGGGGGTGCGGTGGCGCAGTGGGTTGGACCGCAGTCCTGCTCTCCGGTGGGTCTGGGGTTCAAGTCCCGCTTGGGGTGCCTTGTGGCGGACTGGCGTCCCGTCCTGGGTGTGTCCCCTTCCCCCTCCGGCCTTACGCCCTGTGTTACCGGGTAGGCTCCGGTTCCCCGTGACCCCGTAAGGGACAAGCGGTTCTGAAAATGTGTGTGTGTGTGTCTCAGTACAAGTACATGTGTATTGTGAATTCACACCTTCATCACCACTCCCAGTTAGGGGCTGGTCTGTCGGATCATGGTCATTCAGGTTTAGCAGAATATCTCTATTTGCATTTGAAAACTGAGAGAGTTCAGAGCTTTTAAACTCACTGCCAAAACTCTATAACTGGTGATGCAGCATTTTCAGCAAATGTTCCGTTGTATGAGATGTTCCTCCGGTCAAACTCAAGACAGATCGCTGGAAGTTTCAGAACACAAAAAACAGCAAACATTACAGTTTGTGTTATTTCCTGTCCTTTTGGTGACTGTATTTTATTGCTAGAGCACGATACAGTATTGATAAGAGCTGTCAAAGGCAAATGAGTTTGCAGCCAAGGACTTTGTACCCCATTGAATCATTCCTCAAGAACAATAACATTACAAAATAATGTATTCTAATAAAAGCAGGGTGCCCAGAAAAGCAGACTCGGAGCACATTCATAGGGTTTCAGATAAAGTCATCAACTGCCATCAAACCTCAACAGCTGATACAGAACGTCGCTGCTGTCCGAGTTGTGTTTGACTTGCCAAAGTGCTCGCATGTATCTCCTCTACCCATTTCTCTGCACTGGCTTCCTATAGCTGCCCGGGTCAAATTCAAGACCCTAGTTATTGTCTACAAATGCATCAATAGAACTGCTGTCAGATATTTACAGGACTTTATCAACCGCTACACCCCAACCAGACCCCTTCACTTGTCTACTTCTGCCCCCTCAGTGGTCCCGCACACAAAAAGTAAAGCACGGAGGTTCTCAGTTTTGGCTCCAT
The DNA here is from genome assembly GCF_900964775.1 of Scleropages formosus. Taxonomy (NCBI): domain Eukaryota; kingdom Metazoa; phylum Chordata; class Actinopteri; order Osteoglossiformes; family Osteoglossidae; genus Scleropages; species Scleropages formosus. Next base: position 43,211,963 of record NC_041807.1, on the reverse strand, counting down.
TGTGGTAGAACAACCTTCCCCTCTCACTCAGAACTGCTGAATTTTTGTCCACATTTAAAAAGGGTCTGCAAACTCACCTCTTACAGACTGACTTCACCAAGACATTTACATTTATTCATGTAGCAGACGCTTTTCTCCAAAGCTACATACATCTCAGCGAAAATACAATGTGTGCATTGTATTAAGTGAAAGAGACATGGCTGCAGACAAGTGATTCTTAAGTAAACCTAGTTGCCAATGTTCGTCACACGAGTAGGTGCATAAAATGCAGGACAGATGAATCCTGATAACCTTCCTACAAAATTTTTTTTGAATAATAAGTTACACAAACAAATATTCACATACAATACAGGAGTAGTAGCTGTGTAAAGGCTTTTGTGGGGATGATCATGAAGTTACGGTCCATGAACATTTACATTTACATTTTACATTTACATTTATTCATTTAGCAGAGGCTTTGGTCCAAAGCGACATACATCTCAGCAAAAGTACAATTTATGCATTACATTAAGAGAAAGAGACATAGCATCGTTTACACCATAGCATTGTACCCATGATCTCTTAAGCTCATGTAAGGTATAAGTGTTCATGCACCACAACTTTATGATCATGCCTGGATAACCCTTTATACAGCCACTACTCCTGTATTGTACGTAAATGTTTGTGTATCTCAGAAAAAAAAATTGTAGGGAGGTGATCAGGAATCATCTATTCTGAGTTTTATGCTCCTACTCATGTGATGAACATCAGTGCATAAAGTGGAAAGAAACAATTTTTAAGAGTCACACATCTTCAGCTATGTCTCTTTCTCCTAATGCAATGCACAAATTGTATTTCTCAAAGATTTACATTTATTTACTTAGCAGACACTTTTCTCCAAAGCCACTTCCAATGAACTCTATGTAGTGTTATCAGTCCACACACCTTATTCACTGCGGTAACTTACACTGCTAGGCACACTACTTACAATTGGTCACTCGTCCATACATCAGTGGAACACACACGCTCTCTGTCACTCACACACTATGGGGGATCCTGAACAGCATGTCTTTGGACTGTGGGAGGAAACCCATGCAAGCATGGGGAGAATATGCAGACTCCACACAGACTGAGTGGGGATCAAACCTACATCTTCTCACACCACCCAGGCGCTGTGAGACAGCAGTGCCACTCGCTGTGCCATGGTGCCATCCACTCACTAGATACATGTAAATGTAAATGTAAAGACCTGTAACTGCAAGTCATCTTGGATGAAAAGATATCAGTAATACTCTTCATATCACTTGGTTTAAGTCACTTTGACTTGATTACCATACAGCAACAATGCCATTATTACGGTAAATTGACTTAGAAGTCTTCTTTAATCTAGAATGCACAGGAGGAGTGGGGGGGGGTGGGCAGCCACTGGCACTTAGACCCCCAGAGTTTTTTTTTTCTCCCTCGACTTTCAATTGAGAGTTTTTATTCCTTTCCTTCATGGCCAGTACACATACTTATAGCTCTATAAAAGCATTGATAATGTATTATACTAGTTCTGCAGTTTGTTTCCTTGTCTGATGTTTTTTGTTTCTTTCCTCTATGCCTGTGTTCAAGCGCTCTGTGAATTGAACCTTGGAGAGAAGTGTCTGCTAAATGAAAGAATGTGAAAAAATATAAATGTATTCAATAAATATAACAGATTCATTAACAATGAGGAAGTTGCCCACCAGAAATGGAGAAGAAGAAAATAAAATAAAACACGCAAATTTGTAGTGCCTGTGTTCCAGTAGTTTCCACAGCTGGTCCAGGGAAGTTTGGAGCTCAAGGAAGCAAAGAGGTAGAAGAAGGACCAAGCCAAAATGATGATGTAATAGATGCTGGAGTATGAAACCACCACCTGAGATCCAAAGCCCAGTCCTGAGGAGAGAAATTAAAAGGAGGAAGGAGACACTGCGTAAGTATTCAGTTCTTCTCAGTTTTTTCAGATGCCTCCTATACACCATTCCTTGGGATCTGCCCAAACCTTACATCACACTGTTCCCACATCTTGGTCCAGGTCATGGTGATATTTCTCCTTGACTAATACACCTCCCTCCTGCCTGGTCTTCTATCTTTTGCCATCAAACCTATCCATCTGATCCAGAATACCATGAAACGTGAGACAAACACAGACTTGTGCTGCTGTAATGCCTGGACACGGACGTAAAGTATAACGCCCTTACATGCAGAGTGTATTTATAAGTAAACAGTAGAAACTGGAAAATTCTGTGCAGCTGTGATACAACAAGCATGAAACAAAGAAGTGTACTTGATATTCATGCATGTTAATAAACGAAACCGAAATACGTGATTAGAACAGAGATAGACAGACAGAACTCGGGGCTCGAACACAACACCCACGGTACAGGACCTGGGAAGCCAAACTAGGGTCGCTAGGCAATCACAAGAAATGCAGAAGAGCACTGCTCAAGAACCTGCAACACTGGGTATGTTTTGTTATTTTTATAGCTGTTGATTGTTGAGTATGAGATTATGAATAAGTGTGCGCATGGCTTGACGGTAATTTTTTGGCTCACTAGTCACTGTGACCAGTGATTTTCCAAAGTCACTAGCCATAATGCCCCCTCCACAAACATAAACAAAAGGTAGCTGGAGACTGTAACTGTACTTTCTGATAATTTATTTGAACAAAAATGAGTTCAACTTTTTTGTGCATCCACACTGTCAAAAAAAAAAAAACAATTTCATCTTGCTTAATAAAACAGGTAACCTTTTTTAAACATTTATATGTATATATTCTACTTTTTTTTCACGCCACCAAAACGTTGTCCACCAAAGTGGCTCGTAGGGGTGATTGAGTTACCCCCCCATCGCCGTTTTCTACCCGCATTTGGCAGGTGGCGGTTGTTACTGTCAAGCCCTGGGTGTGTGGCTTTGGGCCGATGAGACAGAGTTACGTCTCCTGTTGCCGCAGGGGTTATTATTCCTCTGGGATGTGACAGTCACAATCTGAGTGCCAGCGCCGATGTATGTCCCTTTCTTGTCTCTCTCCATTGGCTTCCTGTAGCCACCTGCATCAAGTTCTACACTCTGGCAATAGTCTACAATACAATCAATGGATCCTGAGACCTACAGGACCTCAAAACTTCCTGCAGCCCAGCAAAAGTGTTGAGATGCTTCACCTCTGACTCCTTAGTTGACCCACTCACTAGGGTCCAAAATCAAAAGTGTATAATTGTCTGGTTTTTCCCCAGTGTGGTGGAATGAGTTTCTTGTGTCCCTCAGAGCTGCAGATTCCAAGCATTCAAAAATCATTTCTTCTGACCCATTTCTCATTTTTGCTGCTCACATCTTTGAGTTGAAGTTAGTCCTTCACCACCTGCTGCTTTTATCAATTTATTTTGCTATTTGCTACTAATATGGATGCTAACAAAGTGATCAAATGAAACAAGCTATGCTTTCAGAATCCTGTGTTTGTATCTGAGCGCTCTGTCTGTTGTTGAATGGATGTTTTCCAGTTTGCACATTTTGGAGAAGAGCAGTTGCCAGCTGAATGAAGGAAACAATGGTAACTGTAACAATCAGAAGAGCAAGGAGACCACAGTGGAGATGAAGAAAGTTGACAGTGTTGACAGCATGACAAAAATTACAGATTTGTTTTAATTTTAATGTAGTTCAAGGTCAATTAAAAAAAAAAAAACACTTGGAGTATACTGTATGTGTGTATGTATCGTAGGTAGAAGTGAGATTTTTACGTAACTCAGCCAGTGATTAAATCCCATGAGCTTTGTGTTATTAAGCTGTTATTGACTGTAATCTTGGAGTAAAACTGAGGAGTTATGAGCAACCCTCCTTTCCCATTTGCGTTTATATTAATATATGCCTTAGTATTTCCTTCGTAATCTTTTTACCAAAAGCTCCTCACAGCAATCGGACCACATCCAAAAATACACTTGTATTTGTGCAAGGTCTACATAACAAGATCATAAACTTGCTCAGCCTTTGAAGTGGTTTTGCAGCCAAATAACCCTTGACAGGAGCTCTCTTTGACCTTGAAGGTTACCCTGAAATAAGGGGCAGATCTTCCTCCAGCAGGTGATGCCCCCCTGGCTGGTGTACTGCCCCAGGGCTATCTCAAGGAGGAAGAGGGGGATTCCACAGGTGAACAGGAACACAACGTAGGGGATGAAGAACGCTCCTGCGGGACAAAGGGCTGCACGTAAGACAATGAACATGGTTTGGATTCAAAGGTCGTAGGTTTGATCCTCACCTCCGGCTGTAGCACCCTTGAGCAAGGTACGCAACCAAAAACTGCACCAGTAAAAATTACCCAGCTATATAAATGGGTAAATAATTGGAACTTTAACACTGTAAGTTGCTTTGGAGAAAAACATGAGCTAAATGAATATGTTATATATATGGAAAAAAAATGTGAACTGTTTACTGAGATGTGGAGGCTTCTGGGTTTCATAATGTTTGACGCTGCCCTGCTGTAATGAAGGGCAAGAGATTTTACCCAGTTCACTGTATTTAGATAAAGCTTAGTAATCATTAACAATAATCTCTTTGAAGGAAAGCAGTCAGTAGCAGTCTTAACAAAGACACTTCAGACAGTACAAGTAACACAGAACACTTGAGAATCCCCCTGGGCCACTCCCAGCCCCCCTGCTGCACCCCATGGTTAAGGGGTTCCCCCCGGGACTCCTCAGAATTCCACTCTCGAACACCGAACATAAATAGAACGACAACCAATCAGAAACCACATACAACTATGTACACGCACATAAACGCTAATGCCAACTATTTACACATTTACTCCCCTCAGCGCCATTGCAATATATATGGCACAGCAGGTTCAGCCGGTGTCTGCCGTGTGGCAGATCTGAGGTTAGAGCCCTACTTGCAGTGCCTTGTGACGGACTGGAATCCCATCCTGGGTTTGTCCCCTCCCCCTTCGGCCTTGCGCCCTGTGTTGCTGGGTAAGGCTCTGGTTTGCCGCAACTCTGCTCAGGACAAGCAGTTGTTATTTATTTATGTATTTATTTAGTAGTATTTGAAGTTTGTTAGGGCACATGCATAGCTAAGAATTCTGTGTCCTGTACTGTAAAGTGGGCATGACTCAGTCAATCGATTACTCGCATGTGTTTGTTTTTTTGGTTACCATTATCGAAGCAGTTTCGAATTCAATTTGGACTCTCAGCTAACGTGAATTAGCCTGGTTTAAATAGCAGTTTGTGATCCATAGCGGCAGCTGCTAGGTGCGAAGACTTGGGGTGCAAAGACAAATGAGTCTATCTGTGGGAGTCCACCAAGGGAGCCTCTGCTACTATGTGAATTTGGTGACCTTTATAAAAATGCATAATAAATTAACTTAAGTAACAAATTACTCTGTTCTTTTTTCTTGTTGAGCACTACCTCGCTACATAAGACCTGAGGAGGCCAGCCAGTGGTGACAGATGAATCCCATGCTGACAGAGGATGATGTCCAACTGCTATGGCGAACGAGACGTTCCATGCTGAGCTGGGGATCCAAGATACCATTTAGCAACAATATCATTATTACTTGTTACACACTGGCTTACGATTGTTACGTTCTAGAATATCCAGGAGGGGTGGGCAACCACTGGCCCGTGGACCCCCAGAGGTTTTTTTCTCCCTCAACCTTCAGTTGAGAGTTTTTGTTCCTTTTCTTGGTGGCCAGTAGGCATACTTTTACCTCTATAAAAGTACTTTATGATGGTAATCTTCTTTGTTTGTATCTGTTTTTCTTGCCTTATGCCTGTGTTAAAGCACTCTGTGTCACTGCGTAAGAAGAGCGCTCTATAAAAATAAACTGAATTGAATTGAATTGATCACCATTGTGTTCCGCGTGGGACCATGTGTCAAATATGTCAAACATCAAAGTTGCCTACAGCAACCAAACTGTGCGATACCAGAGACTCAGACGCTTCTGCTGCTACAATAATCTGGTTTATCCTTGTCTGTCAAACCTTCCATTCTGCTTCAACTTCTCCATGGGACTCTGGAACTTCCAGTCTGCTGCGAGGAAGGATGATTTCATGTCAGTCTATGCCTCCCATCTCTCACTGGACCTCCTGGCTCTGAACGGAAACCTGAATCACCCCAGACAACACAGCCACACCCGCAACAGACAATGCTACTGACATTTTCCTCTCTGCCTTATCTTTCTCTCTTGACTCTCTCTGTCCACTAACTTCCAGACCTAGCACACCCCAGTGCCACCCCACGGCTGACTGGTACATTACGTGCTAACAGGACCAAACTCCGGGATGCAGAACGACAATGGCGAAAATCCAAGACTCTCACGGACCTGTACCATGTCCACACCCACACTGCAATCGACAGCACCTGATGTCGATCAAGCACTTGATGACAATTAGAGCATTCAGCTTCAAAAGGTTCTCCTCAGCTCCTTTGCACCAGTGGAATCTCAATGAGACAACAGACCTCCTTTGCACTGTCCTCATCTCCTTTATTCCAAGTCCCAATTCTTCATTTGCCAGCTTCTGACCATTCACCCCTGACTACGTACATAGGTCCTTGTGATTCTTTGCCTGTCCCTGACAATGAGAACTCGCCAGACCCCTCAGTTCCTCAGAAACGATCCTGCACTTGGGTCCAGCTGTCGCCACATCCTCTGTTCTACATGACAGAAGATTCCACCTTTAACATGGACCCAGCAGTGATCAGATACCTAAAAAGCACTCTGCAGAAACTCTAACATTTGTTGAGTTTGGAAACAGATCTGAGAGCTGAGACAACTCGAGCTTCACTGCCAGACCCTGGATCACCACCAGGTGTCAACCTTGCTCCACCAACAAATCCTCAGCTCGCCTCCTGAGGTAAAGACCAGATTCTGGATTAATTTATATGGCATGCTATCGCCTTGGACAACCTGGCTCATGAGTATCTACAATATCCCAGCTGACCACAGGGGATGCCCCAACACCCTTGGGGGTCAGGGTGAGGATACCTGACCACCACTGAAAGACAGTGACGTCCTCAAAAGGGCCTTTGCCTCTACTGTGTTGGTTCCAGCCATTTCCTGGTCACCCCTCAACCGGAGCCTCCTGTAAATGCCATTGGGTGACTGACCCCCCCCCTCCTCCAGCCTCACAGCTGATTGTTCCAATCGTTCTGTACTGGGAGGGAGGTGCCCACCAGATAGTCATGCACGCGTTCATAGACTCCGAAGCAGCTACTAGCTTCATGGACATCATTTTTGCGAAGTCACACGGCATTCCCACACAAAGCTGTGACGTTAAGTTACAGGTTAATGCGCTTGACGGGCAACCACTGGGGAAGGGTGTGGTGGAGTCCCACACACAGGGGCTTGAGCTTCAGATAGGGGCTTGCCATAGGGAAACGCTCTCATTTTTTCTTTTTATGTCCCCTGACATGCCAGTCATTGTGGGGTACACCTGGCTGACTCAACATGACCCTGTGTTCTCCTGGAGTTCCAAGGAGTTGATTTCATAGCGAGAGCAGTGCGCCTCCTCTTGCCTGTTGTTACCTTGCCGAGCTACGTCGATCAAGAGCCCTGGGTTCACGTAGCCTCTGGCTGTACCAGAGGAATATACAAACCTCATGGAGAACTTTAGCTAATCACACACGTCTGCCCAATCTCCACACCGTCCAAAGGACTGCACCATTGACCTCCATCCGGGAACCTCCCCTCCAAGAGGCCAGGTTTACTCACTGTCCCTACCAGAATAGAAGGCCAAGGAAGAATACTGTATGTGACTGAGGTTATGTCCTTGGGTATCATTAGGTAGTCAACCTCACTGCCCTCGGCAGGTTTCTTCTTTCTGGGGAACAAAGACGGCGGTTTAAGCCCCTGTATTGACTACAGAAGTCTCAATGAGATCACTGTAAAATAATCTCATCCCTTGCCATTAATCACGGCCATGCTAGAACAGGTCCACGGTGCACGGGTTTTCACTAAATTAGATCTGCGCAACACGTATCATCTAATCCATATAAGGGAGGGGGCTGAATGGAAGACAGTGTTTAGCACCGCCCTGGGCCAGTATGAATACCTGGTCATGCCCTTCGATCTAACTAATGCTCCCTCTGTATTCCCGGCCGTTATAAATCATGTGCTGGCGAATTTTGTGAATAAGTGTGTACTTGTTTATCTTGATGACATCCTGGTGTGCTCATGTTCTATGACTGAGAATGTGGCACACGAGAGACAGGTGCTCAGCCACTTAATAGACAACAGCCTCTTCGTTAAGTCTGAGAAATGCCTTTCTCACCAGGAGCATGTGGCCTTCTTGGGTTTCATCCTTGGCCCAGATGGGGTGGCAATGGACCCAGCTAAGGCCCAGGCAGTGCTAGATTGGCCCTGTCCAACCTCTGTGAATGCTCTACAGTGGTTTTTGGGGTTCGCAAACTTTTAACTGTCAGTTCATTTGCAATTTTAGTAGCTTCGCTGCTCTCTTCACCCCTCTCCTCAAGGATAAAGGATCCCAGTTCACCTGGCAGCCAGAAGCTCTTGAGGCATTCCAGGACCTCAAATAACATTTTACGACTGCCCTGATCCTTAGGCACCCTGATCTGTCGTTACCTTTTGTTGTCGATGTGGATGCCTCCACTGTGGGTGTAGAGGCGGTTTTGTCGCAGAGACAGGGAGCCCCAGCCATGCTCCACCTATGTACATATTTTTTGCCTAAGCTGTTGCCCGCCAAACACAATTACAACATCAGTAATACAGAATTGTTAGCTATCGAGCTGGCTGTAGAGGAGTAGAGGCACTGGTTACAGGGAGCCACTCACCCATTCTTGGTCCCTACAGGTCCTTGACAAACGATCCTGCACTTGGGTCCAGCCATCCCCATGTCCTCTGTTCTGCATAAAAACCTGAATGTCTACAAACAACTCTTAGTTACTTTTCACTCTACCGTCTCCTCAGCTAAAACAACCTTCTTCCACAACAAAATGTAACTAGAAAAAAACTGACTCTTTGCTACCTTCTCATCCCTACTGTGTCCTCTGCTGCCCTCTCCTCTTTCTTCTCTCACTGCTGATGACTTTGCTTTGTTTTTCAGAGACAAAGTCAATTGCGATCATGGACAAGTTCTCAGCTTCACCCTGTTGATTGCATCACCTGAAATCTCCTGATATCAGAAAGAGCCACCACCTGCTTGCTTGTCAAATCCCATTGTCCTCAGTCCTACAGAACATCTCCCCGCAACTCATCACCTTCATCTCTAAGATCATCAACTCCTCGCTCTCCTCTGTCTGCTTCCTATCTGCCTTCAAAACTGTGCATTTTATTTTGCGTTGGAGGTGCGTAGCTGCTGTTCATGGTGGCAGTAGCCCAGTTTAAAAAGCAGCTGGTGACCCGTTGCAGCAGCTTCTTGGTGCGAAGACTCGGGGTGCAAAGACAATGGAGACTACCTGCAGGAGTCCACTGAGGAAGGCCACCAGTACAGCTGTCCGCAAGGGATCATGCGTCCAACATGTCGACCATCAAAGTCTTCTACAGTAAGTGAGCGGTGCAATCTTGCCACCGCCGGAGACCTGGGCGCTCTCGCTGCTACAGTAATCTGGTTTATCCTCACCTGTCAAACCTTTCATCTTGCTTTACTTTCTCCATGGGTCTCTGGAACTGCCAGGCTGCTGTGAGAAAAGCTGACTTTATACCAGCCTATGCCTCCCATCTCTCACTGGACCTCCTTGCCCTAACTGAAACCTAGATCACCCCAGGCAACTCAGCCACACCTGCAGCACTCTCTACAAACTATTCCTTCTCTCACACCTCTCGTTCCTCTGGCAGAGGTGGAGGCACAGGCCTGCTCATCTCTCTCCATTGGGAATACTCTATTCTTCCTCTTCACTTGCATGATCTGTCCTCATTCGAATGTCTCTATCACTGCCCCAATCACACTTGTTGTGGTTGTCCTTTATCGCTCTCCTGGCCCTCTTGGTCACTTCTTAGATGACATTGACATCTTGTTGAGCTCTCTGCCAGGGGACAACTTTCCACTGATTCTCCTGGGTGACTTCAACCTGCATGTCGATGACATTCATGCAAGCAGCCTTCTGTTGCTCCTACAGTCCTTTGATCTCTCCGTGTCCCAATTCCCACAGACTCTTTGCCACCTTCTCATCCCTTCTGTGTCCCCCACCACCTCCTCCTCCCTCTTCTCTTACTGCTGAAGACTTTGCTTTGTTTTTCGGAGATAAAGTCAAAGTGATCACTGACATATTCTCACCACCAACCTGCCCGGTTCATGCTGGACCTCCCCAGCGTAGCTGTCCTCTCCAAATTCAAGCCGCTCTCCAAATCTGAAGTCGCTGACCTCCTGATATTGCACAGAGCCACCACCTGCTCACTTGATCTGATCCCATCATCACTCCTTCAGAACATTTCCCCACAACTCTCCTCCTTCATTTCTACAATCTTCAACTCCTCACTCTCTTCTGGCTGTTTCCCAGCTGCCTTCAAAACAGCTCTAATTTCACCTCTGTTTAAAAAAAAACCTCCCTGGACCCCAAATTGGTTGAAAATTACAGACCGGTCTCTTTCCTCTCCTTCCTGTCTAAAACCCTAGAGCAGGCAGCCTGTGATCAACTGTCTGATTTCCTCACCTGGAACAGCCTCCTCGATGGTTATCAGTCTGGTTTCAAAGTTGGTCACTCCACTGAGACTGCCCTTCTGCCAGTATCTGACACTCTTCAAGCTGCTAGAGCTGCCTCCCTCTAATCGGTCCTCATCCTCCTAAATCTGTCTGCAGCATTCAACACTGTCAATCACTGGATTCTACTCTCCTCTCTTAGTCAACTTGGGATCAAAGGTGCAGCACTAAGATGGTTTGAGTCCAACCTCTCTGACAGATCCTATCAAGTGGTCTGGCGGAGGTCTCGTTCTTCTGCTCTGCCTCTCTCAACCGGTGTTCCGCAGGGCTTGGTATTGGGTCCTCTTCTTTTCTCGTCTACACCTCCTCCATTGGTCCAGTCATAGCCTCTCATGGAGTCAAATACCACTGCTATGCTGATGATACCAAGCTCTTCCTTTCCTTTCCACTTAGTGCATCAGTCATCTCCGCATGTATTGCTGCCTGACTCTCGGACATCTCTTCATGGACGTATGATCACCACCTCCAACTCAACCTCTCCAAAACAGAGATTCTTTACCTCCCAGCTGGCCTATCCTCTTGTCACAATCTGTTGATCAAACTGGACAACTCACTCATTTCGCCTACCTCCTTGGTTAAGAGTCTGGGAGTAACGATTGATGCGAGTCTGTCATTCTCTCAACATATCGAAGCCACAACCCGGTCCTGCAGATACATCCTGCATAATATTCGTAGGCTCCGTCCCTATCTCACTACTGACTCTGTTCAACTACTTGTCCAGGTCATGGTGACTTCCCGTCTGGACTACTGCAACTCTCTCCTCTGTGGCCTTCCTGCTACTGCCATCAAACCTCTGCAGTTTCTACGGAATGTTGCTGCACGAGCTGTGTTTGATTTGTCAAAGCGCTCCCATGTATCTCCTCTACTCATTTCTCTGCACCGGCTTTCTATAGCTGCCCGAATCAAATTCAAAACCCTGGTTACTGTGTACAGATGCATCAATAGAACTGCTCCCAGCTATTTACAAGACTTAATCAACCGCTACACCCCAGCCATGCCCCTTCGGTCATTTACTTCTGCTCACTTGGTGGTCCCGCGCATGAAAGGTAAAGCTTGGAGGTTCTCGGTTCTGGGTCTGTTGTGGTGGAATGATCTTCCCCTGTCATTCAGAACTGCAGAAACGCTGTCTGTATTCAAGAAGGGTCTGAAAACTCACCTTTTCCAGATCCACTTTGTCCAAGATCTCTCTAGCTCATTTACAGTGTAACTGTTCACGCATTGTAACTCCATAAGCATCCCCAGATACAACCTTTATTTAGACACTACTCTGGCACTGTACTTGCTTATTTGTGTATCTTACAATATTTAAAAAAAAAAAATGGTGGGAGGGTATCGGGATTTGTCTATCCTGTGTTTTATGCACCTACTCGAACGATGAACCTCGGTGCAGCAAGTGGTAGGTAACAAACTAGGTTTGCTTGAGACTTTCATGCCTGCAGCAATGTCTCCTTCTCTTAATGTAATGCATAAATTGTACTTTTGCTGAAATGTACGTTGCTTTGGACAAAAGCGTCTGCTAAATGAATAAATGTAAATGTAAATTTCACCTCTGGTAAAGAAACCCTTTCCGGATCCTAACTCAGTCCAAAACTACAGGCCAGTCTCCCTGCTCTCCTCCCTGTCAAAAACTCTAGAATGACCAGCCTGTGATCAACTATTTGAATTCCTCAACTGGAGCCATCTCCTCAACGGATATCAATCTGGATTCATAGTTGGTCATTCCACTGAGACGGCGTTCTTGGCAGTAGTTGATTCTCTCCAATGGGCTAGAGTCACCTCCCTCTCCTTAGTCCTCATCCTCCTCAATCTGTCTGCAGCATTTGACACTGTCAACCACCAAATTCTACTCCCCTGTTTTAGTCAGTTGGGGATCAAAGGAATGGCACTAGGATGGTCTAAGTCCTACCTATCTGACAGATCCTATCAAATGATTTGGCGGCACTCCCGTTCTTCTCCTCTGTCTCTCTCAACCGATGTCCCACAGGGCTCAGTAATGGGTCCTCTTCTCAATCTACACCTCCTCCCTCGGCCTGGTCATTGCCTCCCATGGATTCAAATACCATTGCTACGTTGATAATACACAACTCTTCTGCTCTTTTCCACTTGCCTGCCTGTTGGACATCTCTGCATGGATCTCTTATCACTGCCTCCAATTCAACCTCTCCAAAACAGAGATCCTACATCTCCCAACTGGAAGGGAGCAATGCTTGACTCAAGTCTATCTTTCTCTCAGCGCATCAAAGCCACAACCCGGACCTGCAGATACATCCTGCAAAACCTCTACAGCTTATACAGAATGCTGCTGCCCGAGTTGTGTTTGACTTGCCGAAGCATTCCCATGTATCTCTTCCACTCGTTTCTCTGCAATGGCTTGCAATGGCTTCCAATAGCCGCCCAGATCAAATTTAAGACCCTGGTTACTGTCTACAAACGCATCGTTATATCTGCTTCCAGATATTTTCAGGACTTGATCAACCGCTGAACCCCAACCAGACTGCTATGCCCTTCCACATCTGCCTGTTAGTTGGTCCCACGCACGAAAGGTAAAGCACGGAGGTTCTTGGTTTTGGCTCTGTTGTTGTGGAATGATCTCCCCCTCTCACACTGAAATCTGTCCACATTTATTAAATAGGGTCTGAAAACTCACCTCTTCTGGACTCACTTCACTTATACTTTCTTAAGTTCATGTAAGGTGTAAATGTTCATGCACCATAACTTTAAGGTTATGCCTGGATAAACCTTTATACAGGTACTCTTGTAATGTATGTAAATGTTTGTGTATCTCAAAAAAAAAAAAAAAAATTAGTAGGAAGGTGATCAGGAATTATCAGTATTCTGAGTTTTATGTAGCTACTCGTGTGATGAACATTGGTGCATATGGTGGAAAGAAGCAAACTACTTAAGAATCATACATCTGCAGCTATATCTCTTTCTCCTAACGTAATACACAAATTGTATTTTTTTTTCTATGAGATGTACATCACTTTGGAGAAAAGCATCTGTTAAATGAATAAATGTAAATAAACATTCACATGCACTTGAGAGCATCACCCTTCCGTCCCCATTTGGAGGTACAGCAAAACACGTCTATATCTGCATTATCTCCAAATGTTGACAATGTGGCTGCATGAAAATGCAATACAAAACTTTGTAATGGACTTTTAACTGACTAAAAATACTGTAACAAAACCCATCAAAAGTGAAAGCGTCACGCTCCGACGCAACCACAGACACCTGCGGCTGATGAAGGAATGGGAGTATAAAGGGGTGCTTCAGACGCAACGGATTGTGGATCGTTGAGAGCGTCCAGAGCGAGGAGTCACACACCAGTCGCTAAGACGGCATCTTTGGAAAGAATGGAGTCCCTGTTCGACGTAAGTTCTATCCTGAATGTATCGTCTAATGGCACACCTGTGTGTTGTGTATCATGTAACATGTTTTGTTTGGTTGCAGCTGCTGACATTGTAGAACATTTCATTTGCTCAAAATGCGTAATCACTTGGTGCGGAAGGTCTGCGATTTAGAAGAGCGCATTAAGAATTTGATTTCTATATGAGAAACGGAGAGTTGGTTGGACTCGGTGCGTCCCGATGCCTCCGTAGTGTCGAACTCGACGTCAACGCTTACAGGCCCCAGTACAACTAATGAGAAGCCGGGTACCCCTGAGTGCTTTCACGGCGACTGGGTTACTGTTCAGAGTAAGTTGAATAAAGCAAAGCCTAAGGCACGGGTTCCTTGTTCAGGTTCTCCCGTCCAAACCCAAAATAGATATTCGGCTTTAAGCAGTTCACCTAATAATAATGTGCTCATTTTCGGGGATTTGGCTCTCCGAAATGTTAAGGTTTGGGGGCCTGGTAATCGAAGTGTAAAGGTGAAGTGTTTCCCACACGCACATGTGTCCAACATGGCAGCTCGTGTCAGTTCTCTGGCCAATAGTGCCATGTCGGCTATGATGGTGCATGTTGGTGGGAATGATATTTGTTACCAGCAGTCTGAGGTGTTAAAGAGCCGATTTATTTCTATGTGTAACAAGGCCAGAAGGAAATGTCGTAATCTAATAGTGTCTCGTCCTTTACCTAGACTCTTCATGGGGGACATAGTCTACAGTAGACTGATGCCCTTTAACACATGGTTGGAGACGTGGTGCCTCTCTAATCGTATATCATTTGTTAAGAACTGGGATGATTTCTGGGAAAGGCCCAGATTTTTCACACGTGATGGTGTACACCTCAACTGGAGGGGTTCGTTTGTTCTGTCCCAGAACTTGGCCCGCAAGATGCAGGACTGACTCATCCATGGGTCATCTCCTTTAGTAGCTGTGTGTATTGATGAGTCTGTTACTCTCTCTGGTACCAGTGGTCATTTCTCATGTGATGGGGTTTCTTGTGCTTTGTCCAGTGTGGGCCTCAAAACTTTAAATAAAAGCGCTAAGTGCAGCCAAAATATACAAAGGGTTTGGATGGGGCAAAGAAGGACGCAGAGGCAGCATTCATGATGAACGATTTATTTGAACACCAGCACCAGGGAAATAATGCTCTCGGTCCGAGGACCCCATTTCCTCCAGGACCTGCGCCTGCAGCCAGCCTTCCCAGCCTGCTCAGCGCCCCCAGGCTCTCTCTCCTCTTTTCCCCCAGGCAGACGCAAACACCCCCTTATATTCCCGCTAAAACTCAGTAACGCGGGTCGTTACAATATTAAATTACAAGTCTGATCTATTCTTTCTTACCGAAACCTGCTCAGTGAGTCCGATACGATTCCGCTAATAGAAGCCGCTCTGGAGGGATATGATTATTTCTATGAATCTTGTTCATTACAAATAACACCGAGAGACTGTGATAATTTTACCTCATTTGAAGTTCTACAGCTAGATTTCAAGTCAAAACCCAATAATCATATTCCTTATCTACCGTCCACCTGGACCGTACTCCTCTTTTCTCAAGGAATTTAGTAACTTCATAACCGATTTAGTCATTAATCGCGAAAAAATTATCCTGATGGGTGATTTCAATATTCATATAGACGTGTGGTTGGATACTCTTGCCAATAGTTTTATGTCTCTCTTAAACACCATCAGTTTTACTCAAGTTGTTAAGGGTCCTACTCATTCCTGTAACCATACACTCGATGTCGTCATAACCTAGAATATCCGCAAATCCATAGTGCCTTCTAGTTCGGTTTTAGCCGGCATAAGCGTTTCTGACGATCATAATATTGGTCATCCCCACCATCTCAGTAGTTTTGACGTAATAACTGTAGAGGAAATTACCATGCTAATTCGCTCTGTGAAAGGTACTACCTGTCCTTTAGACCCAATCCCCACTAAATTACTGAAAGCTGCAGTTTCTGTGCTTGCAGAACCTATTGTTAATATTGTTAATACGTCATTACTAAATGGCTGTGTTCCAAAAGCTTTTAATCACCTTTATTAGACCCGTACTAAAGAAATCGGATCTAGATTGTAATAACCCATGTAATTACAGATCTATCTCCAATCTACTGTTTTTATTCAAAATTCTAGAAAAAATCGTAGCTTCCAAAATTGTAAAATATCTAAATCATAATATATTTGAAAAATTTCAGTCTGGCTTCCGCACTGGTCACAGCACTGAAACGACACTCACATGTGTTGTTAATGATATTCTCATTTCTTCTGATGCTGGTCAGATCTCTATTCTTATGTTACTGGACTTAAGTGCTGCATTCGATACTGTAGACCATAGTGTCCTACTGAGCAGACTTGGAAACCTGGTTGGACTAAGAGGTACCGTTCTGAAGTGGTTTGAATTGTATTTAGCTGACCGAAAACAATTTGTACTGAAATCTGATGACTGCACCCTCTCCGTCTCAACTACGGTTCAGTATGGTGTGCCGCAGGGCTCTGTGTTGGGTCCATTACTTTTCTCACTTTACATGTTACCACTGGGTGATATTATTCGTAAGCACAATGTTAATTTCCATTTGTATGCTGATGACACACAGCTTTATGTATGGTTCAAGCCTGATGATCCATCACATGTGATGTCGTTAACTGTTTTACCAGTATAAAATTATGGATGAGTTTTTTTTTTTTTTTTTTTTTTCTAAATGCCAGTAAAACAGAGGTACTTGTGGTGGGTGGTGATGCTTAAACTCGATCGATCAATCACCTTCAAGTGTACCGATTGTGTCAAGGATTTGGGTGTCCTGATGGATGGAAAGCTGTCATTTGTATTGCATGTAAATGCTTTGACTAAGTCGTGCTTGCTTCACTCAAGAAGCATAGCTAAAATGTGACGATTCCTTTGTAGACGGGATTCTGAGAAACTGGTTCATGCTTTTGTTTCCAGCAGGCTGGATTACTGTAATGCTTTATTGTCGGGTTGTCCGTGCCAGACTGTATCCAGGCTACAGTTGGTACAAAATGCTGCTGTGAGAATTCTTACTAGAACTAGGAAGTACAACCATATAACACTGGTACTTAAATCCTTGCTTTGGCTCCCAGTCTCTTATCGAGTTGATTATAAAATCCTACTCTTGACCTATAAGGCAATACATGGCATTGCTCTGGCTTACCTTTGTGAGATCATTAATCTTTATATCCCAGGACAATAACTCCATTCCTTAGATGCAGGTTACCTTAAAGTACCTGTGATCATTAAGACCTCAGTAGGAGGTCGTGCCTTTAGTTATAGAGGACCTAAACTGTGGAATAGTCTACCAGTTACTGTCAGAAATGCCCTGTCTATTTCTGTTTTCAAATCCCCACTTAAGACTTATATGTTCAGTCAGGTAGGGGTGTGGTGGCGCAGTGGGTTGGGCCACAGTCCTGCTTTCCGGTGGGTCTGGGGTTCGAGTCCTGCTTGGGGTGCCTTGCGACGGACTGGCGTCCCGTTCTGGGTGTGTCCCCTCCCCCTCCGGCCTTACGCCCTGCGTTGCCCCGTAGGCTCCGGTTCCCCGTGACCCCATATGGGACAAGTGGTTCTGAAAATGTGTGTGTGTGTTCACTCAGGTATTCCACCTCATAATTTAATTCAACCTGCCTTGGTTACTTTATTACCTTTACAAAAAATGCATTTTAAAGTTACTTTAACAAATTACTAACTCTGTCCTATCTTCTCGTTGAGCACTACCTCGCTACATAAGACCTGAGGAGGCTGGCCAGTGGTGACAGACGAATCCCATGCTGACAGAGGATGATGTCCATCTGCTGTGATGATCGAGACTTTCTATGCCGAGTCGGGGATCCAAGATGCCATTTACCAACATTATAATTACTTGTTAAACACTGGCTTACAAATTGTTTTCTAGAATGCCCAGGAGGGGTGGGCAACCACTGGCCTGTGGACCCCCAGAGGTTTTTCTCCCTCAACTTTCAGTTGGGAGTTTTTGTTCCTTTCTCCAGTGGCCAGTAGGTATACTTATAGCGCTATAATTTCTTCATTATGGTAGCCATTAGTTGACTGTCTTTGTTTGTATCAATTTTTCTTGCTGCATGCCTGTGTTAAAGCGCTCTGTCACTGCATGAGAAGAGTGCTCTATTAAAAAATAAAATGACCTCCATTCACCCTACAATCGTTGTGTTCAAACCTGTTCTCAACTCCCTCAGTGTTCCCTTGTCTGCCTCTGTCATCGTCTCCCTGGTTTTCTGACTCACAGCTCATTTCTGGACTACGATCTTCCCTGTAACCATGTTTGCTCCTCGGTGACCCTTTACCTTTTTTTGGACCACGACATTTAGCCTGCCCCTTTGAATAAACAGCTGAGGACCTGCAATTGGATCTGTTGCCTCTCTGGGGGGAAACGATGACAGAAAGTGTGTCCACTGAGCAATGCAATGTTGCAAAGACAGAAAACAATTAAAAAGGCACTGATTGTGTGCTCAACATGCAGGTTCTACAAACTGCCTTCACCATTCAAACAACCAAATTCAGATCTTGAAACTGTAATTTAAATGAACCATGGATGATGCAAAGTCCAGTGAAGAAGATAGTCAGCTAGAACTTATGAAGAGTTCTGCAAAAGCGTTCTGGTCTGAACTTCAGATACCCAGTACAGGCTTTGACTGCAATGCAAGAACAAAGCTGAGAGGAAGCGCTAGGTCAGGCTGAACTCTTTCACTTCATATGAAATGAGAGAATGATATTGACTCACTGCCACAAAAGACAGACCACATGTAGATGGAATGAGACTACAAATCTATTCATGAACCTGAATCCATTTGACAGATTGCTGTGAAGTAACCATTAAAGGAGACTCCATAAGTATCAGATTAGATTTCCTAAGTGTCTCTGATTGCTGAACAAAAAGCAGGTCTAAAAACAGTTACACATTAGTTGAGTGTTGAGCCACACGAGGGATCACCGTGTTATTAGAGATGCTGAGTATTATAGCTGAGTCCTATGTGCTTCTGCACTCACCACCTCCATTCTTGTAGCACAGGTAGGGGAACCTCCACACGTTGCCCAGGCCGATGATCTGTCCTGCCACAGCCAGTAGGAACTCCATCTTGTTTGCCCAATGTTCACGTCCCTGGGTTGGGGGTTCAAGGTCCTTTCTGGGGTCCTCCAGGGTGCTCAGGGTGAACTGAACCTGTGGTTCGCAGCTCTTCATCTTGCTGAAGATTAAAACCATTAACACCAGGGGTCTCAATAGAACCTAGGAATTTGGGTTAAACATGGCAAAAGTGTCAGCAGTACAAAGCATTTTTTGTCTTGAAGGAATATAGCCGTGCAGTAATGAGTATGTTCCCCGAACTAAAGTTTATTTCATGTTCGACCAAACATTTTTAACTCAGGTTGGTGTTCTGTCGCCGGGAGGTCAGTCCCAGGAGTCCACACTGAACGTTGCTCAAGACACGGGTCTCACTTTTACTCCGAAAACATAATCCGAAACTGGAACACTCTCCTTGGTCACGGAGAGAAAATAACCTTATGCCACAAATCAACACATGGCTGCTGCTCCAGTTCTCACACACAAACACACTCAGCCGCTCTGCTCAGGTGGGATGAGAGAGATGCAGTGGTGGCCGCAGGTCAGGGTGCTCAAAGAGCTCAGTGTGTAGCATGTTTGTGTCACATGCCAATGTGGCCGCAGCCGTGTGGGAGCGATGCAGCCTGTGACTTGCCTCCCCAAGTCCAAACGTGGTGAACTGTGTCCTGAGTAAAGAAGATACTCTTACATTTGAGAGTCTCTTCCTTGTTTCCCAAAATATTTTTACATCATAATATTATTGCACCATAATTACCACTCATTCACTGGGGCTTTGTCCCACCTGTCCTTCCATTTACATTACATTTTATTTATTTTGCAGACACTTTTCTCCTAAGCAACTTACACCAGATACTATGTAGTGTTACTAGCTCACACACCTTATTCAGCAAGGTAACTTACACTGCAAGATACACTACTTACAATGGGTCACTCACCCATACATCAGTGGAACACACACTCTCTATGTCACTCACACACTATGGGGGAACCTGAACAGCATATCTTTGGACTGCGGGAGGAAACCCACACACACACACACACGGAAAGAACATGCAAACTCCACACAGACTGAGCAGGGATCAAACCCACATTCTCTCACACCATGCAGGTGCTGTGAGACAGCAGCTCTATTTACTGTGCCACCATGGCTCCTGCTCTGTCACTGGGACTTTTTCCACTTGTCCTTGACTCAGGCATTGTCCCACCCATCCTTCACTGGGGCCTTGTCCCACCTGTCCCTCCTGATTCGGTAGCAAAGGCTGCCCTTCATTCTGGCAACGGGGACATAATATTTGCTGCTCTCTTTGTTGTCAGCAAGATGGTCCTTTACATGTGTGCTACTGTATTTGGCCTGTCTGTGAAATCCCCTGAGAAATGAACTCATACTGAACAACAACCATCTTTCCAGAAACAGCTGGAAAAGACAGAAGAAAGTAAGCAAGAGGACATACCTTGCGGAGGACTTTGGTTTGATGGTGGCTTTTGCTCTACTGCCACGGGAAAAGCAAGGAGATGGAAATCAGCTTCTACTCCTCCTCCTCTGCATATGTGTGTGTGTGTGTGTGTGTGTGTGTGTGTGTGTGTGTGTGTGTGTGCGTGCGTGTGTGCGAAGCAACTGTAGACATTGTGTGTGAGAGTCTCTACAAATCATTTTCCAGCTCAGTGTACTTTTTGTGCATTTTCAATCTTGGAGCACTGAACCTAAAGAAAATTTAAACCCTTTCCCTTAACCATTGCCCAGCTTCTATAACCTAGACTGGCAGCACAACTGTCAATGTTCAATAAAACATGTCCAAGATAAACGACAGCCTCTCATGCATGACCAGCACGCTGAGTGTGGGCAGTTTATTTAAGACCTTGAGAGAGTCCGGCATTTCACTACCGCTTTGTTATTTAAACCAGTATTAATTTATTGTGGAACTAGTCAGCCTGGGGGGGCACGGTGGTGCAGTGGGTTAGCCTGGGTCCTGCTCTCCGGTGGGTCTGAGGTTCAAGTCCCGCTTGGGGTCCCTTGCGATGGACTGGCATCCCGTCCTGGGTGTGTCCCCTCCCCCCCCAGCCTTGCGCCCTGTGTAGCTGGGTTAGGCTCCGGCTCCCTGTGACCTTGTATGGGACAAGCGGTTCAGATGGTGTGTGCGTGTGTGTGCGTGGTTGGCCTGGAACACCCTTTAGTGTTTTGTGTTACACACACACGCTAATTCTCTCAACAAAATTTTGGCCATCAGTGCTGCCAAGACCGAGCAGTTCAGAAGAACAGTGGACTTTGCAGTGAAACAAACAGGTCTTGGTCAAAGACAGAGGGACAGTGAAGAGACACATGCAAGCAGCACAATCTTTGAGCTGGCGACAGAGACCTGCAACACTCAGGGTTCCTGAGAAGGACGTGGGGAATGTCAGAGCTGAAGAGGTCCACATCTGCTGAGATGGAAGAGACCGATTCTCCAACATCGTGATCCTCAGAGCGCACGGGGTTCAGCAACAAGGCCAAAAACCGAGTGAAACTTTGACCCGTCACCATGTGGCTCACATCACAGCCATAAGAGACACACTGTGGGAAGCGGCCAAATCATCGGCATGCGTTCCGGTGAAATGCGCTTCAGGGAGGATCTCAGTCCAACCAAAAGGGAATGGCAGCGGCGTATCTAGTACACAGTGCCAGAGGCCCTGCTTTCATGGAGGCTCAAGTTACCTAATGAATAGCCTCTGGAACTTCTCACCACTGACTGAGAGCTACTTTAACATGACTTGCAGTAACACTGATGTCACATACTGAGCTGTGACGGGCATGCTGGTAGCAAAGAATCAGTAAGGTGCTGGCAAAAATACCATCAATGTGGTAGTGAATCGTGTTGCTGTTCACAGGCATTTCATTTTGTACGGTTATGCTGTTCATTTTGGTCCAGTATGTCACTTAACATTTTCTGTTTGGACCAGGTTGGGTGCCGGGAAAGGCCTACCAGTATCTGTTTGTCATTAACTATTAACACTTCTTTTATTGAAGTATGACAAGTACATGCAGTTGGTTGCTAAAAGTAAACACATTTATTGCAGTTTTCAAAAATCATTTCTGTAATCTTTTTGCTTACCATTCAGCTATTTGGCATTTTGTTGTGCTGACTAGCTTGTATTGCAAAGCAGATGGCATCAACCATTTGGGTATTTATGGGTGGGAGTCCTTGGCACAATCAACTTGACAGGGGTGTTTTACTGTGTAATGGGATAAATGTTCTTATATGTTGTAAGATAGGGGTATTTATTATAAACAAATGTTTTGCATTTAGCAGGAGGGGGTGGTGGTGCAGTGGGCTGGACCCCATTGGACCGGGTCCTGCTCTCTGGTGGGTCTGGGGTTCGAGTCCCACTTGGGGTGCCTTGTGATGGACTGGCATCCTGTCCTGGGTGTGTCCCTTCCCCCTCCAGCCTTACGCCCTGAGTTGCTGGGTTAGGCTCTGTGACCCCATATGGGACAAGTGGTTCAGAAAGTGTGTGTATGTTTTGTATTTATGTGCGGTGTTATTTCTGGGGAGTATGTATTTTGGAGTTAGTTGTTGAGGCTGTCATGGTGTAGCCAGAAGCGTGGAGATACTGCAATAAAGGTTGTATTTGGTCACTGCTGAGACTCATGCAAACTTATGCAGACTCAGGCAGACAGGCACTCACGCAGCAAGCAGGAGAGCTGTGTATTGCTGGTGGTGCAAGGGGTTAAGCCCATGGCTCAGGCCTTATGTTCTTTTGTAACTTAATGTTTAACCCCAGCCAAATACAAAAAATACTGTGTTTTGAAGAGCATCTTTTTAAGTAAAGAAAAATAAACCTTTTTGGTCCAACTACTTCAGTTCTCCACTGCTGCCTCCATCCGTTGTCCTCACAGTTGACTTCAGCATATTGTAACGACCCGCGTTACTGTGTTGGAGCAGAAAATGTGTTTAATGTAATTGGTTAGCGTTCAGTGACATACGGGGAATGTAAAGGGGATTGCGTCTGCCAGAGAGAAAGAGGTGAGAGCCTGGGGGTGCTAAGCAGGCTGGGAAGGCTGGCCAGACATGCAGGTTCTGGAGGAAACAGGGGTCCTTGGACCGAGAGCGTTATTGCCCTGTGTGTTCGTGTTCAGCAAAACGTTCGAGATGAACGCTGCCTCTGCGTCCTTCTTCGCCCCATCCAAACCCAAGCCGCTGAGCCCCACAATATAGTTCTTTCGGTTTAGGCTCTGCTCTTTGAGCTATTTATAGATCTCCGTGGCTTATCCACGGGGCTTTATTGTTCTTGTACTTTCTAGTTATACTTAGGCAAATGAAGATGATGATATAAGGTGAGGTTCTGGAGCTCCAACTCTTGTGTTTACAAAGAGGTTTAATTCTGACAGGCAGAGCCCTGCTGCCACACCCCAGACCGTGCCCCAGAAAATCACGCTCACACATCTGCAGGAAGGTAAGGGCAGATATAAAGGGAGCCGTATCACACACTTTCTTGTCGCTGAGACAAGCACCGTCCCTGCATTTGCGCCTCACTCGACCTGGATTTCGGATTAGTGTCACACATGGCGTTTGTTCCCTCGGCTTGGACCTTCGCTTGGATCTTCAAACTAATCTTTGTATTCGCCCCACACCACAAAAGCACCACTTTTAATAAAAGCTGCGCACTTGGGTCCTACCTCCCGTTTCCCGCATCCTCTGTATGTGACACCTGCCTATTGGAAGTCTATCCTGCTCCAAATGAGTGGTTTACCATGTTTGTTCAAGTTCAAGTTTATTGTCATAGGTACAAGTTCTGTGCACAAGTATGATGAAATTCTTTTTGAATGCTTCTCCACAGGGGGTGCGGTGGCGCGGTGGAGCGGACCACAGTCCTGCTCTCCAGTGGGTCTGGGGTTCGAGTCCCACTTGGGGTGCCTTATGACGGACTGGCGTCCTGTCCTGGGTGTGTCCCTCTCCCCTTCCAGCCTTATGCCCTGAGTTGCCAGGTTAGGCTCTGGTTCCCTGTGACCCTGTATGGGACAAGCAGTTCTGAAAGTGTGTGTGTGCTTCTCCACAGACTATGGACAAGGAGAAAGAAATACTGCATGAAATAATGACAGTGAGTAATGCAATAACAATAAATAACAGTAACAATAATAACAATAAATGCCAGTAAACTCAGAACAAGAGAATGAGAATGCTCAAAGTGACAGTGTACTTTACCAATGTGCCTGAAAGAAGCAGTTCAACTCTAGTTACAAATGGTGGCACATTGGTGATTGCTGTATATTCTTACAGCAGTGGGTAAAAGCTGTTCCTGTACCTAGCTGTGTGGGTTCAAACAGACCTGAGCCATTTTGCAGATGGCAGGGAAGAGAAAAGTGCCTGTGCGGGGTGACTATGATCTTTCACGATGCGCATCATCTTTCTGATGCAGCGTGTGGTATAGGTGTCCTGGACTGCTCGTAGCTGTGTGCCAATGATTCCCTGAGCTGTTTTGACCACCCTCTGTAGAGCTTTCTTGTCCTGTATGGAACAGCTGCCACCCCAGGATGTAATGCACCCTGTGAGGACAGACTCCGCAGCACACCTGTAGAAAGTGGTGAGGACTGTAGTGGTCATCTGGGCTTTCTTCAGACGCCTGAGGAAGTGGAGACGTTGATGGGCCTTTTTGATGGTTGATGCTCTGTGCTCAGTCCATGTGAGTTTGGCAGTGAGGGTGACCCCTAGGAATCTGAAGCTGTTGACCCTCTCTACAACATCCCCTTCTATGTAGATGGGTGCATTAACCGTATCCTGTTTCCTGAAGTCAGTTACCAGCTCCTTGGTTTTACTAACATTGAGAGACAGGTTGTTGTCCTGGCACCACTCTGCCAGGAGCCTCACCTCCCCTCTGTAGACAGTCTCATCGTTGTTGGTGATCAGACCCACAATGGTGGTATCGTCAGCAAACTTTATGATGGTGTTGGAGTTATGCCTGGCCACACAGTCATGTGTGAACAGGGAGTATAGCACTGGGCTCAGGACGCTTCCCTGTGGAGTGCCAATGTTGAGGATCAGTGGGGAGGAGGTATTACTGCCAATCCGCACACGCCGGAGTCTGTTGATGAGGAAATCCAGGATCCAATTGCACAATGTGGCACTCAGTCCCAGCCCTACTAGTTTCTGGATGAGCTTGGTTGGGATGACAGCGTTAAATGCCGAGCTACAGTCTACAAATAATAGCCTTGCACAGCAGTTTTTATTGTCCAGGTGAGCCAGAGTGGTGTGAAGGGTGTATGATATAGCGTCTTCAGTGGATCTGTTGTGGCGGTACCATGTTTGTGGTTACATAGCTGTAACACCACTAACATACCCACAAAATTATGTTATCTATAAATCAAGTTTTATAAACCTGACATCTAAAATTTGCTTTGGGATGTTCTTGGATGTTTACCATAATTTTTCTCCTCATTGGCACTTTATGTCAGTAATAGCGATGTACAGGAATAAATCTCTACTTTTTGCTATGTACCTTTCAGTGTTAAGCTGGTTGCTCTGCCTTTTAACTTTGAGCTTCTCAGCATTTTTATCTGCATGTATCTTTCCAGTAGTGAAGGTACAACCTGCACAAGATCCTTGTCCACATTTCAGTAAAAGTTTGATTGGGAGGAGGGAGCTTTTTTTCTTCTTTTGTTTTTAAATCTCATTCCTCCACTCAGAAGAATTAGATCTCTAGTTCAAAGAGATTTCGCCAATATTCCTCATGTAATGCCTTAATGCAATGGTCTTACAGAAACTGTTCAATAGAAAAAAAGTTTAGATTTAGTTGTAAATGACACTAGAGACATTTTGTATTAATCCAAAGATTTACTGGAGATAAAAGCTGTTTTTAAAAAAATTCAAGAGAACACTGTGACAAACTGTTGTTTTTTGAGAGACATGACTTGAAACTTCACATTTATTTTGGAACTTTTGATATAAATAATCATTGATGACGATGATGGCAACAATGACTGATTATAACCCAATGTTTTAAACCTTTTTCACAATAACCTTTTGTTCCTATTAACAAAATGAAAGCACTGAGAATGATAGAAAAAGTGCATCTTGCCAGTAGAAGGAGAGCTTTGGATAGAGACACATGATTCTTGATATCTAGATGTTTGATTTACTACCTATAGCAGGAACCCATCCTGTTCAGGTGAACCTCCAGGGAAGTTGCCACCACCAGGAATTCTGCTGCAGATGGTCGGTGGGAAAGTATTTCAGAGCCTTGATTTCTATACTACAGAGTATTGCCTCCATTTATCAGTGAAAACAATCATGGTCTCATTTCTTCATAAAGGAGCCTCTCAAGAGAAGTGAATGAGGGCAGAGACTGTCTGTGAGGGATGCACCATCAGCACCATTAGCTGATACGCGTCCACTTTGGAGTCCTGTAGGTCAGTACAGCTCAGGGAAAAGAGACTGCTTTTGTGCCCTCGGTTGGGGAAGGGCTTCTGCTGGTGTGCAGAGAGCACGCAGTCGCTGAAAGCAGAGGACAGATTGTATTAGTGGCGGTCAGTTTGAATACACTGCTCCAGACTGCCTATAAATAATCATGTTAATACTGTAATGGTATCTGGAGGCAGACCCTGGGACATCCATGGTCGCCATTTCCTACAGCGCTCTAGAGATTTGCTGTTGTTGCATCTCAAATGTGCCTCCTGGTAGGTAGCCTCCAGTTGTGAGGTAAGGACGGATCCTGCAGAGGTGGCAAAGAGTCTGTGGTTTTTTAGTAGCAGACTATATTTTGTTGTGGAAGAAGGTTGTTTTGGCAGAGTGAAAAGTAGCAGAGTGAAAAGTAGCTAAGAGTTCTTCGTAGACAAAGATCTCTTGATCAAACTGGACAACTCACTCATTTTCCTGCTTCCTCAGCTAAGAATCTGGGAGTGACGATTGACTCGAGTCTGTTTTTCTCTCAGCACATCGAAGCCACAACCCGGACCTGCAGATACATCCTGCGTAACATCCCCAGGATCCGTCCTTACCTCACAACAGACTCTGCCCAACTACTTGTCCAGGTCATGGTGACTTCCTGTCTGGATACTGCAACTCACTCCTGCGTGGCCTTCCTACTACTGCCATCAAACCTCTGCAGCTGATACAGAACGCTGCTGCTGCCCAAGTTGTTTGACTTGCCTAAGCGCTCGCATGTATCTCCTCCACTCACTTCTCTGTACTGGCTTCCTATAACTGCCTGGATCAAATTCAAGACCCTGGTTATTGTCTATAAATGTATCAATAGAACTGCTCCCAGGTATTTACAAGACTTGATCAACCACTACACCCCAACCAGACCCCTTCACTCATCTACTTCTGCTCCCTTGGTGGTTTTGCACATGACAAGTAAAGCATGGAGGTTCTCGGTTCTGGTTCTGTTGTGGTGGAGCAGCTTCCCCATCTCACTCATAACTGCTGGAGCTTTGTCCATATTTGAAAGGGGGTAGAATACTCATCTCTTCCAGACTCACATTGTCCATGATCTCTCAAGCTCATGTATGGTGTAAATGATCGTGCCCAGATAAGCCTTTACACAGCTACTACTCCTGTATTGTATGTAAATTTTTGTATACCTTTAAAAAAAAAAATTGTAGGAAGGTGATCAGGAATTGCCTATTCTGAGATTTATGCACCTACAGGGAAGAAAACTAACTTTACTTAAGAGTCACACATCTGCAACACTGTCTCTTTCGCCTAATGTAATGCACAAAATTTATTCTCTGAGATGTATGTCACTTTGGAGAAAATTGTCTGCTAAATGAATAAATGTAAATATGCTCCCTGAGATGGAGTTGAACACCTGATCAAATGTTCAGCGCGGACACTATACAAGACACTGGCAACACCTGCTGCACCACCAAGGCCATGGAGAACTCAAGGGTGAAGCCAAAGTTTTTTATTATAACCTCTATTGATCTGAAGCCTTTACAAAAGTGGACTTAACAATGTTTGACAAGCAGCTTTACCATGACTTATTAATTTTCACAGTATTCTTACTAGAGCAGTTCAAGGTGAGTACCTTGCACAGCCCTAACCATTACATCTCCTGTTGCCTCCCAAATTCCCATTGGAATACTTGTGAAAAAATTCATGTGAAATGTCAGTTTTAAACAGTACAGAAGTGCTGAGATGACTGCTACACATCCTTATGGCTGGTATAGTAAACCATTACTGTAAACCTACTGAATTTGCTCTAGCTTCTGCTTTGGTTCTAAATTCATACTTTGAAAGAGGGCACGGCGCATTCAGCAGACTGATGTCGTTCATGGTCCACCTCTGATAGACATTATCAAAAGTACCCATTAGTATACTGGCAAAAGTCAAAGTGAAACACATATACCTGCCGTATGGTCCCAGGGGTTGTAGCCATGCCATAGACCATACAAAGAGGAACCATGAGTGTAGAGGAGAGGGTGAAGAACCAACCAATGGCGTGACCCCACCAGGGGTACTCATAGACGTTGCTGAATTTCAGTGGGGTGAACCTGATCAGGGCAAAGATGAACGTGGCCTGGTGGAGATACATGTACAGAGGATCCACAGGTCTATATCCCAGATGAGGACTCACAGATAGCATGGTCATTGAGTGATGTGCATATGAATAGACACAATCGACATAATCACAAACAAAATTTATTCTATGACCAAGTCTGCATATAGAAATTGTATCATAACCAAATTATAGACAAGGCAAAGGACTATAACTTTGTCGAACATGTTCTCTAAGGAGTATTCATTAGGAATATTAATTTGGGTTAAGGAGGTACTGTGGTTTGGAATGTTTGTGTAGTTTTCGATGGTATTTTTACTAATTTGTTTGTTTAATTGTTCTTACGGTTTGTTAGGGCGCATGTAAAGCTAAAAAATTCTGTGTCCCGTATTGTAAAATGGACTTGACTCCGTTGATCGATTGATCACATCTGTTTGTTTTGATTACCGTTGTCGGAGTAGTTTCGATTTGGACTCAGCTGACGTGAATTTGCCTAGTTTAAATGGAAGCTGGTGACCCGTAGCGGTAGCCTCTTGGTGCAAAGACTCGGATGCAAAGACAAGGGAGTCCACCGAAGGAGTCCACCTGCGGGAGTCCACCGAGGGATGCCTCCACCACTGTGTGAATCCTGCCATCACCATCGTGTTCCACGAGGGATCATGTGTCAAATATGTCGAACATCAAAGTTGTCTACGGCAAGAGAACTGTGTGACGACACCACCACCACCAAAGACTCAGATGCTCCCGCTGCTACCGTAACCTGGTTCATCCTCATCTGTCAAACCCTCCATCCTGCTTCAATTTCTCCATGGGACTCTGGAACTGCCACTTCTTCATACCAGCCTACACCTCCCATCTCTCACTGGACCTCCTTTCCCTAACTGAAACCTGGATCACCCCAGACAACTCAGCCACACTTGTAACACTCTCTACAAACTACTACTCCTATCACACTTCTCGTTCCTCTGGCAGAGGTGGAGGCACAGGCTGCTCATCTCTCCCCGGTGGGAATATTCTGTTCTCCCTCTTCACCTGCCTCATCTGTCCTCCTTTGAATGGCATGTTGTCTCTATTACTGCCCCAGCCACTCTTCTTGTGGTTGTTCTTCATCGCTCTCCTGGCTCTCTCGGCTGCTTCTTCGGTGACCTCGACATCTTGTTGAGCTCTCTCCCAGGGGACAACACTCCGTTGATTCTCCTGAGTGACTTTAACCTGCATGCTGAGGACATTCATACAAGTGGCCTTCTGTCGCTCGTACAGTCCTTTGACCTCTCCCTGTCCCAATCCCCTGCTACTCACAAAGCAGGCAATTGCCTTGACCTTGTATTTTCCTGTAACTGTGGCTGTCCTGTCATCTCTGTCACTCCACTGCATGTCTCTGACCACTTCTTCATTTCCTTTCAACCCTCCCTCACCTCTAATCCCTCTCCTTTTTCTGCACCCATTGTCACCTTCCCCTGCAACTAAAAAAATCTCTCTCGCCTTCCTGCTTTGCCTCTGCCACGCTGCCCGCTCTCCCTTCTGCTACACAATTCTCAGATCTATCAAGACGACGCCACTAACACTTTCCTCTCTGTCCTATCCTCCTCCCTTCACTCTCTCTGTCCACCGTCTTCCAGATCAGCACGCCCCAGTGCCGCTCCAGTGCCACCCCATGGCTGACTGATATATTATGTACTAACAGGACCAAATTCTGGGCTGCAGAGCAAAGATGATAAAAATCCAAGATTCGCTCGGACCTGGACACCTACAAACTACTCTTAGCTACTTTTCGCTCTGCTGTCTCCTCAGCTAATACTACCTTCTTTCACAACAAAATACAGCCAGCAACTAAAAAATCACACAGACTCTTTGCCACCTTCTCATCCCTTCTGTGTCCTCCGCCTCCCCCTCCTCCTTCTTCTCTCACTATCGATGACTTTACTTTGTTTTTTCAGAGACAAAGTCAATGCAATCACTGACAAGTTCTCAGCATCACCATTCCTGGTTCATGCTGGAACTCCCTCCAGAGTCATGGTCTCCAAATTCAAGCCACTTTCCGAATCTGAAATCTCCAACCTTCTGATATCACACAGAGCCACAACCTGCTCGCTTGATCCGATCCCATTGTCACTCCTACAGAACATCTCCCCGCAGCTCTCCACCTTCATCTCTAAGATCAACTCCTTGCTCTCATCTGGATGTTTCCCAGCTGCCTTCAAAACTGCTCTCATCTCACCTCTGTTAAAGAAACCCTCCCTGGATCCCAACTCGGTTCAAAACTACAGACCAGTCTCCCTCCTCTCCTTCCTCTCTAAAACTCTAGAGCAGGAGACCTGTGATTAACTATCTGAATTCCTCACCCGGAGCCATCTCCTCGATGGATATCAGTCTGGTGTCAAAGTTTGTCACTCCAGGGAAACGGTGCTTCTGGCAGTGTCTGATGCTCTCCAAGCCACTAGAGCCGCCTCCCTCTCCTCAGTCCTCATCCTCCTCGATCTGTCTGCAGCGTTCGACACAGTCAACCACCGAATTCTACTCCCCTCTCTTAGTCAGTTTGGGATCAAAGGAGTGGCACTAAGATGGTTTGAGGCCTACCTATCTGACAGATCCTATCAAGTGGTCTGGCAGAGCTCCTGTTCTTCTTCTCTGCCTCTCTGAACCGGTGTCTCGCAGGGCTCGATACTGGGTCCTCTTCTCTTTTTGATCTACAACTCCTCCCTCAGCCTGGTCATAGCATCCCATGGATTCAAATACCACTGCTATGCTGATGATACCAAGCTCTTCCTCTCCTTTCCACCTGGAACATCAGACATTTCCGCACGCATTGCTGCCAGCCTGTCGACATCTCTGCATGGACATCTGATCACCACCTCCAGCTCAACCTCTCCAAAACAGAGATTCTTCACCTCCCAGCTGGCCTGTCCTCCTATCATGAACTCTCCATGAAACTGGACAACTCACTCATTTTACTGACCTCCTCGACTAAGAGTCTGGGAGTAACAATTGACTGAACTCTGTCTTTCTCTCAGCGCATCAAAGCCACAACCCGGTCCTGTAGATATATCCTGCATAATATTAACAGGATCTGTCCTTACCTCACAACTGACTCTGCCCAACTACTGGTCCAGGTCATGGTGACGTCCCATCTGGATACTGCAACTCTCTCCTGTGTGGCCTTTCTGCTACTGCCATCAAACCTCTGCAGCTGATACAGAACGCTGCTGCTGCCCGAGTTGTGTTTGACTTGCAGAAGTGTTCGCATGTATCTCCTCTACTCGTTTCTCAGCACTGGCTTCCTATAGCTGCCCGGATCAGATTCAAGACCCTGGTTATTGTCTACAAATGCATCAATAGAACTGATCCCAGCCATTTACAGCTATGTAAATACAAACAAAACATGCGCCGTGCATGGTGACTTCGGTAGAGTGCTCCTACGTGCTTTGTTTATTTGTTTTTATGTTTATTGTTATTTGTACCGCTGACCCTCTGAAATACACGAGAGATGAATTGCTGGACATAAGGACTCTCACTCCGAGTGATTTGATCCCCAAACTCATTAATCCGACGCAGTTTTGAGCATTCTAGTTGGCGCGGCTGCTACATTCTACAGCAACCGACGAGGTAAGCGAGCTGGCGCATTGACAAGGCTCCACAATCGGGGAATTCGTTTCCCACTCCCTGCTCTACACCTCGCTAACCTTCGCTCACTAAGGAATAAGATGGACGAACTACAATTGCTCATCAAAACCAACAAGGACTTCTCGCAATCTGCTGCACTTTGCTTCACAGAGACATGGGTATCCAACCTAACGCCTGACAACGCAGTCCACCTACCCGCCTTTCAGATTTACCACGCGAATCGTTTATCAGCGCAAACAGGAAAGTCCAAAGGCGGTGGAGTTTGCTTTTACATAAATGAGGATTGGTGCACCGACGTTTCGGTTTTAAAAACAGTGAGTGAGCCCTCTCTGGAAGCACTATTCATAAACTGCAAGCCCTTCTATTCACCACAGGAGTTTTCATCGTTCATTCTGATTAATGTCTACATTCCACCACAAGCCTGTGCGAGTGAATCGCTTGATCTGTTTTGCAGCCACATTCAAGGCATGGAGCGGAACCACCCGGACTCACTCCGCATCATTTTGGGCGACTTCAACAGAGCAAAACTGAATGTTGAACTCCCAAAATTCAGGCAGCACATTAAGTGCCCAGCAAGAGGGAAGAACACTCTGGACCACTGCTACACGATCTTAAAGGATGCCTACCACTCTGTTCCCAGTGCTGCACTTGGCTACTCTGACCACTGTCTGCTTCATCTAATCCCCGCATACAAACAAACTTAAATCTGCCAAACCCACAATCACTACAGTGAAGAAATGGACAGATGAAGACAAGTCTGTTCTGCAGAACTGCTTTGATTGCACCGATTGGAGCGTATTTGAAGCAGCAGCTGAAAACCTGGACGAACTCACTGATGTTACTTCTTACATAAGTTTTTGAAGATATATGCATCCCGACCACCACTCGCAGGAAATTCAACAACGACAAACCGTGGTTTACTGCTAAATTGAGACAGCTACGGAAAGACAAATAGGCAGCTTATAGGAGTGGAGACGGGTCATTATACAACAAAGCCAGAAGCATGCTGACCAAAGAGATCAAAACTGCTAAACGATGCTATTCCGAGAAGCTGAAACAAACATTCTCAGCTAACGATCTGGCCTCAGTGTGGAGAGGCTTGCAAGTCCTCACCAACTTCAAAGTACGATCCCCTCACTCAGATAACACCCAACAATTGGCTGAAGACCTGAACATTTTCTACTGCAGGTTTGAGGGGCCCGTTAACCAGCCATCAACACCTCTCCCCCAGTCTCCACCTTGCCACCGTTCTTCCCATCCAACTTTGACGATCAGTGAAGATGATGTAAGGCATCTGTTCGAAAGATTAAAGACAAGGAAGGCCCCCGGCCCTGATCTGGTGTCTCCGTCCTGCCTGAAAACCTGTGTGAGCCAGCTAGCCCTCATCTTTACACAGATCTTTGGAACATGATCCCATCATGCTTCAAGCACACACACACACACATTTTCAGAACCGCTTGTCCCATACGGGGTCGCAGGGAACCGGAGCCAACCCAGTAACACAGGGCATAAGGCCGGAGGGGGAGGGGACACACCCAGGATGGGACACCAGTCCGTCACAAGGCACCCCAAGCAGGACTTGAACCCCAGACCCACCGGAGAGCAGGACTGTGGTCCAACCCACTACGCCACCGCACCCCTGTGCTTCAAGCACTCCACCATAATACCTGTTCCCAAAAAAACCTGCATCTCAGGACTGAATGACTTCAGACCAGTGGCTCTTACCTCTGTAGCAATGAAGTGCTTTGAGAGGCTGGGGCTAGCATATCTGAAGGCCATCACAGGCTCACTGCTGGATCCCTTCCAGTTTGCCTACAGATCAAATAGGTCTGTGGAAGATGCTTTGAACATGGGGCTGCACTACATCCTGGAGCACCTTGACTCAACAAAGACATACGCACGAATCCTCTTTGTGGACTTCACTTCAGCCTTTAATACAATCATTCCAGACATCCTTCACTACAAACTCAGTCAGCTCTCTGTGCCAACATCCATCTGCAACTGGATCACAAGCTTCCTCAGCAACAGAACGGAGCAGGTGAAGCTGGGGATATTCACATGTAGCACTCACACACTTAGCACTGGTGCCCCCCACGGATGTGTGCTTTCCCCTCTGATCTTTTCAATATGCACAAACTACCTCACCCCTGCCGACTCATCAGTTAAGATCCTGAAATTTGCTGATGACACTACAGTCATAGGACTCATCAAGGACTGCGATGAGTCTGCATACAGATGGGAGGTGGACCGGCTTTCCTTGTGGTGCAGACACAATAACCTGGAACTTAATACCAGCAAAACAGTGGAGATGACAGCTGACTTTAAGAAAGTACCTTCTCCTCTGCCACCACTCACTATCCGAGGTTGTACTGTGTCCAGTACTGATTCCTTCAAGTTCCTTGGCACTACCATTTGCAAAGACTTGAAGTGGGAGAAGAAAATCAGTACCATAACAAAGAAAACCCAGCGGAGGATGTACTTGCTCCGCCAACTAAGGAAGCACAATCTGCCGAAGGACCTGCTGTGCCAATTTTACAGGGCCACCACTGAATCCATACTATGTTCATCAATCACTGTCTGGTTCGGCTCTGCCACCCAATTGGACAAGCGTCACCTGCACAGACTGGTTAAGTCGACAAAGTGCATCACCAGGACCAACCTGCCTTCCCTCCAGGACCTGTGCATGTCCCGTGTCAGGAAACGGGCTGAGAAAATCGTAGGGGACCCCTCACACCCCGCTCACTGTCTGTTTACCCTACTTCCCTCACGCAGGCGATACAGACTAATCAAAATAAGAACTACCAGACACCAAAACAGCTTTTCCCAGCAGCCATAAAGATTCTTAACACCCTCCTATAACCTCAATCTTCACTGGACTTTTTACTGCTGCTGTACCCTACTTGTTCAGCATTACACCCATGTGAAGTATGTTCTTACATCTATTGTGCAATAGCATGTGCAATATGTTTCCTTATATCCTTTGTGCAATATCATATCCATGTGCAATATGTTTCTTTATATCTTTTGAGTAACATCATACCCATGTGCAATATGTTCTCCAAATAACTTCAAATCACTGCACTATAATGTCACTTTATGATACAGGTCAACACATACTTTTTTCTATGCTTGGTCATTTAGTTGTATTATGTCTGCATGGTTTTATGTTCTGTCTGCATTATACTATGTTCTTGTCTGCTGCATTATCGGTAATCACGTTTGTATTAGTCTATATCTAGTTCAGTATGTGCTTATGTAGTCTGTATGTGTGAATGTGCGCTGTAGGTTTGCTCTAAACTGGAAATAAACTCCTTGTATGCTCAGGTATACTTGGCCAATAAAGCTGATTCTGATTCTATGTCTCTCTCCTAAGATAATGCAAAAATTGTATTTTCAATGAGATGTGCGTCGCTTTGGAGAAAAGCGTCTGCTGAATGAACAAATGTCAATGTATCCACTATCCTCTGCCCTTACCTGCTCAGTAACGTACAGAACCTTTAAAAAATATTGTCCCCCTTGGACTTTGTGTTTAACTATTTAACACTGATTTGTAGAAATGTAATTTCAATTTAACTTTAAAGAGTATTTTCCTGTTGATCAATGTAAAACAAAGAAAAAGATTCAATGTTGTAAAACAAACCATGGAAAAATTCCATGGGAGATGAATACTTTTTCTAGATCCTATTTATTATCACCTCCTGTAAATAAAAACGCTTGGCTGTGTTATGCAGTCTAAATAGAATGAATGGATTGGTCAGATCAAGACAGAACGTACATGAATTAGTTACCTGAATGCACTTTAAACACCTGACACTGTATGCAGCCCACACAACTCCTTTAATACTATATATCCCCCAAAAAAGGGGCCCCAGTAAACACATTTCCCCTGCATAACGTGCGGTTACTGTACTTCCACATAAGGGGTGAGTATGACAACAGCTACTCCTGTCATGCTAAGCATCTGTTTTAGACACCTTACTCCAGTTAAAAAATATACTCACCGCACAGATAAAGGGGGTAAAATACCGCCAGCAATATTTAAAAAGAGATGATGGTCGATACCCGATCATGTCCTCGATGTTATTGTACATTAGGTTTGCACCTGGTGGACAGAGCAGGAAGGGTTAGCCATGTATTGCAAAAGAAGTTGCTAAGAAACATGTTGTATTGGTATGTTCTGACGTACTGAGTAAGAATAGTTCATACTGATTTTTAATGTTTGTCGTTCAAAGTAAGGCTAAGTGTTAACCTGCACATAACAGGAAATGGAGTTGGTGAATTTTGTCCCCATTTGTTATGGTTGGGGATTAACCCCATTAGTCACGCTGTCCTCACCATAAATCCACCCAACACAGATCGACTGAAGGATGGCAAAGATCAGGAGGGTCATTCCACTGCAGGCGTAGTAATCAAGCAGTTGGAATACATACATCCCACCCTACAGATGGAGAGAAACACTTTCACCCTAGTGAAAGTTATTCAGCCAAGATGGCTGAATACAACACATCTTTTTCCCTTCAGGAGTGTCTTCCACAATCCTCTGAAGAGCTCCTTATAATCCATATTCACACCTGAATGGACATTAACACTC
Source organism: Scleropages formosus (assembly GCF_900964775.1). Lineage (NCBI taxonomy): Eukaryota > Metazoa > Chordata > Actinopteri > Osteoglossiformes > Osteoglossidae > Scleropages > Scleropages formosus. The sequence continues at coordinate 43,175,171 of NC_041807.1, read as the reverse complement.
TACTGTGGCCATCCAGATTTAAACTAATTGAATGCAATCAAACTTGACTATATTCTATATATCCCAAAATAATATTTTTATTAATTTGTCACTAACATTGCCTGTTCATGCTCTCTCTTGCTGCTCTTTTCACTTTCACACTCGTGCTTAGATTCTCATCTTAGATATGCACATCCCTCAAAGTGAGGGCACTGTCTGTATAATATTTATTGCATTTTTGTTATATTTGACATCAATACAGGTGCAGCACAGTTTTGATGCTGTTCTGTATGTTGAATGTATCTGAGGAGCATTGACCAAGTAAGAAGTCTAATACATGAAACTATACTTAAGTTATTTTTAAAAGGCTTCCAGGACATATCAAATATCTGCGTTAGCTCTATGTCAGTTCAAACACTGCCAGAGATATTGTGATTAGGATTATTGGCCATGATCATTTGGCTAGTGGAACTAAAAACTGGCAATCCGGTGTCACAACCCACAGGGATAATAGTCCTATGGGCCAGAGGAGGCACCACTCAGTACCACTAGCCCAGACTCATGCACCTGTCTCTAATCTGGTTAGTAGGGTATAAAAGGAGCAAGAAGCCACGGATAGATCGTGGATTCTTAATCAGCGTTTCCGCTGTGCTGTCTTGGCAATCATTAGTTCCCTGCTTCCCAAGTTTTCTTCCATAGTTGCTCATGTTCCAGTCCCGAATGCCCGTCCTGTCTACTCCTGCCTTTTGTGCTCCAGTCCTGGTCCAGTGTTCCAATCCCGTATTTTATCACACCTCCATGTTCAAGTCCTACTCACAGATTCGGGTTTCACTGTTCACCTTTGTGCGAATACACTGCCTCTTTGTCCCTTTGTTGATCGTTTCACTTCTACACTGTATTTTACTGTTTGCACTGTGCACTTATAAATACATTCTGCATGTGGGGGTCATTATACTTTTTGTCCGTGTTGGACATAATGGCAAGGCATGTCCGTGTTGGACTTTCACCTGGACGCTGTTTTCGGAAGGAAACTTCAGGCTCAACCAGTGTCCTCTTACCTCTGTCACCATGACCAGGCCAGTGAGGAAGCCTCCTACACTGATGATAAGGAGGAGGATCTTGCGGCGCTCATCACTTTGATAGATCACAGGGTACATGTCAGAGATGGCCGTCATAAGAGCCTCCAGGCCAACAAACTGAAGATAAAATGTACAAAGCACATAAAACACACGCACACACACACACACACACACACACACACACACAAACAAAACCGCTTGTCCCGAGCGGGGTTGCGGCAAACCGAAGCCTAACCCAGTAACACAGGGTGCAAGGCTAGAAGGGGAGTGGATACACCCAAGACAGAATGCCACTCCAACGCAAGGGACCCCAAGCAAGACTCGAACCCCAGACCTGCACATAAAACAGGTTTTGTATATAGGAAAAGTAAAATTTTGGTAAAAGTCCATCAGAAGAAACAACCTATTTACATTAATTAATTTAGCTGATGCTTTTCTCCAAAGCGATTTACAATGTTAAGGTTACTATTATTACTGTCACAACTGAGCCCGCACCAACAGGAGCATCTGGCCATAAATCTGAACGAGCGACTAGGTATAAAGAGCATCACTCCACTGCTTCCCAGCTGTGGAATCTCACTTGAGACAACTGTCCCTTCTGCTATCTCAAACCGTTGCTGTGGTGTGTCCAAAGTATGAAAACCACAGTTTCATCACACCCACTCCTAGTGGGAGTGGTTGTTTCATTTAGAGCAAGATCATTGTGTTTTTCTGGCTGTCCATGGGGTCATTAAAAGACCCTCCTCCAACATGAACCAAAGGAGTCAGATGAATTACAGATGAAGAATACATGCAGCAGGGGGTGCAGTGGCACAGCAGGCTTGGCTAAGTCTCACTCTCTGGTAGGTCTGGGATTCAAGTCCCACTTCAAGCACCTTGCAGTGGACTGGTGTCCCATCCTAGGTGTGTCCCCTCCAGCCTTGTGCCCTGTGTTGCCAGGTTAGGCTCAGGTTCATCACGGCCCTGCGGCTTCAGTCAGTGTGTGTGTGAGAATTCATGCAGCTCATGGGAATATCATTTACTACACAGTTCAGGAACAGCCTACCAGAGAAAGCTTCCCACATGTACAAGTAGCTTCAATCCTAACTGAAGAGGAATCTGACCTGAGGCAAAGACTGACTGGATTATTTTTTGACATTTCTTAGTACACACACACACACACACACACACACACACACACACACACACACACACACACACACACACATTTTCAGAACCGCTTGTCCCATACGGGGTCACAGGGAACCGGAGCCTACCCGGTAACACAGGGCATAAGGCCGGAGGGGGAGGGGACACACCCAGGACAGGACGCCAGTCCGCCGCAAGGCACCCCAAGCAGGACTTGAACCCCAGACCCATCGGAGAGCAGGACTGCAGTCCAACCCACTGCGCCACCACACCCCCCGCATTTCTTAGTAATGAAAGAAAATATTTCAAGCTCACTTGAAAACATTGCATTGTATGTATTGTGATCTGACTGAGTAAGTACACCCCTTCAAAAGGTTTGCCTTTTTTACATTTTTAGACAAAGGGATGTTTGCAACAATAAAAGGAAAAATTGATCTTATCACGTTCTGTTTCAGTCAACAGAAATTCAATTTCCTTGTGTGGAATACAGTGGGTACGCCTCTACCTTTACCATTGCATCAAAATTAGAATCAGGTGCATCAAAACATGAGCTAATTATTAGAACATCATAACAGAGTAGCTAGGAGGTCATTACCTTATATAAAAGAAACTTGTAGTTTAGTTTGGTCTTAGCTGAGACCAGAAGAGCTCTCTGAGGCCTCAGAAGAATGATTGTTGATACTTTTGACTCTGGGAAGGGTTTTAAAGCCATTTCTAAGCAATTTGTAGTCAATCACTCCACTTTCTGAAAGGACACCTCCATGAAGAAAATTTTACACCGATAGCAGTCTATCCAGGTCAAGTTATTACACCAAGCTGAGCTGAACTGAGCAAAGCATATTGCAGGAAGTCTCCAAGAACCCAGGTGTAACATCAAGGGATTCACAAGCAAGTCTTGCCTCAGTCATTTTCAAAATGCATGAGTCCACCCTCAAAAAAAGAGTTGACACTTTGCCCTACATGCGAGGTGTCACAAAGAAAAAAGATTGATGACTGAGGTTTTCCAGACCACACCTCGATGGAGATCAGGACTATTGGAACAATGTGCACTGGACAGATGAGATAGATAAAAGTAAAACTGTTTTGACACAATGTCGGAAGTCATTTTTGGCAAAAATCAAAAACTTGCATAGTGTTTTTGGGGCTGCCTTTCTGGCTACAGGGCCTGGCCAGCTTGCCCTCAGTGAGTCAACCATGAATTCCACTTTTTACCAAAGAGCATTTGAGGAGAATGTGAGATCATCTGTCAAACAGCTGAAGCAAAACCATAAGTAGACATTTCAACAAGACAATGACCCAAAACAAAGAATCAAGTAAATCCACAGGATGGCTCATAAAGAAGAGTTCTACAATGGCCAAGTCAACACCCAGATTCAAGAGAGGGATTTAAAGCAATGGATATGTGCAAGAAAATCTTCAAATATCACAGAGTTGAAAAAGTTCTGTAAGTGGGAGTGGGCAAAAATTTCTCTAATTTGATGCAGGATACTGATAAGATATGGGTAAAAGTGTTAGCAAGTTGCATAGTATTCACTGTGGTTTTGATATGATCTAACATGATCTATCTATCGTTTGATAAACAATATGGCACCTTACCTCAGTGTCCAGACCAAGCAGGATGATCATGATGAAGAAGCAAATTGCCCATAACTGAGGCAGGGGCATCATGGCCACTGCTCGAGGGTACACAATGAATGCCAGACCTGGACCTGGGAGCGAAACAGACTGTTCATCACAGACCTCACAATACAGAAGGCTCGGACTAGAAGGGTTTTGACTGCAAACTCTTCAGGTTTCAGTTCCCTCAATCTCACCTGATTCAGCCACCTCAGAGATGTCCACTCCTTGCTCACGGGCCATGAAGCCCAGCACAGAGAAGATGGAAAATCCAGCCACAAAGCTTGTCCCGCTGTTCAGGAGGCACAGATACATGCAGTCTCTGTAACAAAGGACACTTCGCTCCAGCACTGGATCTGAGAAACTTGTCATCTATGTTCCTGTTATGGTCACAGGGTTGTGCAAGACCTCTAGCTCCCATGGCACATTTCACACACATGAATGTGGTCAAATGGATGTTTTTTTCTCCACTCACTTGTAGCAGTTGTTGTTGTACTTGTTGTAGCTGCCCAGGGCTGTCAGACAGCCAAGACAAATAGCATAGGAGAAAAATATCTGTGTTCCAGCATCCATCCATACCTAAGGGTCAAAAACACAAGAATGGGTTGTTCTGGTTCTCAAACCTTTTGCTGTGGACTGTGGCTGTTAGTGTATTAATGTAGCATTCTAATATACCATCGGAAAAAAAAAGGGAGTGATATGTAGAAAGAGCACACAGCTCCTACTTAGCTCCAACCCATAAAGACTCCTTTAATAGGGTATCTGTACCTGAGGGTCAGCGAGACGATGGACATCGGGGTACAGATAGAAGATGATACCCTCCTTAGCTCCAGGCAGGGTGAGTCCTCGAACCAGCAAAATCAACAGCATCACATAAGGGAAGGTGGCCGTGAAGTACACCACCTGAAAGCAAAAGAACCATAGAATAGGGTCTTTCAGGTGGGTTCCTGGTCAGGGCATCACAAGCAGGTGTAGGACGAGGCTTTCACCTTTCCAGTGGATCTCACACCTTTCCAAACACAGAAGTAGCAGATAATCCAGGAAAGCAGAAGACAAAGAGCCAACTCCCATCTTGGGGTGCCCAGGTTGTGGATACCATCTGAGATGTTCAACACACGTCTCCTGGAAGAGATAATTACACATTAAATAATTACATCTCCCAAGTAACTTTCATTCCAAAGAATTTAAGAGTCTTCTATTTACAACTGGGGCTCTGATTCTTCAAGGTGCTGTGCTCCATGACACATGAACGTGCACATAGTGGATCAACACAAGAATGGGTTGTTCACCTCTTTTCCATTCTCATTTCTGCATGTAGACATCTGAGGTTTTTTAAACTCACTCCCAAAATTCCTTCACTGGTGAGGTAGCGCTGTCAGCTGACGTCCAGTTGTTTGAGATGTTCCTCTCCTCAAATTCAATACAGGTGGCTGAAAATTTCACAAGAAAAATGTGGAAGAAAAATATTTCATTTTTGCTTTACACCTTCTTGGCAGTCCATATTACTGTGGAACAGAGATACACTGTAAAGCAGGAAGATGTTCTCTGTGAAAAGAGCTTGCAGACCAGTGCAGAATATTTCACAAAAAGCACAAACTTCCTCAAATAGATGTCATGTGTTTTTTGTGCTCTTTTATTAATATTAGATTGAGTTTCTGGATTTCCAGTGCCTGTGTTCCAGTAGTTTCCACAGCTAGCCCAGGGAAGTTCAGAACTGAAGGAAGCGAAGAGGTAGAAGAAGGACCAGGCCAGAATGATGATGTAGTAGATCGTGCTGTATGAAATCACCACTTGGGTTCCAAAGCCCAGTCCTGAAACCAGAACAGACCAGAGAAGAATGTGACACAAACACTAATAAAATTATTATGCTTTTCTGAGTCCAGAACATGTTTATAATTGTTCTGCTCAGCCTATGGGCACTATAGCAAAAGGAGGTGGGATTGAAATGTGGGATCTTTGAGTGCCATGTGGCAGCTTTGGAGGCACTTTCCACCTCCAGGATAAATATAGGGATGAATCTTCCCTCTGAGTGACAGCATCCACTTTCTACCAAACACCCATATTCACTGGCTGAGCCTCTGAAGCAATGTTGCAGCCAAATAACCCTTGACAGGAGCTCCATTTGACCGTGAAGGTTACCCTGAAACAGGGGGCAGATGCTCCTCCAGCAGGTGATGCCCCCCTCGCTGGTGAACTGCCCCAGGGACGTCTCAAGGAGGAAGAGGGGGATTCCGCAGGTGAACAGGAACGCAACGTAGGGGATGAAGAACGCCCCTGCGGGACAAAGGGCCGCAAGAGACAACGAACACGGTTTGAAGAGGAACACAACGCTACAAACTAGAGAATGTTTCTCAGCTCTGTTATACAAGACTGGGGATCTGCAAATGTGTGTTACAAGTTATACATGTACATTTACATTTATTCATTTAGCAGACAGTTTTCTTCAAATTGACATACATCTCAGAGAAAAATGCAAACGTGCAAGTTTTTAGGATGGAAAAAGACAAAGATGTATTTATTTAGCAGACACTTTTGTCAAAGCAACTTCTAATGAACTCTATGTTGTGTTATCAGCCCACACCCCTTATTCACCAGGGTAACTTACACTGCTTGATACACTACTTACAATGGCTCACTCATCCATATAGCAACAGAACACACTCTCTCTGTTACTCACACACTGTGGGTGAACCTCAACAGCATGTCTTTGCAGTGTGGGAGGAAACCTACACAGGCAACATGCAAACTCTGCACAAACTGAGCGGGCATCAGACCCACATCCACTTGCGCTACCCAGGTGCTGTGAGACAGCAGCGCTACTTGCTGTGCTACTGTGCCACCCAGGGCTTACACCTATTAATGCTTTACAGGCAACAAAATAAGGACACAAACAATCCAGCAAGAACAGCACTATGAAAAATGAGATCCATCTGAAGAATTTGATTTGTCTGTTGTAATTTCAGTGTTTACATCATCAAAAATGGGCAGCATATCTGGTTTAGCATACTGTAAAGAACCATGGAGAGGCATGTAAAAGCAAAAGAGTAAACTATTCAAGTAACATTTGTTAAAGGTATTTCTGAAAATTTCAACTGTTTTGTGCATTAGCATCCCTTAAAAGATACTTTTTCTCTCCACATTCTGTGGTCTAGAAATGACCAGTACAGTGGTTGAGAGTGGAGCCACATGAGGGATCACTGCGTTATTGGAGACATTGAGTATTATAGCCGAGTCCTGTGTGCTTCTGCACTCACCTCCTCCGTTCTTGTAGCACAGGTAGGGGAACCTCCACACGTTGCCCAAACCGATGATCTGTCCCACCACGGCAAGTAGGAACTCCGTCTTGTTTGCCCATTGTCCCCGTCCCTGGGTTGGGGGTTCAACGTCCTCTCTGGCGTCCTCCTGGGTGTTCAGATTAGACTGTGCCTGCAGCTCATAGCTATTTTCCATCGCAAACTTCCTTATAGACACTGCCTGTCCCAGACTAGGAGATGATGAGTAGACAAGCAGGGGGGCAGGACAGTCCTTTTGTCCTTATTCGATAGGCAAATGTGAGCTGCCGGACTTGAACTTGGACCTCGACAGGGTTTTTGTCCTCTCACTGCCTTCGTGTTTGTTCCCGTTTTGTTTGTCATGTGGCAATTGTCCAGCACCAATGTGTATCTTGGCTACAACTACTCATGTGTGCTGACAATTTTATCATCATCATCATCATCATCATTATTAGTAGTAGTACTAGTAGCAACAGTAATAGCAGCTGTAGTAGCAGTAGTAACAATAGCAGTAGTGGCACTTGTAAGAATAGGAGCAGTAGCAGCAGTAACAATACTTGTAGTACCAGTAGTAGTAACAACAGTGGCAGCAGTAGTAACAATAGTAGTAGTAATAATAGCAATGGTAGCTGTGGCAGTAAGAGTAGTAGTAGTAACAATGGCAGTAGCAATAGTAACAATACTAGCAGCAGTAGTAACATAGTAGCAGTAGCAGTAGTACTAGTGACAAGAGCAGCAGTAATAGTAACAATAGTTCCAGTAGTAGTAGTAGTAGCAATAGCAGTAGTAATAGAAACAACAGTAGCAGTAGTGGTAACAATAGCAGTAACAGTAGTAACAACAGTGTTAGCAGCAGTACATTTACATTTATTCATCTTTGACTAAGTCGTGCCTCCTTCAGTTAAGCAGCATAGCAAAATGCGGCGATTCCTTTGTAGACGGGATTCTGAGAAACTGGTTCATGCTTTTGTTTCCAGCAGGCTGGATTACTGTAATGCTTTATTGACGGGTTGTCCGTACCAGACTGTATCCAGGCTACAGTTGGTACAAAATGCTGCTGCGAGAATTGTCACTAGAACAAGGAAGTTTGACCATATAACACTGGTACTTAAATCATTACACTGGCTCCCGGTCGCATTTAGAGTTGAATATAAAATCTTTCTTTTCACCTATAAGGCAGTACATGGCATTGTTCCGGCTTAACTTTGTGAGATCATTAATCTTTATATCCCAGGACAATATCTCCATTCAGTAGATGCAGGTTACCTTAAAGTACCTGTGATTAATAAGACCTCAGTAGGAGGTCGCACCTTTAGTTATAGATCACCTAAACTGTGGAATAGTCTACCGGTTACTGTCAGAAATGCCCCTTTGTTTGTTTTCAAATCCTGACTAAAGACTTACATGTTCACTCAGGCATTCAACCTCAAAATGTAATTCCACCTGCCTTGGTTGTTTTTTATCACCTTTATAAAAATACATTTTAAATTTACTTAAGGAACAAATTACTAACTCTATCCTGTCTTCTCGTTGAGCACTACCTCGCTACATAAGACCTGAGGAGGCCGGCCAGTGGTGACAGACGAATCCCGTGCTGACGGAGGGTGATGTCCATCTGCCGTGACGATCGAGATGTTCCATGCCGAGTCGGGGATCCAAGATGCCATTTACCAACGTTATAATTACTTGTTAAACACTGGCTTACAAATTGTTACTTTCTAGAATGTCCAGGAGGGGTGGGAAACCACTGGCCCGTGGACCCCCAGAGGTTTTTTTCTCCCTCAACCTTCAGTTGGGAGTTTTTGTTCCTTTCCCTAGTGGCCAGTAGGTATACTTAGAGCTCTATAATAAGTTCTTCATTATGGTAGCCATTAGTTGACTGTCTTCTTTGTTTGTATCAATTTTTCTTGCTGTATGTCTGTGTTAAAGCGTTCCGTGTCACTACGTGAGAAGAGCGCTCTATAAAAATAAATAAATTTAGCAGATGCTTTTCTCCAAAGCAATGTACATCTCAGTGATTGTACATTACATTAGGAGAAAGAGACACGGCTGCAGACGTGATTCTTAGGGAAACCTAGTTTGTTACCTTCCCCTTGATGCACCGATGTTCATCACACAAGTAGGTGCATAAAACGCAGGAGAGACTAATAGTGATAACCTTCCTACAATTTTTTTTAAGGTACACAAACATTTAAATACAATACAGGAGTAGCAGCCTTGTAAAGGGTTATCTAGGTTGATCATAAAGTTACGGTGCATAAACATTTACATCATATATGAACTTAAGAGATCACGGGCGAAATGGGTCGAGAAGATATGTGTTTTCAGACCCTTCTTAAATATGGACAGAGATTCAGCAGTTCAGCATGTGAATATTTCAATATTTTTACGTTTGCCACAAAATACTGTTCGAGCCTTTCCAAATAGGCATCGAATTGTTCCTCACTTTCGTCAAAGTGGAAATCCTCTGGCTTCCCGAAAGCCATTTTCAACCAGCTCTGTTCGCCATCGCTCTTCAGCACTCACTCTGTCCCAGGCCTCCCTGGAGTTACTCATAACTCTGTTTCTTTACGGTAAAACATCCCATCCTCGTCCTCTCAACAGTTCGTTACGCCATACAATGAAATTCTTACTCTGTGAATCCTCTCAGCAGCCTATGACATAAATCATAAGGACGTAAGGAAGGAAAAACACAAGAAAAACAAAAGGAAAAACACAGGGAAAACACAAGGCGTAAATTGCAAATTTACAAAAATTACTATTAGTAGAAAAAAATCAAGAAACGAGGTTATATACGTATATAAAATGTACAGTGCACAATGTAAATACGGAAGTCGTACATGTGCAAAGTCCTGCAGAGGTAGATTGGGTCTATTCGCAGTTAAAGGGGGGGTGTGCAGTGCAACCAGCACTACAAGTTTTAGAACGGTTCCCGAAAAGCTACTAACAAAAAACACCAGCGCAGGCATATTGCCGTCTCCTTCTTCTTACTTTATTCCAACATACTGTCACTTTGTTGCTGAAGTTACACTTTCTAACCCTACGTAGTCACTCTTCAGGAGCACAGGCTGACACACGAGTGGTTTTCCCAGCAGCCGTTTTTCCAATGCTACTGCAGAGATGATGTCGCTGCACTGCCTTTACTCTGTTTCACTCTGTTTATATTTGCTGAGGTCCTGCAAAGCTGGCAGAACCGGAATGAGATGGTGTTTGAAGAGGACCGCTGACGGTGCTCTCACCACATGCTGCATTCATTCCAGAGGGAACGCCTTGGTTGCGGTTTGCTCCGGACCAGCCCAGCTTTGACCGCTGCGGCATGCCTTGCGATTGGTTCATGCGTTGGACGTGAGACCTGACAGCAGGAACTGTTTTCAGTAACAGCTGCTGCTACCTGCTCTCCTGGGTGCAGCATGGAGAAGAGCGGCGATGCACAGGTGCACTCGAAAGTGAACGCCGGGGACAGCACCACGGATGACACGGACCCCCAGGGCCAGGAGCGCAGCCAGTGGGCCAGCAAGACCGAGTACATTCTGGCCGTGGCAGGAAACATCGTCGGCTTGAGCAACGTGTGGAGGTTCCCCTACCTGTGCTACAAGAACGGAGGGGGTGAGTTTCTGCGGTCATGACGCTCGCCGAACGTGCTCCTTCTGCCCAGCCGCCATCCGACACGGCCTCGATCCCGAGGCTTTCGGTCCCGTGGCCCTCGCAGCGAGGAGCTTCGTTGAACCTTTAGCATTCTTTCGCAGGAGTCACGGCGGCTCCGCGACGCAGCCGGGCAAGCGGCCCCCCAGGGCTGCACTGATACCCAGTGGACCACGCCTTCCAGCGTTGGTTGCCGGGCCAAGGAATGTGGCGGAACAGGCCTGTGGTTTCGCCGACGTCCCCCATGGGCACATTTCTGCCCGTACTGTTAAAAGACAGAGTCACAAGGAAACCAGCTCTGCTCAGAGATGTTCTCCAGCTTCCCTTCTGCCTTCACACAAAAGATCTTCTATTAGGAATAACAATGACGACATGAATGACAATAAGAAGAACTTACTTACAGGTTTCATCAGTCTAAAGAAGACTGTCTTCAACATCAGTACCGCAGTACTTTTCATGCCACTTTTACTGAATTTATCACCGTTAATTATAGCACACGGCAGAATTGAACTAAAAAGTGGTCAGTACTTTCAAAGCAGAAGCGCAGCATAATGGGAAACCTGTCAATTGTTCCACTCATCTTGATGGGATTATGATTTAAGAGTTGCTGTGTGTTTGTTTTGGTCGAGGTCATTTCAGATCTCCGATCGAAGATCGGTAGCCGGTTCCATGTGCACCGCAGCCGCATCGAAAGGCAGGAAACTTAATCACCCTGTTCCCCATAAAGGCCTGTCATTTGCATATGTTCAGGATACAGCGAGGGCCACTAGGCAAACTGGAAAAGTCACTGTGAAGACGTGGGGAAAATGCTCATCTCGAAAACAAAGCATATGGAAGAAACCTCTCTCGCACATCCTGTGTTCTGGAATAAATGACACTCCTGAACACATCGTCCATGGAGTATATCAAAGTAGATGCTGGTACATAATGGCGTATGTTCATTTTCTGTTCAAACCGTGTTTGCTGTGTCTGGCAGGGGCGTTCTTCATCCCCTACATTGTGTTCCTGTTCACCTGCGGAATCCCCCTCTTCCTCCTTGAGACGGCCCTGGGGCAGTACACCAGCCAGGGGGGCATCACCTGCTGGAGGAAGATCTGCCCCCTGTTTGAAGGTACTTGGAAGTTACATTGAATATTAAAAGACAGTTCACTGTTACTCTGGAACAATTTCATTACCTTTTCTACAACAATGCAGCTTAATATTTTGCCTGTTTTATAAGCCTTCACCACACAGTCACGATGGGAATGCTGTAATCAGCTGTAAAAAGTGTCTCAGACAGAATGGCATATTGAAAGAATGCACTGTTATGAGTTTAAATGAGAACATGTGCTTCTTTCAGAAATACCTGGACTTTGCAAAGTGTAAAACCACCATGTATCAGTAAAATGAGCCTTAAAGCAAGAAGTTTCCAAGAAAGTTCGTAGGTGCTGAAAGGGCAAAACAGCACTCAAAAGCCTTGCCTATCACTTTACAACAGGAAGTGGTAAAATGCATTTTATTTGAACTCTCAGGCCTGAATAGTGACGCAGATGTGAAAGCTTTCGAAAACAGATATTTTGTACGAGTCGTTCGAAAGTTTGAGATGAATGACGAACCGGACGGACTCGTCATCTGAGCAGGTTTTTCTGCAAAGCTCTCCTCCTCTCCTTCTCCTTGTGCCTCCTTCTTCAGGCCTGGGCTACGCCAGTCAGGTTGTTGTGTTGTACACCAGCATCTACTACATCGTCATTTTAGCCTGGGCTGTGCTCTACCTCATCTATTCATTCCGCTTCGAGCTGCCCTGGGCCACCTGCACAAACTACTGGAACACAGGTGTGGCATCTCTCAGTACCACTCCAGGGGCTTCTGGGAGAGTACAGTGATCACTGAGAATAACCTGTGAGTGGATCACTGAGGTTTGCTAACAGTACAGAAAATGAAGTATAATATATCAAAGTACATCTTCTACATGTCCTCCAAATGCTTGCAGTACAAAGCCTTTCACTGCACGTCCTACTAAGTGTGGTTGCGTATGTGGCAAACAAAATTTGAATTTGGTTTGACTACAGCTCATTAAGTAAGCACTTGGGTGGCCATGACTGATGAACCATGATGAGCTAAACCTTCCTCTTCTCCACTTATCCTCTCAGAAAAATGTGTAGCTTTGAGCCATAACTCCACTGACCAAATCCTGGATGAAATTACCTCACCGGTGGTGGAATTCTGGGAGTAAGTGTGGCAGTTACTGTATGTCTCAGCACTTTGTACCCATCTCTGTTTCACGTGTGCTCTGGTCAGCTGATTCAATGAGCTTTATTCCCATTACCGTCCCCAAGGAGGAGGATTCTTGGCCTCTCCAAAGGTATCGAAGAGTTGGGCACTGTCCGCTGGGACCTTGCTCTGTGTCTTCTGCTCTGCTGGATCATCTGCTATTTCTGTGTCTGGAAAGGTGTGAGGTCCACCGGAAAGGTGAGGGCCCTGTGCCACACACTTTTGAGATGCCCTGAACGGGAATCCACTTGGAAGGATTGTGTTCAACAGTGTTCTTCTGCTTCCAGGTGGTGTACTTCACAGCCACGTTTCCCTACGTAATGCTGGCTATTCTGCTGGTTCGCGGACTCACCCTGCCTGGAGCTAAGGAAGGCGTCATCTTCTACTTGTACCCCGATGTCAGCCGTCTTGCTGACCCTCAGGTATCTTGCACTAGTCCTGTTTCTACCATCGTATAGTAAGGAGGTTGTTCAATATATTATTCTCAAGGTGTCAAGACCTCATCAATATTGTGTAACGGCTCAGAGGAGAGTAAAGCTCCTCCACCTGGACACTGGGCTGTGGAATGCCCACACCAAACATGAGCACCTTCTACTAGATGTAGGAGACTTGGAGGCGGTGTAATTACTGAATATGTGCGCCTGAAATTCACATCTGTATCTCTATATACATTTAGAGTATTTATTTAGATTAACATTCATTCATTTGGTTCAGACTAGTTATGCTAAGACCCCCCATTTAAATACTTAAACTGTAACGTCAACATTTAAGATGTGCGGTCCTTTCACAGTCCCTTTTTAAAGCCAGGAGGAGAGCAATGTTGGCATGTTAGCGTAGCTTTCCGCTCTGCTGACCTCGTTCAGGGTTTCTTCTGAAGCACCACTACTTTGCTTTCTTCTAAACCAGGTGTGGGTGGATGCAGGGACTCAGATTTTCTACTCTTACGGAGTGTGCACAGGATCCCTGGTAGCTCTGGGAAGCTACAACAAGTACAACAACAACTGCTACAAGTGAGTGGAGCACAAAAACATCCATTTGACCACACTCATGTGTGTGAAATGTCCCATGGGAGCTAGAGGTCTTGCACAACCCTGTGACCATAACAAGAACATGAACAACGAGTTTCTCAGATCCAGTGCTTTGTTGCAGAGACTGCATGTATCTGTGCCTCCTGAGCAGCGGCACCAGCTTTGTGGCTGGATTTGCCATCTTCTCCGTGCTGGGCTTCATGGCCTATGAGCAGGGGCTGGAAATCTCTGAGGTGGCTGAATCAGGTGAGGTTCATGAGGTCCAGACTAAACTGGAACCCAAAGAGTTTGCAAACTACACACTGCTAGTCCAAACTTGCAACACAGCAAGGACTATGACGGATGGTCTGCTTCTGCCACAGGTCCAGGCCTGGCCTTCATTGCATATCCTCGAGCGGTGGCCATGATGCCCGTGCCCCAGCTGTGGGCCGTCTTCTTCTTTGTGATGCTCCTTGTGCTGGGCCTGGATTCTGAGGTATGCTAATCTTTCTCTGTCTCGGCCCCCATGTTCTCAGTGCAGGGATATTTTCCCCGGGGGTTGGAAATGTGGGGGTGTGGGGGTGCAGTGGTGCAGTGGGTTGGATCAGGTCCTGCTCTCCAGTGGGTCTGGGGTTCGAGTCCCACTTAGGGTACCTCGCGGCGGCCTGGTGTCCCAGCGTTCCGTCCTCAGTGTGTCCCCTCCCCCTCCAGCCTTTCGCTGTGTGTCCGGGTTAGGCTCCAGCTCCCTGTGACCCCGTATGGGACAAGCAGTTTCAGATGATATGTGTGGGTTGGAAATGTGAGATTACTCATTTTCAATTGCATTTTTTCTTTTATTTGACTCCATTTTCAAAGCTGCTTGCAATAATTCATCAAGTTACACAGTAGGGTAATTTTTACAACATCAGCCTAGGGTAAGTGCTATAACAGACAGTGGTATCATGCAGATGTTCATATTCTTTTAGATAGCAGAGTTCTTTCAACAGTGGATCCAAAATAGCCCAGCAGAATGTTCCTTTCATGGAGATACATGTGAGCACTGCAGTCACTCTGACAGCTTCCTATGCTTTTCATTTGTGGAACTGATGGAAAATGTGAAGCAGGCATGTGACTAGGGTATGTACAACCGCTGTCATGTTTGCACCTACAGTTTGTATGTCACGAGTCTTTAGTCACTTCCATCTCGGACCTGTACCCCACCTTCTTCAACATTGGCCACCGCCGCAAAATCCTCCTGCTGGTGCTCAGTGTGGGAAGCTTCCTGGTCGGCCTGGTGATGGTCACAGAGGTGAGAGCTCACCTGGACCTCTCACCTGGAGCACATGTGACAGAAGTGACTGATGACGAAACTTACGAACAGACTTGCTGCCCTCACAGTGCCCTTAAGATGAGGAACCAGTGTCCTGTCGTCTTCTTTTTTCTCTTTGCTGCCCTTTTCCTCTCATCTCAGATGATGAGCCTTCATTAGGAAGCGTTAATGAACTGTAAAGAAGTCTGATCTCTTCAACACCTTACAGTTTAGCTCTTGTTGAAAATGGTAGAGCACTGCAGCGCAGATGGGTGAGTAGAAGGTCTTGGCTCCGAGGCTCATTTCGCTGACAACCTTAGGTGTTAGGTAAACATTTTCATGCTTTCGTGTAAATGTAGTAAATATTGATAAATAGGAGCTGATTAGTAAATGGAAGCACTCATCTCTCCAGGGAGGACTTTACATCTTCCAGCTCTTTGACTACTATGCGTGCAGTGGAATGACGCTGTTGGTGTTCGCCCTCCTGGAGTCGGTGTGTGTGGGCTGGGTGTACGGTAGGTAGGGCGGAATGTGGCGGAACGAAGACACGGCTAATGTGAAATACTACGGTAACACACTGCTTCACACAGGCTCTCGGCGCATGCTCAGCAACATCGAGGACATGATTGGCTACCGGCTCTGGACCGTGGTGCAGTATACCTGGGTTGTCCTCACCCCCGCTATGTGCACAGTGAGTAGCAACGTCCTCTGGGGTCTGAAACTGTGGCTTTAGCACTAGAAGAATGAGTACATGTGTGTCCCACCTCCCAGCAGGCATAGTAACAATAGTAATAACCCTTAGTATACCTGTGGTTGGACACATGGCAAATCAGTCTCATGTTCTCTCCCACAGGGCACCTTCATCTTCTCCCTGGTCAAATACACTCCCCTCAAACTGAACAACTTATACGAGTACCCCTGGTGGGGCTATGCCATTGGTGGCTTATTCACCCTCTCCTCCACACTGTTGATTCCTCTGTGGATGGTCTACGCCATGGCCATCACCCCTGGGACCACGTGGGAGGTAAAGCAGTCTGACAGAGTGCCTGGAGCTGGATGGGTCTTTAGGGGATGTGCCTTCATGTACTCTCAGTATTTTCTGTCTCTAAAGGCACGTGAGTTTGGGGAAGAATGCTAAGCGGCGAAGCATTTAGATGAGTCTCAGCTTTTCCAGAAGATACATAGCTGATAAGATCAGAAGAAATGTGTTTCCTGAAGGCCAGTAAAACAGTGGGAACTGACCGTGTCGCGTTTAATGCAGTTTCCACTGTTTGTGCTTCCTCTCCTGTCCTCTACCCACACCCCCGACAGAGAGTGCGAACTCTGTGCACCCCAGCCACAGACCTACCTACTCCTCTGGAGCAGAAGCAGAACCCTACCACCTTCGAGAGCTTCACGGAGCTCTGCACCCTCCGTCCGAGCCGCACGCCGTCAGCCCAGTGGAACGGACTCGTGTGACCTCCCCCAGCCCGTGGTCATGGCAGGCATCCCGGCGCCTGTCAGTGGCAGGTGGCACGTTGTACTCCCGTCTTAATCGAGGACTCATCTAGTGTGCAGCAAGTTATTGTTTAACTCAGTATTTCCTCGTCAGCAGGACCACAGCGCATCGTTCGCCAAACATAACATTCCCTTCAGTCCAGGTTTCCTCACAGCCATGTGATCCTGGTGGCCTGCAGGGTCTCTGGGCTTCCTCTCCACATGAACTCTAAGTGCGCACCTTCACTAAAGCTCAGCTAAGACTGAACTCGTGTTAAAGCATTCGTGCCATGATTTTTCAGTTGTGTTCAAATTCATTTTGGAAAGCCAGCTTCACTGTGCGTGTCTGTGCTCAAATATTTTACCAGCGTTAGAACACCTGTAAAACTAAACAAATTATTCATTTACAGTCCCTACTCTAGCAGATAACTTTTCACCTAGGGTACCTCCTGGACACGGTCAGTTCCATCCATACATCACTTATTGGTTTGTGGTAATTCACTATGCCTTGTGATGCAGTCAGACACCAACAGCAGTTTACTGCAGATGGTGAGTAAGGCACATATGTAAATTGTGAAACTGTAATTTCTAAGAAATGCTGCATCACCTTAAAGCATTATTTTTTACACCTCTTAAGCTCAATGAAGGGTGGTGGCCAGGAGCTCAGTGCTTCACATGCCTCTTACTGGCCCCAGAGAATCATTTATACTCATAGACCCATGTTTACTGTATGTCTTCAAGCCAAGAGTATTTATAATATAATATTCAATTCAATTCAATGTATTTTTATAGAGCTCTTCTCTCACAGTGACACAGTGAGCCTTAACACAGACATAAGGCAAGAACAACAAATAGATCATATAAGAAACAAAGAAGACAGTTGACTAATGACTACCATAATACAGTACTTTTATAGAGCTATAAGTATGTCTACTGGCCATGGAGGAAACAAACAAAAACCCTCAATGGAAAATCGAGAGAGAAAAAAACCTCTGGGCGTCCAAGGGCCAGTAGCATTTTCTCTGCTGCGCCACCCATTCTTTAAAGAGCTCATCGGGGGCTTCAGGCAGGCTGGGTGTTTTTTCCACAAAAGTGGCGATATCTTCGCCCGTGAGCGAATTTGCGTTCGAAGATTTGCTCACCTCGGCTACATAGCCCTGCCTGTCCGTCGTCGCGGTACGCTGTTCCGTGTCATCCAGCATGTCATCCAACCTCCTCGGGAAAGCGTCGCTCTCCGCAGGGCAACTTTCCCCAGCACCTGCTCTCGGTGGCAGTTCGCTGTCTCCTTCTGCCGCATTTTCCCTGGGCGCAGGGAGACCCCACTCGACCTGCTCACCCCTCTCCGGCTCTTTTCCACCATCTCCGCCACAGCGTGCGCTTCCCCAGGGTCCCCCGGACACCCGTGCTCTGCAACAGCTCCCCCGCCTCACTCTCCACCGTCGCAGGCTCTTCTTCCGCCAGACACCATTCCATCGTCCCGATGGCTTCTCTCCTGGTGCCAATTTCCCTTCTCCACCTTCGGTGTTCCATAATTCCTGAATCCAGCCTCATTGTTCTGCCTCATCCCACCTCTGACACCAATGTGGCACTCAGCATTCTGGGTTTGGGGGGGGGGGGGTGAAGAAGGACGCACAGGCAGTGTTCATTGTAAATGTTTTATTAAAACATCGCCATACAGAGAAATAATGCTCCTGGTCCGAGGATCCCGTTTCCTCAAGCCAGCCTTCCCAGCCTGCTTAGTGCCCCCAGGCTTTTCACACACTCCCAAACACACTCACCCCATTATATTCCCCACAATTCACCCCAGTGGTTGAACACTTTACTCCAGCTTTTCCACAATTCAACTATTTACAATAGACCTGTTTCCTGCCCAAACTCTCGGCAATGCGAGTCGTTACAGTATTTTCTATGAGATGTACGTCGCTCTAGAGAAAAGCGTCTGCTCAATGAATACATGTAAATGTAAGGTAACCTGTATCCAATGAATGAAGATATAGTCCTGAGATATAAGGATCAATAATCTCACAAAGGTAAGCCGAAGCAATGCCATGTATTGCTTTATAGGTCAAAAGAAGGATTTTATAATCAACTTGCCCGAGCAGGGTTGCGGAGAGCCGGAGTCTAACCTGGCAACACAGGGCATAAGGCTGGAGGGAAGAAGCCCAGGATGGGATGCCAGTCCATCACAAGGTACCCCAAGTGGGACTTGAACCTTAGACCTGCCAGAGAGCAGGACCCAGGCAAACCCACTGCACTACCATGCCAATCTACAGTAAGAGTTACAAACTGTTTGCATTTAATAAATTGTTTTATACTACTGTTAATAAATCCCTTCTTCTTCTCTGCCTTTAAACTTTCAATTTACTCTGGCTGTCTTTACAGTAATAGTCTTATGTGTACCACAGACACTTTACAAATTGCTTTGTACTTTCTCAGTTTAGTGCAAATTCTATATTGAATAAATTCCTTTACATTACCTTAAGGCAACCTTTTGCTATGTGCACGTAATCCAGTGTGTCATAACGTTTAATTTTATCATACACTCCTCCACCGTTATTCAGTTTTCCATTATCCAGTTTTTCATAGTCAATCAGCCAACATGAATATTATGTTTCCATAAGATGTACGTCGGTTTGGAGAAAAACATCTGCTAAATGAATACATGTACATGTACATATAAATATTAATTATTGTTCATCAGTCCGGCTTTTCATTCTCACCCAACGACACTGGGTCCAGCACAATAAGCTGAGACTGCTTTTGAAAACTTTACTATTGAACCTGAAGTGGCTGTGTGACTAAGATGCAGTGCATTATGTGAACTGCGTATCCACACTCTCAGCTGTGTTCTGGCACTCTGTGGTCTTGATGGCATACTGACATGTTTCTGTCTGGGACCTTTGTTCTGCACGACTGCACTTGAATTTTCTAATCATTCATTTAAATGTGGTACATAACCTTTGTTTTTCTCAAACCAGTCCACACACACACACACACACACACTATACATTTATTTTATGAAGTCATATTTTTTTCAGATTTATTTTATATGCATCACACACACATGCACACAGTCAACAACTGCTTGGCCCGAGTGGGGTAACGGTGAACCGGAGCGTAACCTGGCAACACAGGGCGCATGGCCGAAGAGGGAGGGGACACACCCAGGACCGGGAGGCAGTCCGTCAAAAGGCACCTCAAGCAGGGCTCGCACCCCAGACCCGCCACACAGCGGACACTATCCAAACCCCCCGCGCCCCCAGCTATGTGCATGACCTCTCATGCAATTCCTGTTTGAGATTGTGAATAGCTTACCATTTCCCTATAGACTGAGATATTAAAACAACAGCAAATACAGAGTAACACATCTTTAATTTTTGCATTTATTTGTGATTTAGAGGGGGGTGCGGTGGCGCAGTGGGTTGGACCGCGGTCCTGCTCTCCAGTGGGTCTGGGGTTCGAGTCCCGCTTGGGGTGCCTTGCGGCGGACTGGCGTCCCGTCCTGGGTGTGTCCCCTTCCCCCTCCGGCCTTACGCCCTGTGTTGCCGGGTAGGCTCCGGTTCCCCGTGACCCCGTAAGGGACAAGCGGTTCTGAAAATGTGTGTGTGTGTGTGTGTGTGTGTGTGTGTGTGTGTGTGATTTAGAGTACATGAAAAAAGAAGTTAAAGATATAATATTATGAAGTTAACGGGGGGCGCAGTGGCACAGTGGGTTGGACCAGGTCCTGCTCTCCAGTGGGTCTGGGGTTCGAGTCCCGCTTGGGGTGCCTTGCGACGGACTGGCGTCCCATCCTGGGTGTGTCCCCTCCCCCTCCGGCCTTACACCCTGTGTTGCCGGGTAGGCTCCGGTTCCCTGCGACCCCGTATGGGACAAGCGGTTCTGAAAGTGTGTGTGTGTGTGTGTGTTATGAAATTAAAGAAAATTCATTGTTCCTACATCTATTTCAAATGTAGATTAAAAAAAAAATGAATGAATGAGCTTTATTGCCAAGTATGTTTACACATACAAGGAATTTGTCTTGGTGACAGAAACTTCCACAGCACAGACAGAATGACAGTGACAAGCATTAAAAGATTAAATAAAATATATATAGAGTATAAAGTACAAAATAGACACTAGACATTATATGTTTATACAGGTATGTTATATACAATGCAAGGGAAAGTAAATAAGAGATATGATGTGAAAAATAAATATAAATAGCATTGTTTATTGCACCACTTTACTCCCTAGGGGGGATTTAGCTGTTCATGAGGTAGATGGCCTGAGGAAAGAAACTTTTCTTGTGCCTGGCTGTCCTGGTGCTCAGAGCCCTGTAGCGCCGGCCAGACGGCAGAAGTTCAAAGAGGAAGTGGCCTGGCTGCGAAAGGTCTAGGATGATTTTGCCAGCCCTTTTTCTCACTCTGGACCAGTACAGTTCTTGGACAGTGGTGGGGGGTGTGCGAGCCGATGATTCTTCCAGCCGTCCGGACTATCCGCTGTAATCTTCTGAGGTTTGATTTCGTAGCTCAGCCGAACCAGACAGTTATAGAAGTGCAGAGGACAGACTCGATGACTGCAGAGTAGAATTGCATCAGTAGCTCCTGTGGCAGGTTGAACTTCCTCAGCTGGTGAAGGAAGTACAACTTCTGCTGGGCCTTCTTCACAATGGAGTCTATATGAAACTCCTACTTCAGGTCCTGTGAGATGGTGGTGCCCAGGAACCTGAATGACTCCACTGTTGCCACAGTGCTGTTCATGATGGCGAGTGGGGATAATGCTGAGGTGTTTCTCTTAAAGTCTACAATCATCTCCACTGTTTTGAGCGTGTTCAGCTCCAGGTTGTTATGACTGCACCAGACAGCCAGCTCTTGGACCTCCTGTCTGTAAGCAGACTCGTCACCGTCCCGGATGAGGCCGATGAGCACGGTGTCGTCTGCAAACTTCAGGAGTTTGACAGAGGGATCTTTTGCGGTGCAGTCGTTGGTGTACAGGGAGAAGAGCAGTGGGGAGAGCACACATCCCTGGGGGGCGCCAGTACTGATCGTGCGAGTCTTGGATGAGAATTTTCCCAGCCTCACTATCTGCTGCTGGTCTGTCAGAAAGTTGGTGATCCACCGACAGATGGAGGTGGGCACAGAGAGTTGGGTTAATTTGGACAGGAGGAGGTGTGGGATGATGGTGTTGAAGGCTGAGCTGAAGTCCACGAACAGGATCCTCACATAAGTCCCTGGTTTGTCCAGATGTTGCAGGATGTAGTGCATGATACAGGACGGCAAGAAAGCTTCTACATACAGGTCAATATTTGCTACATTAACTACCCACATGACTGTGAAAAGCTTCACAGACATTCTAAAGATATATATCCTATATTATTCAACCCTCCCTCGTGTATCAGGGTCCCATTAAAAAAAAACCTCTGACAATGGCTTATGAAAATAGGATTTTAAAAAAATTTAACATTCTAAGAGGATAGCTGCGTAGTGGTTAGTGTTACTGCCCTTGTATCCAAATGTGGCAGGTTTGATCCCCCCCTATGGCTTAGTATCCTAGAGCAAGGTACTTAACCTAAATTGTTCTAGTAAAATTACATGGCTGTACTAATGGGTAAATAATTGTAAGCTTGTAATTGTAACATTCTAGGATGCTTTGGTGAAAAGTGTAAGAGAAATGTAATAGAGGTGCTTATGATTCGGTACAGCACAGCAAGTAGCACTGCTGTCTCACAGCACCTGGGTGGTGTGAGAGGATGTGGGTTTGATCCCCACTCAGTCTGTGTGGAGTTTGCATGTGCTCCCTGTGTCAGTGTGGGTTCCCTCCAGGTCCTCCAGTTTCCTCCCACAGTCCAAAGACATGCTGTTGAGGTTCACCCATAGTGTGTGAGTGACAGAGAGAGTTTGTGTGTGCTCCACTGATGTATGGATGAGTGACCCATTGTAAGTAGTGCATCTAGCAGTGTAAGTTACCCTGGTGAATGAGGTGTGTGGGCTGATAACACTACATAGAGTTCATTGGAAGTTGCTTTGGAGAAAATAATCTGCTAAATAAATGTAGTACAACAGCACTTTTGTCCTGTATGAGTTCATCTTACTTCCACAACACGTGTTTTATGGCTTTCATGCTGCAAAAACCCAAGGACTCTATTCTTTCCCATAAATCAGCTACTGTATATATCTCTCACTTTCTATCATGTGGACAATCTCAACCAGTCAGATCATTGCTTGTGGTGAATGTAACTAAAAGAGCCTTTTTGGTACAAGCCTGTCAAAATAAACTGTGTAAACATGTAAATATTAACTCAATAGGTAGGTCATATAAACAGCACATTATAGCACAAATACCCTTACTGTATCTCAGGTAAACTCTTCATTTTGGGATAAAATGAAAATTATGTGGGTTCAAACCTTCCACAGTGGCTGATGTGCTCTCAGTGAGCAGCAGTCAGTGACCTTGTCATCGTAAAGTGAAAATTAGTGATAGAAATTCTACAAATGTCTCCTAAAATTGAAAAAAGAAAAACATGGTATTAAAAAAGAAGACGAAAACCATCAGGTGCATTGAATGTAGTGAGAAGCAGAAGAGAAAGTAGCTGATTTGGAACATCTACATTCATCCATTTAGCAGATGCTTTTCTCCAAAGAGGTGTACAACTTGGAGTGAACAAAGGGCATTTCCACAACACACAAGAAGCTATAGGGGTCTGAGTGGTGGTTCTTTTGGACCCTTCTTGAAAGTTAACAGGGCTTTACAGTTCTGAGGGACGGAGGGAGCTCATTACACTACAATGGAGCCAGAACTAAGAAGATTCAGGCTTTTCACTGTGCAGCCCCTCTGTGTGGGACCAGCAAGCGGGCAGAGCTGGAGGAGCGTAGCAGTCTACTGTGGTGTAGCGAGTGATGAGGTCCTGCAGGTGTCCAATGATGGTCTCTGGCCATAACCAGGGTGTTGAACTTGAAACAGGCAGCTAATTACATATTAGTATTGCTAGAAGTGTCTATTTAGTTTGTTTAAACGTTTATTCAATTTTTCAAAAAAAAAAGACAAAATACAGAAAAGCACTGAAACTTTAACTAGGAGCGACAAACTGTCAAAGGTGTGTCATTTTAAGAGTGAGAAGAAAGATAAAGAACAAGAAACGAGGGAGGAGGAAGACAAGCAAAGGGAAGAGAGCAAAGTGAAGGCAGCTCAGACACTGCACTCCCCTATGAGCCACCTGTTTCATGACTAAATTTAATTTTTTTTAATCTTGTATTTGTGAGTCTGAAGGTGACAGTCCTGCAAAATTCATGGTACCAGTTTTAATAATTTGGATAATTAGTGATAATTCCTGGTTACAGAGTCACATCTTCAACAAAAATGACAGATTTACTCCCACTTATAATGAATGTCATACAGTATACGGAGTTAAAAAATAATGTAATCTTAAAGAATAAAACACTGGAAAGCAAAAAAAAAAAAGTTAGTTTATTCTTACATGAAGTGCTGCATGTGCTGCTGTGCAGCCAGTGCTCTGGGTGACAAATGAAAGTGTAAGTTTAAATAGCTACTCCAACACTTAAATGTGTTACAGTATGGTACGGTAGGGTACAGTACGCTGTGGTGCAGCCCTGTCCTAGCAGAGCACTTAAGCATTCAACTGAACTAACTACTAAAGCCATTGATCTCATTCATCCTTCTCTCTCAGTCTCAACGGAGTAAAGAGTGTAATGATTGCCAGCAAATTCAATGCCAATATTTTCCCACCCAGAGGGGGTGTGGTGGTGCAGTGGCGCAGTGGGTTGGACCACGGTCCTGCTTTCCGGTGGGTCTGGGGTTCGAGTCCTGCTTAGGGTGCCTTGTGATGGACTGGCGTCCCGTCCTGGGTGTGTCCCCTCCCCCTCTGGCCTTACGCCCTGTGTTGCCGGGTAGGCTCCGGTTCCCCACAATCCCGTATGGGACGAGCGGTTCTGAAAGTGCGCGCGCGTGTGTGTGTGTGTGTGTGTGTGTATATATATATTTTCCCACCCTGGGCCAAAACTTGTGTAACTCCTTGCGTCTGCGAGTGAGTGAGAGCGAGGCAATAGGGAGAGCAGAGCAGCCCAGACATCCCTATCCCCGCAACTTCTTCCAGCCCAACCCAGGGGATCCCCAACCTCTCCCAGGACAACTGGGAGATAAGAAGGGAAAGAGACAGGATGCTTCACAACACAGAAAACATCCGACTGTTTATGTGGCAACTTTGGTAGCATGAAGTGTCACAAGTTGGAATGATAACAATTGTGAAACGTACACCTGGTGAAAACGCACGTACGGGGATCCACACATTCTCTAAAGTGAAAACGTAAAAGCAAGGTGAACCAGTAGATTCAACGGCCCACATGGGACATAAAGCACAGCGCCCTCTAGCTGCAGCTGTGGAGGTGCACACACTGAAGGATCTGGACCAGAGCAGTGCCCACCCATCTGGATCGTACTTCTCCCGTTATTTCAGAATGAAGCGGTCACACCTGTCTGACATTAACAGAGCACATGCTGACGTCAGGATGTTCCGCGCAGCTCGGTGCTGTCCATAAGGAGCGCCAGCCAGCAGGCTTGAATCAGAGGTCAGCAGGTCACAATGCAAAGAGTCCACTGGACACAGCAAGACCACAGTGCTCCGAGTCAGGGTGCGACCTGAAGAATGTCGTCTACAAAATCGCAGGACTTGCCCTCCGAGCGACTCGCACCACTTCCTAGCCCAACCCCTTCTGTGCCACAAGACGATAGCAACTAGACAGGAACGGGTGCAGGGAGGGCCGCCTGTGCGGGCACTGGTATGGGTGCACACACGAGCTCGGGAAAGGGTCACTGATGGGTCGGGGGTCTCACAGAGACCAGGCACCCTTTCTGCAGGGTCCAGAATCGCCTTCTCCAGGAGGGGGTTCCCCCCCCCCCCACAAAGTGTAGTAATTACGATGTAGTGCCTGACACCTACAAGGTACTTACTGTGAGCTAAAAATATACTGTATAAATGGATAAATCTCACACACACAGTCTGAAACTACTTGTCCGAATCGGGGTCGCACACCGGAGCCTAACTGAGCAACACACCCGGGACAGGACGCCAGTCCATCACAAGGCACCCGAAGCGGGACTCGAACCCCAGACCCACTGGAGAGCAGGACCTGGCCAAACCCGCTGCACCACGGCACCCCCTCATGTGTAAATCACTGTACACCATAGTAAGACACCTTGGAGGAAAGTGCCAACTGTAATGCAACAGGTTGAGACTTTAAAGAAGTAAGTCGTGAAGGAAAAGAAGAAGTAGTAAAAATCTGCAGTCTTGGTTACATTGACTAATAATTTGTATACTATAGTATCGGGCCATTATTGTGCGAACGTTAAGTCGTTGTCAGACTTGGCGACATTAAGGGTCGTAATGCGTGCGAGCGGCAACAGGCAGCGCATTTAGCTTATGGCTTAATAAATGGCGGGGGGGGACCAAGATGGCTGCCTAAGCGGATGGGTTTTTTTGAGCTCTTGCACCAAGTTTTGGAAAAGAATAGTGGAAAGGCTTCCAACTTAGAGGTGGCCGTATTTTTTAAGTAGATAAGTGCATTTATCCTTATTCGTTTATATAGTGTGCTGTTTTTTGTTCCAATGGTCCGTAAGCGTGGACTTTCGTCTTCTTCGGCCAAGGAGCGTAAGCGGTGAGCTCTGCACGTGCGCTAGCCTACGGGGGCCACAATTACACATGAGATATGTGAGGACGCAGCAGTGTGTACAGTCAAGGAGGAGGAGGCGGAGGAGGAGGATGAGGAGTTCCCCCCACTGCCCGCCACCCCGAGCAAGTCGCCCGCTGCCAAAAAGAAATCGCTGGAGTGTGGCGCCGCGATGCCGGCCGGTGAGGTCGCGTGTCAGTTAGCGAGCATCATCAAGCTGATAAACAGCAGATCCGACGCAACTGAGAGGCGAATCTCCGACTTGAATGAGAAGGTGGAGGCTGCTATTACTGACCTCAGGGCTGTCGCTGTGAGAGTTTCTGACCTCGAGCAGTGCGTTGGAAGAGAAGAGCAGCCTGTCAGGTTGGTGCAGAGGAGATTGGAGGATCTTGAAAATTATATGAGACGGCGGAATTTGAAGTTGTTGGGGGTTCCGGAACTTTCCCAAAAGAATGTTCGTCAGGAGGTGCTGAAGATTTGCCAGAATGTCCTACCCAGCGAGAAGGACAAGCTTGTTGGTGCTGTTGACGTGGCATTTCGCCGAGGCAAGAGCCGGCAAATGGATGGCGGTGGAAGACCCAGGGCGATCATCCTGCAGTTCACGTCACGTGTGTGCAGAGATGCTGTGTGGAGGGCTGCTAAGACTTCTTCCTACCTGAAGAGCCATGGCCTGCAGTTTAAGGAGGATTTCTCTAAGGAAGATCGGGAGAAGAGGCGCCGGCTTTGGCCAGAGGTTCAGAAGGCCCGGAAAGCAGGGAAGACAGCCTACTTCGTAGGAGCCAGAGCTTACATTCAAGGAGAAGGCGAGATTGTTCTCACGGGATGACTTGTTGGACAGTTTGGATATTGTTGTTTTTCTCATGTGCCTTATTAAACAGTTCTGTTAGCAGGCACAGAGTATTTGCACTCTGTTGGTAGGGGCCAAGGGGGTGTGGTGGCGCAGTGGCGCAGTGGGTTGAACCACAGTCCTGCTCTCTGCTGGGTCTGGGGTTCGAGTCCTGCTTGGGGTGCCTTGTGATGGACTGGTGTCCCATCCTGGGTGTGTCTCTGGCCTTATGCCCTGTGTTATCAGGTAGGCTCTGTGACCCTGTATGGGACAAGTGTGTGTGGTAGGGGCCATAATTTTTTCTATGGACCTCTGATATTTTTTTTAAATTGCTGGATAACTTTGATTTGGAATGTGTAGTTTATATTGTGGGAGATGTCACTTAATGCAACTTAGATTATTGTTGAACTTTTCTGGAAGTTTCTTTTCGTATAACTTGACATATTCTGTGGTGCTACTTATTCTACTGACCTACTTATTTCATTTTCTAGAGTTTTAGACTTGATAGAGGTTAAAAGTTCTATTTTTATTTATTTTTGTATTTTTATGTCTTTTTCGGTTGTGTCATTAAATGCCAGGGGGTTGAGACATAATGTGAAGCCTTGTTTTTGTTTACTAAGCACTTGAAAACTGATTTTGTTTTTTTTCAGGAGACACACTCTATTGCTAGTGATGTTAATTTTTGGAAATCACAATGGGGTGGGGAAATCTGGCTGTCCCATGGGTCGGAGCACTCTGTGGGGGTTTCTTGCCTAAAAAAACAATTTTGAGGGTAAGGTCCTGCACTCTGACTGTGATCTTAATGGCAATTTCATTTGTTTGGTCATAAGGTGCTATAGCGTTACTGCGATTGTGGTTAACATTTATGGATTTAACTCTAAAGCTAGGAATGATCAATTACTTAATTTGTTGGAGGAGAGACCTGTACACTGGCTGTCCAAGTATCCGGAGGCTTATTTGTTAACAGGAGGAGATTTTAATGTTGTTTTGGATGAGGCTAAGGATAGGTGGCCTCCGGATCATCCTTCATGCTTGAAATCTACTTTGAAACTTCTCATGGAAAAATTTAATGTTGTTGACATATGGAGGGAGAAGTATGTGAATGATAGGCTATACACCTGGAGCAACAGAGATGGCTCTAGACAGTCACGTATAGACTTCTGGCTTGTTTCTGAGGTGTTAGATAAAAATAGCGTTACTGTTAATATTTTGACAACTCCATTGACTGACCACAAGGCTGTTTTCATTAGCATAAATTTTTTTGCTGGAGCATCTTGCGGTAGAGGGGCTTCTTACTGGAAGCTGAACAGCTCCCTGCTTAAACATGACTCAGTGAAGGCAAAGCTGAAGAGGCTGATCACCCATTACTGGGACAAAGCCCAGAGGGATGGTATGTTTAGTTGTAACTGGGAGCTTTTAAAGTTTGAAGTTGGGAAATTTTTGAGAAAATACAGCAGCTCGCTATCCAGATCTAGATGTTTTTTGGAGGAGGGGATTGTTTCAGAGATCACTACCCTTTCCAGTTTACCTCCTGGGAGTCTATCGGATGAGGAGAGGTTAAGGATACTTGAGCTACAGAGCAAATTAGATGATGTGTACAAAGCAAGAGCAGAGGGGGGTTTTGTAAGGTCTCGACAGGAGTGGCTGGAGCATGGGGAGCAAATGTCTGCATATTTTTTTAAGCTTGAGAAGTCACGAGCTAAACTTAATTCTGTTTTTCAGCTGAACGTCGGGGGTAGTGTTACCAGTAACCCAGAGGAGATTTCCAGCTTTTGTTATAACTATTACTCCACATTGTACGAATCCAAGTTTAGTGAGGGTGACTTGGCAGCCTTTTCTAAATATCTCGGCACCTTGCCTTGCCTTAGTGAAGATGAAGCATTAGTATGTGACTCTTCAATTACTGTGGAGGAAATTATGGATGCCATTATATGCCTTAAAAATAATAAGTCACCGGGCAATGATGGGATCACTGCTGAATTTTATAAGCTCTTTCCTGAGTTAATTGCTTCCTTTTTGTTTGAGGTTTATTCAGACAGCATTGCTAGAACTGCTCGTCCCGCTAGTATGATGCAAGGCGTAATTTGTTTAATTCCTAAGCCTAAAAAAGACTTGCTCTTGCTTGACAATTGGAGACCAATTAGCTTACTTAACACACACACACATTTTCAAAACCACTTGTCCCAGATGAGGTCGCAGGGAACCGGAGCCTACCCGGCAACACAGGGCGTAAGGCCAGAGGGGGAGGGGACACACCTAGGACGGGACGCCAGTCCGTCGCAAGGCACCCCAAGCAGGACTCAAACCCCAGACCCACTGGAGAGCAGGACCCGGTCCAACCCACTGCGCCACCACACCCCCCCTTACTTAACAATGATTATAAAATTTTTGCCACAGTATTTGCCAGAAAATTTAAGCAAGTGTTAGATTCAGTTACTGAGGAAAATCAATCTGGGTTTATTAGTAACAGGCATATTTTCAATAATATAAGATTGGTCCTAGACCTCATTGATTATTCTGATTTTGTTGCTGATGATAGCTTTATATTGTTTTTGGATTGGAGGGGTGCAGTGGTGCAGTGGGTTGGACCATGGTCCTGCTCTCTGGTGGGTCTGGGGTTCGAGTCCTGCTTGGCGTGCCTTGTGATGGACTGGTGTCCTGTCCTGGGTGTGTCCCTTACGCCCTGTGTTGCTGGGTAGGCTCTGGTTCCCCGTGACCCTGTATGGGCCAAGCGGTTCTGAAAGTGTGTGTGTGTGTGTGTGTGTGTGTGTGTTTTTGGATTTCTACAAGGCTTTTGATACTGCTTAGCACCCCTTTATTTTTTATTGCTTACGTAGTTTTGGATTCGGTAATTACTTTTGTAGCGCAGTGAAAGCCCTCTATACAAATGGTAACAGCTCTGAGAAGTTGAGTCATGGCACCTCTCAAAGGTTCGCTCTTAAAAGAGGTATTAGGCAGGGGTGCCCGGTTTCTGTGTACCTCTTCCTTCTGGTCGCTCAAGTCTTTTGTCATTTTATTAAGTTAAGTAGTTTGGAGGGTATCTCTATTGCAGGGAGAAGTCTTATTATAACTCAGCTTGCGGATGATACAGCTTTGTTCTTGAGAGATGTTTCGCAGGTGCAACCTGCTGTTGAGTTGATTGAAGTGTTTTCTAAGGTTTGGGTGTGTGCCTTAACCTTAAAAAGTGTGAACTGCTTGCTTTGAAGGATTGTCCTGTAACATCAATTAGTGGCATCCCTGTTAAAGAAAAGGTGAATTATTTAGGGATTTGGATAACTAAGGATCCACTGGACAGAATTGCTTTTAACTTCTACCCCATGATTGAGAAGACAAGGACCAGATTCAATCTTTGGTTGCAGATGGACTTGTCTTTAAAAGGGCGGGTCCTTCTGTCCAAAGCAGAAGGTATTTCTAGGCTCACTTATGTTGCCTCTTCGGTACATTTAGACAGCAAAACTGCTAAAACAATAGACCGGATGCTCTTCGATTTCTTATGGAGAAATCGTGTCCACTATATCCGGAAGTCTGTGGTTGTCAACTCATATAAGAACGGTGGGCTTGATTTCTTGGACTTTGCTAGTTTGAATATGACTCTTAAAATTAACTGGATGAGGCAATTTCTGAGACATGATGCCTCCATCTGGAATTTCATTCCGAAATTTGTTTTTGACCAACTCGGCGGTCTCTCCTTCCTTCTGATGTGCAATTATAACGTAGAGAAGTTACCTGTTAAATTGTCAGCCTTTCGCAAACAGGCGCTGTTGGCTTGGAAACTAATTTACAAGCACAACTTTTCTCCGCACCGGTACTATATTTGGAACAATAGTGAGATCCTGCAGAAGGGTAGGAGTATCTTTTCAAGGAGTTGGTTTGACAGAAATATCCTTCTGGTGGGCCAGCTGATGACCTCACGAGGAGTTCTCATGAGTTACACTGACTTTATATCATGTTTTGGATTTCATGTCACAAAGGAAGAGTTTGGCCTGGTAATGCAGGCTATTCCTAATGGTTCTGTGACTCTGCTTGGAGGTGTCTCTTACCCTGCTGTTGTTTCTATAGCGAACCCAGTTGATACTCGATGTGGAAGGATCTGTTTTTCGCAGTCTCTCAGAAATAATAACAGAGCGGTTCGGTCTTTGTTTCGGAATGAAGTTGCCACCTTACCTTATGTCACTGCTTATTGGAACTCCTTTGTTGACGAGGTCCCATGGGAGAAAGTTTGGCTGTTGACTCACAAATATTTCTTAACCAACAAGGTTAGGGAAATCTCTTTCAGGATTATACACAAATTCTATCCTATCAAGCATTTTCTTAGAAAATTCAAGGAGGGGATTGATGTAAATTGTTCTTTTTGTAGCCTTCGCCCAGAGACGGTGCCTCACCTCTTTTGGCACCGCCGTTATACCAAACAGCTATGGAGAGATGTCTCAAAATGTATTATTGATAAACTGTGTAAGGATTTTGCTTTGTATTATGAATGTGTACTGTTTGGGTTCTTCCATTTTGATAAGCACACAGAAAAACAGGCTTATATCATTAATTTATTAATCATTTTGGCTAAATATCATATACACAGGTCAAAATTTGCTAATAAAAAGCCTATATTTTCTGTTTTTCTTAAAGTTAAGCAGTACATTAACACTATCAAGGAGTGTGATAATAAGAAGGCTATTAAGACTGTTTCTTATTGTGATATTTTTAAGGTCTTGATGTAATATTTGGTTATTGGAGTGTTTTATAATTTCCTTATTCCCCCTGGCTAGGTTGACTGTTCTGGATTAAATTAATGTTCTGGTATTGTGTGTGTGTGTGTGTGTGTGTGATTTGTTCAATTAAAAAAAATAAATAAATAAATAAATAAATAAATGGCTTTAGGAAATGTTAAAATGGACGAGGAAGAGGGCGCAGTGTCACTTGGTGGAAAAAAAAAAAAAAAAGGCGAAATGCCTCCTCTGGCTCCTCCCGTGAATCTCCCGCTCGCTCGCTGAGCTCTGGCGCAAAAGAGTGAAATATAATCGACCCGCCGCGACTTCCGGCGGAAATAGCTTTACTTGACGTGTTTCCGCTCTGCAAACAAACAAGCGTCATTTGTGCGCATTTTAAATGTTTGGGAATAAGACCAGGAAAGGTGTGAAACTAGGACAGAGAGGGGCCGATGGTGAACGACAAGAGGCGGTGATCGATGACAGCTGTTTCCTGTCAGGAGCGAACGCGCCATACAAGTTTACATTCGCTGACTGACATTAATTGATGGAGACCGCGGAGCTGCCGCCGCCAGTGCTGGGGCCGGCGAAACAGGATAAAACTCGGGTGGGACTCGAAGCCGTACTGGAACAGCGCTTACTGTTATGTAACTGTAATAACAATAACAATAACGCCCTGGAGCTGAATGTGTGAACGATCGCTCGGGAGCGAAAAGGAAGGGAGCGGGTCGCAGTTGCTGCGCTACTTGAGAAACGCGAAGATGTTTGTGCCTGTGCTCGCAGGGAGTGTGTAACAATGACCGCACTGGTGCAGAAACGCACACACACGTGAGAAAGGGAGTGTGTGACAATGGACACACAGCTGAGTGAGTGTGAGACAACTGCTGCTGTTTTCCTTTCTTGCTCATATTAATTGTATTGTTTCAGTAATACTTAGTATTAAATTTCTTCAGTCTTGGTTACTATGCTTACCTACCATTTTGAGCATCCAGCAGCTCCCACCCCTTGTGTGCATGAAGTTTTATTACCGCACTACAACAATGTTAACAACAGATTAGTGCCTCGTTGTGTTTTCTTTCTTTCAGTCTTTGTGACACTTTTGTTTTCAGCCCTTCAGTAACATGAAATGGAGGGGGGTGGAGAGAAGCCCTTGTGCATTCTCATGCTAGAATTATTCTGCGAAGAACTCTATCAGCCAAAATCCTCAAGTCACGTTTTCTCTCTGTGTGTGTGTGTGTGTCGTTCCACGCGGAAGAATTCCCGCCACGCACCTGTGATAGGACCGCCACGTGGCTTCGGAGGTGGAGGAATGGCTTTTGGCTGTCTGACTCGTTTCTCCAAAGTGACGTGCAGTGCACAGCTGCTGCTACTAGTTATTTACCCACTTACACTGCTGGGTAACTTCACTGGGGTCAGTGCCTTGCTCACGCTGGGTCTTACAGCTTGAGATTGAACCTGCGACCTTTGGCTGTAACCACTACACTACCCGCTGCCCTGTTCTATAGGGAAGTGTGCGCTTGCTCCTGAAATCAGTGCTCAGCACTCCTGCCCAGTAGCTGGCGCTAGTCCATGTTTGGACTGTGCTCCTTTCTCTCGTGGGCCATCACTTTTTGCACCCTAAAAATGGCACTGAGTCTTCTAAGAAAACCTACCTAATTGTCCATGGAAAGCAGGCGCTCCTGTATAGCTTCCGTTATTCTGAAAGTGTGCACGAGTCACGCTATAAATTACTGTAAATGTTACGCGACCTGTAGTTCTGAAATTGACGCTTGCATATATTCGTTAAACGCCCACTTTTCTCAAATGGAGCTTCCAGTAACGCTGTAGTGTTTAGCTGATTTAGATGACCTTTAGCTCCCTTTCTACCCAAGGTGACTGACGGCATTAGACAGTCAGGCACTCTCATCTGTATATCAGTGCAACATACACTCTTGCACATGGAGCATGGACAGTTTTACAGTCAGTTACACTACTTTCTACTCTACATACCTTGAAACAAGAAGTATGCAAAACTTATTTGTTTCAGTTTTGTCTTATTTGTACCTTGGTAATTTGAAGTAAACTTGGATAACAATGAAAGTACCATCACGTAACTACTCCTGTAATGTACTGCAAATGTTTATATGTACTCTCTATATATATATATGTGTGTATGTATATAAAATTACTAGGTAGGAATCATCGATATTTGGATAAAGTTACGCAGCTACTCATGTGATGAACATTGGTTCATATGGTGAAGGAAACTGACTGCAATCACACGTCTGTATCTAAGTGTCTCTTTCTGCTAATGTAATGAACACATTGTATTTTCTATGAGATGTTCGTCACTTCAGGGAAAAGTGTCTGATAAATGAATAGATGTAAATGTAGTTATTCATTGTATTTCAGTAACTGTGTTTTCCTGTAATGAATGTAATTGTGAGTGTAATTAATATGGCCCTTAATGCCTTAGCAGGGTTAGTTTGGGTTTATTATTTTTGTTTTGGTTAAATTTAAGTAATAAGTGTAATTTTTTTATAAAATGAAACAAAGTAATTTCATTTTAAGGCACCATATTTTTTCACAATTGCCAACTATAAGTTTAAACTCATGAATGAAGCATTAGGCCCACTTCTCCATAGTTTGTCTTTACTGTTTGCACAGTGTTTAAGAACTGCGTAAAATAGTGTAAACCTGAGATCTGCGTGTTGTGATGTTAAAACTGCAAAGAACACTGTAAAGTATAGTGTTGCTTCGAGATGCACCGGGAATTTTGTGCTCCAGTCGCCCTTCTGCATGGAGGCCTGAGGCCCAGACAGTGCTTTTGAGCCGTCACCACCAGGCAGTGCTGCCCTGTCTGCTCAGGTTTACCGGCTGTGTTTTCTCAGTGTCCCGTATCCCCGTGCCCGCAGCTCAAGGGAAGCCTGTCCTGCGTCAAGGGGGACCTGTTCACGTGCCCGCCCCACGAGGCGTTGGCGCATTGCATCAGCGAGGACTGCCGCATGGGCGCCGGGATTGCCGTGGAGTTCAAGAAGCGCTTCGGTGGCGTGGAGGAGCTGAAGGCACAGAGTGAGTCGGAGCCTTATGGCATCTCGCCTCCTCCCCATCGCTCTCTCTCTCGCTGTGTCCCTCTCTCACACACAAATGCAAACAGTTGAGAGCACGTGATGCCAAACAGCCAGTGAGTGGATGCTCTGTGCCCTTGTTTCACACAGAGAAGAGGACTGGCGAGTGTGCGGTGCTGAAGCGGGACTCTCGCGTCGTGTACTACCTGGTAAGAGCCGCGGCACGACGCCACTAAGGGATTCTGCTGGCTCAGGGTGGGGCCAGGCAGCGGTGATGGGCGTCCTCGTCCAGCAGGTTTTCAGCACAGGTCCCTGTCCTGCTCCAAATGCCTGGCCAGGTGACCAAGAGGAAAGCAAGCCAGAAGCCCACCTACGACAGCCTGAGGAGGAGCCTGGAGGCCATGAGGGTTCACTGCATACAGAATGGTGTCACCAGCATTTCCATGCCACGGTACGTGTTGCTCGCAGCGGTACAGGTGCATTTATTAATTTAGCAGACGCTTTTCTCCAGAGCAGTGCACATGTCAGAGAACAGTATAAAGAGTGCATTACACCAACAGAAGATGGCCAAACTAGACTGCAAAGCATGCAAACTGGGCACATTAACCACTTTGTGTGTCTCCGTCTAGGATCGGATGTGGTCTCGATCGCCTTGATTGGCGCCAGGTGTCCGTCATGGTCGAGGAAGTGTTCCGTGATACCGGCGTATCCATCACAGTGTACGCTCCGTGAGAGCCGGGGCTGCTTGAGCACTCATTCCAGGACACGGGCCTTGTGGGAGCAGCACCTAGTGCTGCCACACACACACACACACACACACACACACACACACACACACACAGAGAGAGAGAGAGACCATCCCTCCTGGGCTGTCATCAGCCTTACGCAGCCCTACAGACACATACATCCATAGTTCCATGTGAGTTCTGCTGCATTCACATGTGCACTAGCACTTAAGTTTCACAGGAGATGTGTGACCTTTGACATGTTTGAGAAGTTTTGTATCAGCACTCGGACTTTACAGTTTTTGTTCTGTAGACTGCACCCCTTTTGACAGGTAATTGCGTGATGACTTGTGTGGAGTGAGCTGAGCTCTCGCTGCTGTGAAGAACACCATGCAGCAGTACTCTGAAACCCTATTTCGGTGGCTCTTTACTGTAAAAATGCCACCAGCTGCCCTGCTTTTGTCTGCTTATCTGTTACTCTTGGGGTTCTGTTCCTGTTCTTTGATAAAGGACTCTGAATTTTGGTTATATTCTGTGTCTGTGTGTGTCTCTAAGTTAATAGTGTCCATTTACAGGCTGAAAGGGGGGGACAGCTGGCTGTCTCAACCCTGGGACCAGCACTCACCTGCTGCATCTGAAGTCATGGGGCCTTTTGGGAAGGGGGTGGAAGGCTATGGAACTCAGAAGACTGATCTACTGTGTCACAAATACCAGTTAAAATGCAGAGTCCAGAAACAAGACATTGGGTTGTGCATGTGATCCAAGCAGAAACACAGTGGTTAATTTTAATGAGTACAAGACACACATTTCATTAGCTTTACGTTAGCAGTTTAGGGAAAATGTAAATTTGAAAAAATATAATAGAAAAAGTGCATTTTGACAAAATCACTGAATACAAGTTGACAGTACACAGCACGGGCAGCTGAGAAAAATGAGAATATAGACGAAGTTTTACTGAAATGGATATGATTTTCACCCTGTTGTTGGCTGTGTGTGGATGGCTGTGAGCAGGTAACCCATCTCGTTTGTTGCTTTAGCAAGACTTGCCTCCAAAATGTGAAAAATGATGTACAAAAGCAGACACACGCGTAAGTTCCTTCAGGCTTATTTTCAATTAAAAATGCTACATCATTTTTAAAACTATATGTAAAAAGCAGAAGTGGAAAAATACAGTAGTATTAACTGTTGCGCTCCCATTAAAATGAAGGGCAGAGAAAGGTCCAAGTACTGTAAGTGCATACAGTACTTTCGCACAAATACTTGTTGAAAAGCGAAGGGCAGCAACTGCGGCTCGAACCCGCATGCCCAGCCGGGACCCGTGCTCCTTGCCCTCTCACTTGTAGCCTGAATTGCTCTGTTGTTCTTGCAGCTGCTGGGGAGGCTGCAGGTTCCACAAGGGAATCCACTGGGGAGTCACCAGGGGGCACTCTACAGAGTGATAGTGCACAGGGGCCAATTGTGGTATTTGAGTTGGAGGCTGGAGGGCTGTCTAATCTCTGTTTCAGCTGGGAAATGTGCAATATGAGTACTGTTTTGAGCTCATTCTGATCAAGGCTCCGCTCTATCCGAGGCTGTACTGTGAATTTAGGTGTGCTGTAGGGTCGCTGAGTAGCACCTGCATCTTCTCAAGTGGATGGAATGCTGTAGCTGTGACCATGTTTGGACTGCTGGATGGTTGAGTTCCTCAAGGTGACTGACTGCTGCACAGACTCCTGGATGGTGGCATGTGAGGGAGGGTTTTAGCACAGGTTGGGTTTGGATCGTAGTGGGAAGAATTAAATGTAGACAAACTTAAATGAAAGTGGATGGAAAACACCAGAAATGCTCAGTAGACGAGGGAGGCAGGGAAACGCAACAGTCGTGTTGCGGAGGTGCATTGTGGGTCACCTGCTCTCCGCCACCCTGAAAAAGAGACGCAGAACAGAGAAGAGGGTGTGACCGTGAGAGAGTTGGCACGAGGCAAGTGCAGTCTTCTTGTTTAGCACTGTTACTACTAGTTTTACCTCTGTTAGTGCACTCAACCGTGTCCAGGCTGCCAAACAAGCACCACAAAAGCTTATGAAAATATGTGCTTTTTTTTCATGCAACAGACTAATTACTCAGTCATAGTCACTCACAGACATTGGGTCACTGCAGGATGTCAGCCAGCTTCTCCTGGTAGTACTCGTAATTCTCCTGGCAGTCCTCCCAAGGGGTGAACGTTTGATCCTCATTTTCCACGAAGGTGTCCCAGATGTAGACAAAGTCCGTGGGCTTCATCATGCGCAGCTTGCAACCTGCAGCTGCCAGGGCCTTGAGCCCCACCTGGATCTCAGGTTCCTCCCACATGAAGAGACGGGCGGAGAAGATGGTGAGGCGCATTGTTTTTCGGGCCTTCAGTATCTCCACCAGCTTGGCAGTGCAGGCGGCGCATGGGCTCGACGACACGTACCAAGTGACCATGTAGTGCAGAGCACTGTCGTACTGTGGCAGCACCTGCTGGAAGAAGGCCTCCTCGGCATGGGCTCCTGCATGCTCGTCTTCCAGGTAGCCGCGCAGGCCTTCTCCACCGCTGCCTTGTACATCCACCAGGAAGCACAGGAAGGTCTTGTTCCTGCCCGATGAGTACTCTACATTCTTGAACTGGAACTTGAAGTAGAAGGGACTCATCCTCTCTCTGCAAAAGAAGCAGTGGTTATGTTAGAAATGGTTGACTTGACAGTCGCATGGCCTTCGTTGAAGAGGGCTCCCCAAATCTTGGCTCTTCTCTGGAAACTGTGTTGATCTTTTTCTAGCTTTATATTGATATTTTTTTTAAGAAAAAACAATTGAGTTTGTCCTTCCTCACTCCAAGGACAAGAAGGAATCCCCAATTTTAGCCCTCAGAAGCATGAAGGCACTGAAGCAGGAGCCATGGAACAGAAACAGACTCTGGAGCAGTTGCTGCAGGTGCCACCAAAGAGGTTGCTCTTCTGGCATCACGTTGTGCTTCTGCTCCTAGAAGTTCTGCTTTAGGCAAAGGCCTGGTGGCATAGATGGACAGAGGTATCTGACCAAATGAGCAACATGGAAGCTCAGCTCAACTTCACACTGAAGGATCTCTTGTGCTGTGTTATGGTTGTAGGAACAAGACTCTCCAGTGTACCTGCTCATGTAAGTAGCTTTGAAAATTGCATTATGAGCAAATACAGGATTTCTGATATTCAGGATCTGGTTAAATCTGAAGTTAATTCAGGAAGTGCCTTGGAGGGGTAAAGCTAAGACTCACAAAGAGGAAGTGGAATAATTTGAGAACTGTAGCTTTATGTGAGATGCTGAAGGTAATCATCCTCTGTGAAATGATCTCTGCAGCACGAACTGCCACCATGTGTGTGTCTGTGGGTTTGGTGTGTTCCAGGTGAGAGGGTTTGAAAGCGATACACGTGACACAGACGACCCTGGTGCGATTTCAGTGTTTCTCTGATAAAGATGATGGAAAACCCAACATCGCTATTAAAGGTTCCCCTTGGTGAATGTACCCTGACTTACCTGATGTCCTGAAGAGTGCCGATTATTTTAAGACATCTAAAGCTTCTTCTCAGCTTGTTATGCACTGTGGTTTTAGTCCCACTGTTTCTCCATCAAGTATTGGACAGCTGGTAGCATAGTTGTTAGAGTTGCAACCTTTGCACTGAAAGGATACAAGTTCAAATCTCCCTTCTAGCTGTAGTAGCCTTGAGCAAGGTATGTACCCTAAACTGATCCAGTAAAAATTGCCCAGCTGTAGAAATGGGTAAGTAATTCTAGTAGTTTAAACTCGTAAGTTTCTCTGAAGAAAAGCAAAAATGAATAAATATAACTTGATGAAAAAGTCGTGTAAGGTTAATGGAAATTCTGGAAGTATTTTAAGTTTTCAGTTAATTTTTTGTTTTGGGGGCATTTTACTTTATTCACGGTGGGTTTTTTGGGCACCGTGCAGTTGGAGATGGTGCTGTATTAATAGAGGTGGAGTTTTTACTCCTACATCAGTCATCAATAGGAGAACCTTGACCTTGGTGAATAGGAATTTCCCTAGAGTTTTATTCCAGCACATGTTCACAGGATAGTTCCAGGCCCATCTCACTGCTGTTCATGGGCTCCAGGCCCTCTGAGTGACTTTAATTTGGTCACTCAAAAGATCTGCGATATAAAGCATCCTCTGTCCACCAGTTCACATCATGTTACTCAGGTAAATATAAGAGTGACTAAACAGTGGGCAGAAAAGTTAACATGAGCTGTAACATGAGGATAACCTGAATAGAAAATTAGAGCACTGGATGCCCCCCCCAAGTACGGCACCCTTTTTACCTTGAGTTGACTTATGTACTTGTGTCTCTTTGTTCAAAATGTTGACTTTGTCCCTCTACTGTTGTCATGTCCTGTCACAAATAAAAATAAAAAACACTGCCCAGTGTGACACAGCAACAGCTGTACTACAGTAAGATGCACCACTACCACACCCAAATTGGCACACTGCTCAGCCTTTGAAGGTTAGGGATGGTTGGTGGTCATTGGGGGGAGCTGTACATGTGCCCCGTGAAGGGAGGGTCACATTCCATCACATGGACTGGAATGCGCAACACAGACAGTGAGACGTGCGCAGTTACTCTCTAGTGCTGCCCAACCGAGCTTCCGTGACTTATTTAAGTCTGACACACTAAGCTGTCATAGCCAACTTCTGGCATGCCGACCTCCATCCAGCCATCGTCGACAACCGCTTGTCCCGAGCAGGATCATGGGGGGCTGGAGCCTAACCCGGCACCAAGGCGCGAGGGGAGGGGACGCACCCAGGAGGGGATGCCAGTCCGTCGCTAGGTACCCCAAGCGGTGCTCGAACCCTGGACCCACCGCCCAGCGGGCATCGGCTGAACTTGCCACACCACCATGCCCCCCCTACATGCCAACCTACCACAGCTAAATCACGAAATGCCAGCCTTCACCACTAGATCATGACAAACTGCCATTCCAGCAATACATCATTGTGTCATTGTTTATTGTATCAAAGCCCGTTTAGAAGGTTGATCTGGGATTCGTTTCATGTGGTGTGTAGTATCTCGACAAGGCCTCCGTCAATAGAAAGTTCCTGGTCGGAGCTTCATGAAAATACTGTAGACCTGAAGACGATAGCTTTCGGAAAACCAGGCACACGTATCCTCCAGATCAGCTCAAGGCCTCTGAGGTCTGCAGCATGGTTCTTTTCAGAGCCCTTCGGCATTGAGTGGAAGTGTTTGGGATTACAGTCCAGTTGGCTTTAAGCTTATGTGTCAGAATAGACAGTGTTGTACCCTCACAGAAGACAAAAAGTACATTTTCATATGCTTTTCAGGTTTTCATAGGCCCAGGACAGTTCTGGTCTTTGGTCCTGCTCCTGGATTTGTTCTGACTAGTTCAGTGTCCAGCTGTATAAGCATTTCAAACAGGAAAAGTGCTTCTCTCAGTCTGCATAAACCCCAAGACGCCATGTTATTATTTGGCTTTACAGTGTAATGGTCCTGTGTTTTGTTCCTATATTAATAGGAATTTAGGAGCTACAGTAATAATTCTGCTGTTTCTTATTAGTCTATAAAGTTCAAAATACACACACACACACACACACACACACACAGTTTCTGAACCGCTTGTCTCATACAGGGTTGCGGGGAACCGGAGCCGACCCAGCAACACGGCGTAAGGGGAACACACCCAGGATGGGACCACAGTCTACTGCAAGGCAACCCCAGCAGGACTCAAACCCCAGACTCACTGGAGAGCAGGACCCGGTCCAACCCACTGCGCCACCGCGCCACCACACCCCCCAGGTTCAAAGTAATTGCCATAAAATCAGTTAGCTTTTAAATGTAGCCAGCTGACTTTAAATGACTGATCACAGATAGTTTCAGCTACATGACTTAGGAGGCTGAGTTTGAAATTGATGGAGCACAAGCAGCACGTGAACATGCCATTTACATACGTCTTCAGCCCATTGTTATCACCAAAGCAGTGGAACAACCGTCCCCTCGCTGAAAACCACAGAATGTCACCAATGTCTCGTCAGGAGGGATGTCAAGACGCACAGTTTCGGCACAGTGAACTTTTACTTGGTATTATAGTGACTCGATTCTATCAGGGATTAGGGATTCAGTTATGAATAAGTCCCAAGTACGTAAACTAAATTCCTTTAGTCTGTTCTGAGACTCTGGTCTCATTAAAATAGATGTGCACTTCTTCGTGTATGATTTAATATCTACAGTGTCTCAGAAATCCATTTCGGTGCTCCCTGTACGTGTATATATTTACTCCTACTCATCTTCCCTTATTATATAGCAGTGTATATTTAAAGGGCGCAGATATCAGAATCTCTGTAGACTGAAAATCTACAAAAAGTACCATATAGTCTGTTGAGGTGCTCATGAAAACCGCTCAAGGCTCAGTCGCTCTTACACTGAGGAAAGGCCCTCGACTCTTGTTCGCTCTGTGACCTTCATGCCCCTCGGATGAATGTAGGACCTAATTTGAGCTCCTGACAGGCAGAACATCTGCGGCTATTTGGACCCCAGCGGACACTTCCGTTCAGCAGAGCTTTAAAAATACCCGGAGTGACGTGGCTCACAGACAGCCTGTGGAGACAGCTCAGAGGGACTGTTTTCATGACTGACTGGGTAGCTCACAGCCCAACTCTCAGCTGAACTCCATTATCTGTTACACTTGTGCTGAGCTCATGGTACATGGTAAGCTTGTTAACAAGTAACGGTAAATGTCTTATATCATGCAGCTTAAGACTTGCGTAGAGCTGAACCAAACACTTAATACTACCAATGAAGACCACACCAGCAGTACTTTTCTACTTGGTTCTTCACCTGAATGGCCATTGGATGATGAACTTTATCATAGGTAATATACAAGCTCAGTGTGTTCTAGTGGTAACTAGAATGAACAACCCAGAAATCGGAATGCTCATTTACCGTGCTCACAGCTGCACTTCAGCATCCACAGGTGGGTACCCTCCATGTGATCATCTTCATCTCCAGAATCACATGTTAGTACCTGCCCTGTGATGGTCTACACTTTCATTTCCACATGTTGGTAGCCACCATGTCATAGTCTTCATCTCCAGTTTCACATGTTGGTACCAACCTTGTTATGATCTATACTTCTGCTTCTACGTGTTGGTACCCACCCTATGATGATCTCGAAGGGCGGCAGCTCCATGGGCTCCACTACAAATTCCTCTGTAGCCTTGCTGGCCGTTGCTCCATTCCCTGCCACCTCAGTCCCTGCAGTCCCCTCAGCAACTTCTGGTGCTGCCTCTTGAACCTTATCCAGGCCCTTCTCTGGGCCCTTCTCTGTCACTTTCTCCATCTTCCTTTCCACCTTCTTCTCTGCCTTTTCCTTCTCTGTGGCCTTGTCCACCTTCTTCTCTACCTTTTTCTTCAGTGGGACCTTGCTGGTGGTTTTGCCTTCCT
Organism: Scleropages formosus; assembly: GCF_900964775.1. Taxonomy (NCBI): domain Eukaryota; kingdom Metazoa; phylum Chordata; class Actinopteri; order Osteoglossiformes; family Osteoglossidae; genus Scleropages; species Scleropages formosus. The sequence continues at coordinate 43,132,034 of NC_041807.1, read as the reverse complement.
TCTTATCTGCCATGGCGGACGTTGGTGTAAGATGGAGTCTGAGGGTGAGTTAAATGGAACAAGCGGTGGTGAAAGAGGTGGGCAGAGTGAGGGGCAGGACAAAGTGAGGGGCAGGGAGCAGAGCAGCAAGGCAGACACCTCCAGGGGTAGCTACCTTTTTTCCAAGCCGGGCTATAAAAAGGCTGGGAGTGGGAGTGGGGGTGGGGTGATGAGGGAGGGTACAGACATCTGACACCAGTGTGGGTGTTTGGGGAGAGAGTTCCTATGTCTTGCAAAGGCGAGTGTACCTGTCAGGAGAGGGAGGGTATAGACAGCTCATAATAGTGTCTGTGTGTGGAAGAAAGGGATATAGACTGAGCGATTCTGAGGTTTTGCTGCTCCCTCCTGTCTGCACTTTTCCCCTCCCCTTCCTTGTGTTTCATCTGCCAAAGCACTCCTGTGAGTCTCCCCCTCTCGCTTCTCTTCATGGGCTTCCTCTTCCAAACTCTTACTGCAGCCTACAAGAAGGTCAATGGATCAGCTTCCTGATACCTTCAGCACTCTCTACAGCCCAGCAAGAGCTCTGAGCTCCTCCACCTCTGGCGGCTTGATGGTCCCACTCCAGATTTAGGCTATCAACAGGCCAGCAGAGAAATGGGGTTATTAATAGCCTCCTTCTGGCAGAGCGTGCCGAGCGTTCGTGCCCCACGGTCTCCTCCGTCTCTCTACATTTCCATTGCACCTCTTCTGTGTCCTTGGCGTGTGCTGTGACAGCTCTCAACGGAGCTCTAGTTTCAGGCTCGTTGACCATTTTAATATTTAGCTGTGAAGTTTGAAAAGGAAACACACGAAGACATAAAACCGCAAGCGTTGGTCTTGCTGGCCGCTGCAGTGCTTTAGGCTGAGGGAGACTGAGCAACTGCTGTGTCTCCAGTTACTTGCTGCTCTTGTGCCCTTTAGGCATCACTGGGAAACAGCAGCAAATATGGAGATGGGAAACTGGACATCTGTGTCTCAGTGCCTCCACCCTTTGCACACTCCTGGTCCAACACAGGACAGAATGTATCTTTGCCCTCATGGTAGCACCAGAGGTCCTACCGTTTTAGGTTTAAACTGCATCTGTTTTCAACCGTCTGTTTTCCATGAGTACTGAGCAATTACTATAGCAACTTTTACCATCACTGGCCAGTAGATCATGGATACAACCAGCTGAAATGAGCTTTCTCAACAGGGTCTCTGGGCTCATTCTTCATGTAAGAGTAAAGAGGGCAACAGTCTGAGAGACCCTCAAAGTAGAGTCACTGCTTCTCTGGATCGAGGAGAGTCAACTAAGTTGGTTCAGGCATGTCGTAAGAATGGCCCCTGGTCGACCTCCCACTGGAGTTAAACTGGGTACAACCCACTGGGAGGACACCCCGCGGCAGACTCGGGAGATGTTGGAGAGTTTGTAGCCTACAGATGGCATGGGCATCCCTGGGAATCCCCAGAAGGAGCTGGAAACCATGGCTGGTGAAAGAAATATTTGGACCTGCCTGCTACCTCCATGGTACCAAAACCCTTATCAGGAACAGTGGGCAGGACCAGCTGAGAAAAGTGAAATGGTTTCCACAACTGTTGTGTTCTGTCATTAGAACTTAAACACCAGATGGATCATATTCTTAGCTGAAATGTAAGAATGTACTTAACCACAATTCAAAGCCTAATGCATAGGGGGGGGGTCATAATTTTGGGGGTTCATTTAAGCTTTGCTTTTATGATCAGATTCAATTCACTTAACATTTAGTCATACGTGTGTCTGATCTCACTACAGTGCTGGGAAAACGTAAGGACCCCCACCCCACCCCCTGTAAAGGTGTGTGTTATATTTGTACAGGCAAGAGAATGCCTTGTTACATATTTGCATGTATGGATATTTGACCTGCATTTCAATAATTATAAAGATGATCAAACAAATAACAATAAAAATGATTTTTTGAAATCATTATTCAACAGAAGAAATCAGAAATGCAATTCTGAGCTGTGGAAAGAATAAGGACACCCCGTGGTTTCAATAGCTGCTATTGCCCCCTTCACCCCCCATTGGAAGAAATCACATCCTGTAGGCATTTCTAGTGTACACCGACTTGGAGACATTTTTATCCACTCCTACTTACACAACTTTTTCATCTCTTGCATGTATAGTTTCTTTTAAATCCCTCTGTCTGGGCGTTGACCTGGCCATTCCATAACCCTTCTTTTTGAGCCATCCTTTTGTGGATTTGCTTGAGTGTTTTGGGTCATTGCCTTCTTTAAAGGTCCACTTACGGTTCAGCTTCAGCTTTTTGACAGATGCCCTCACATTCTCCTCAAGTACTCTCTGGTGCATTGTGGGATCCATGGTTGACTGTGATGGCAAGCTGGCCAAGTCCTGAGGCAAAAAGCAGCCCCAAAAACCATTATGTCTCCACCACCACACTTTACAGTGGTTATGAAGTTCTTCTGGTCAAAGGCAGTGTTTGGTTTTCAGCAAATAAGACATCTCTCATTGTGGCCAAACAGTTCTGCATTTGTCTCATCTGTCCAGAACACATTGCTCCAATAGTCCTGATCTTTACCTGGGTGTTGTCTGGGAAACTTCAGCCATCCATCTGTATTATTTTTTGATACCTTGCATGTAGGGGATAGTGTACAGTCTCTTTCAGATGGTTCATTCCTGAACTTTAGAAGTGACTAAGGCACAACTTTCCAGGAAATCCCTTAATGTTGTCTTGCAGTCAGATCTTGGACTGAATCTGTTGCCAGTGGTGTGAAATTTTCTCCATGTAGGTGATCTTTCAAACAGTGAAGTAAGGCAGTGCCCTCCTAGTGGCTGAATTTCTAATCATTTAATTAGCACAGATGAGTGAAAATGTGATTTTCCAGTTATTTTTTTAAAACTAAATCACCTTTTTTCTATCAGTATTGTTGAAATGATGATCAATATCCTTTTGTCCAAAAATGTAAGACAATTGTTTTTGGGGTGTACTTACTCTTTCCCATCTCTCTGTATGACATCTAGATGCTGTTGCCTTATTCGTCAGTCTGCACACCATGGACCTTCTACTGTAATGAAGCCAGGAGGTGTGGAAGCCCTGTTGCGTAAGTCATCGTCTTACAGCAGTTATAACTACAAAGGTACATGAATACGCTTGCACCTTGTGCTACAAACATCCAAGTTCATTTATTTATTTTAAAATTTTTTCTCCACTCCGATGGAAGGTCATTCCGCTCAGGCTGTACCCATCTTATGTCACGAGAAGTAATTCTGGATTAGACCGCAGACTACTGCAAACCTGAGCAGGACTGAAAGTGACCGAATGCTGACAAACACGTTTATGTGATGAATCAGTCAGGAGTTCATGGTGAAACTGTGGTGTTTTACACCAAGAACGAATCCTTGAGAGTTTTGTAAAAGAGAGGTTCCTGCCGGCCTGTAGGGTGTAAGTTGACAAAGGGTAATTGTCATTGGTTAGTTCCTAAGAGAAGCGGGAACCGTTATTGGCGGCACTATATATAACGGGGGTGTTTTCGCGCAAAAGAGAGATGAGGTTCCGCGGTGTGAAGTGAGTTGTGACACGAGCCACTGTTCTTAATAAACTCTTTATTTTGCACACGTCAAGTGTTCCAGTGCTTTGTTTCAGGGAAACCTCCAAAGAACGGTGTACCTTCCTTTTCGGACACCACAGAAACACCTCTTAATAATTCCTCCAAGTCACTGTTCTTCTTGTACCCCACTGTTTCATTGCACCGCGGAGCCTGAAGTGCACATGCGACACATGAAGCAACATGGCAAACGCTTGCATTTACAAAGCAGAACGCAACACGGTGAACAGAAGATGGTGAACATTGCATTTTTTTATTTTCAGTCATTTTAAAATAAGCTTCAGTGTTTCCGCATGTTGGTAAAAGATACGCTGCCGTCCAGCCCACGTTGTATCCTGCGTCACACGCTGTGTTTCCAGTGTCGAGGCACACCGATACCCTACGCAGCCCCGTGGTGCTACCGCTCTAGCTTATTCATTCATTTATTTTTTCCGGGTTTAAACAAAGTTTCATGATTTTAACACAAAGTTTGTTTGAAGCTGCTCCAACATGCGCAAGAGACGTTACAACCCGTGTTGATATTGTCAGCCTTGTATTTATTGCAAGCTGATTGGGTTTCGGTTTGGGGAGAACCAGTTAGAGATGGGAGACTCCAGAAGGAAAAAGGAGAAAAGACGCTGGAAGAGCGCTGGGGAGTTGATGTTTTTCTGGTTGTTTCTAAAGCAACGAAAAAGAGAAAATAGCGTCAGGACAGGCAGCGTGTTTTGTGTGGAGAGTTTGCAAAGATTCGTTTCCGTTTTGTACTTGTTCGTGTCAAACGAGTCACATTGCTTGAGAAAACCGAAAGTTTGGAGCACGTCACGTCACGTCACGTCACATCACTTTACGCTGCCGCGGACTCGGAGGAGAACCCGCTACCGAATCGATAGCGCTTCGTGCTAAACCCGCACCGCTCGGAGTTCCTCGGGCCTCCTCGGAGTTCTCGTACGTTCCTGAAACACGTGTGGACGATCCTGAATTTTCCTGGCTGTTGCATGGACAGCAGACGAGGTAAACTGCGTTTTTTTCCCTTGTTCTTGAGAGTGAAGCGGCCATTATTATCATCGTAACGACCCGTGTTACCTCAAGTTTGAGCGGGAAACCTGTTGAATTGTAAATAGTTGCGTTATAGGGAGTGTGAATGAAGTGTGCAGCCACTGGGAGGGCTTACGGGCAAAATAAAGGGGTGACGGCGTTGGCCAGCGAGAGGAAAGAGAGCCTGGGGCGCTAAGCAGGCCGGGAAGGCTGGTTTGAGGCGCAGGTCCTGGAGGAAACGGGATCCCTCGGAGCGAGAGCATTATTTCCCTGTGTGCCGCTGTTCGAATAAAACGTTCGAGATGAACGCTGCCTCTGCGTCCTCCTTCGCCCCATCCAAACCCCCGGTGCTGCACGCGCTCAAGCTTCGATAAGTCCTGGAACGTTGTTAGGAGTGTTTAATACACAGTTAAAATACTCCGCAGTGTTACATACACGCGGCCCCTGACTTACGATGGTTCGACTTGCGATTTTTTCGACTTTACGATGGTGAGCTGGCGATCGACATTCAGTAGAAAGTGTACTTTGAATTTTGATTTTTTTCTCAGGTAAGCGATACGCGGAGGGATACTCTCTCGCAGTGCTGGGCAGCGACAGTGATCCACATCTCCCAGTCTGTTACACACAGGTGTGTATTAGGTGTATTAAATTAATTTTCGACTTACGATGAGTTTCGGGGAACGCAGCCCCGTCGTAAATCAGGGACCACCTGTATGTATGCTAGTGCCATTGTGTTTCAGAGTGGGAAGGAAGGTTCCCTAAGAAATTCTACACTCTGTGCTTTATGTGAGTTTACATCTGCAGCTATGTCCTTTTCTCTTAAATGTAATGGACACGAGGGGGCGCGGTGGCGCAGTGGGTTGGACCGCAGTCCTGCTCTCCGGTGGGTCTGGGGTTCAAGTCCCGCTTGGGGTGCCTTGCGGCGGACTGGCGTCCCGTCCTGGGTGTGTCCCCTTCCCCCTCCGGCCTTACGCCCTGTGTTGCCGGGTAGGCTCCGGTTCCCCGTGACCCCGTATGGGACAAGCGGTTCTGAAAATGTGTGTGTGTGTGTGTGTGTGTGTGTGTGTGTGTGTAATGGACACATTGTATTTTCTATGAGATGTACGTTGCTTTGGAGAAAAGCATCTGATAAATGAATAAATGTGAAAGGGATTTTGTTGCTTGAACAACAACAGCTCAATCCTTTAATGGTGAATATTTTATTTTCTATTTACAAACTTAATAAACTGGACATTTATTCTAGTACAGATCTATTTGCGTTTTACGGTATAACATTTTATTCTTTAGAACAGAACCCAGGGCACCGCCCTTATCGTCAGCTTAACGGAGGGTGGAGCTACACCTGCTTTCTATGAGCTGTTGATGGGAACGCTGTACAATAAACAGGTGCCTTAGTGCACCTTTTTTCAGAACCTGATCTGATGTTTCACAGTACTGACCCATGAATAAACTGCGGGATTAAGCTGCAATATTGATCTTTTACTGACTGTCATGTAGTGAGTGCATTTATGAACAATTCAAAGTTACGAACAGAATTCCCGCCCCAATTGTACTCACAAGCGGAACTACAGGAGTTTTGGCCTGTGCCATATTTTTGTTCCAGGCAACTAAGGATGGTATTATCGAAAGGTCACTGTAATTAATTTAAAAGTGACATTTTATGCTAATAAGGCTCGTATCACACTCTGTCTTCAGGTGTCTCGTGTTCAGAAATAAAGAAGCGCCGTCATTTTCAGTCTAATTACAAACATTAATAGGCATTTTCGCTGCATTTTTACACATGAAAACGTTAGTGACAGTGAGTTCTGCACAGTGCGTGACATTCCGCACTAGAATACACACAGCTCTGCAGCATTTCAGCATTTCAGAACCGCTGTAACCTCAGAACAAAACATTCACCATGCCGCTAAAAATATACAGAGAGCTTAAAGCTGTAAACCATGGGCCAGAAACCTTAAACTTGCGAGTTACCCAGTGCTGGAGTTAATCTACCAGTTCGTTCGTTCAAACCAAGTTTACACAGAAATAAAGTAAAACAGAAATGACAGAGAGACGAGAACCTGCCTCCGGACACACAAGGCCTGGGCCTCCTTTACAGTCTCATATACGGGTAGTCTCCGCCCACAAGTGTAGCATCTTCCACAGGTGTGTACATTGCATATTGCACTTCAGCTTCACAGGTATGAAACCCCCAGGTGTGTATATGTTATTGCAGCTTCCATATTAATGTGGCAGGGGTCCTGCTGCAGGGACCCCTCCCTTTGAAGTGAACCAGGCTCTGCTGACCATGAACATTCTGGGAATTGTATGAAACCCAGCACTGGATTCCAAAACGAAATGATGTCATTTTGAAAGCACTGAAGCAAACGCCGCATTTATCATTAATGAATCTCGACCGTGTGAAGAAGGATCCTGTTTGAACGTGTGGCTCGGGGAGCCTGAGCCAGAGTGTGATTTCTGTAGAAGTCTCCATTGGCCGAGCTGCTCCGACCCACATGACGGGGCGCTTTTGCGCCCTTCGGGGACTCCAAGAAGGAAAAGGAAAGCGCATAACAAGCACAAAGTGTAAACCAAGGTGACGTGTGTTTCTACAGCAGCAGTGTGGTGGCAGGGGACGCCCCTCTGTACAAACCCGTATGATTTCCCATAGTTCCCGCAATCTGACCGGTCACACTGAGTGCGAGGGTTCAACAGCAGCCCCCCGTCAGACGATCCCGACGCAAATGTTTGTCGGTTGGGTTCACCGGCTCAGCAAGACGTCAGGCTTTGACGATCTGGTGGTTGCTCCCCCCGCCGGCAGCGCTGGGGGCCACCGAGTTGTTTCCCGTCTGCACGTCCACGAGGCCCATGCGCTGGCGCCGCTTCCGCTGTTCCGTCATCTGCAGGGGACGCACGAGAGCACGGTCAACGTACAGCAGCACTGTGAGCCCACGGCAGCTCCGCACCAAATGCTCGTGCACCGCCCACCTGCTCCTTCAGCTCGGTCAGCTGTGCCGTCAGGTTGCTGACGAGTTTCATGGTGGAGGCCAGACGATCCTGCAGGTTTCTCATCTCGTTCTGCTCCGCATCGCCCTCAGTGACCACGAGCGACATGGCCTGCATCCGCGGGAACCAGTCTAGGTTCTTGTTCTGAGCAATAAAACGTACGCCATTCGTATCGGACACATCAACTTTAGGGTTAGGGTGGATGAGTATCTAGGGCCTGTAACTGATCGATTTATAATTTACTTATTATAATTTACTTTACTAAATCCTTCCTGACGAGAGGGATTTAGGGTTAGGTGTTAGGGTTGAATGGGGGTGCGGTGGCGCAGTGGGTTGGACCACAGTCCTGCTCTCCGGTGGGTCTGGGGTTCGAGTCCCGCTTGGGGTGCCTTGCGGCGGACTGGCGTCCCGTCCTGGGTGTGTCCCCTTCCCCCTCCGGCCTTACGCCCTGTGTTACCGGGTAGGCTCCGGTTCCCCGTGACCCCGTATGGGACAAGCGGTTCTGAAAATGTGTGTGTGTGTGTGTGTGTGTGTGTGTTAGGGTTGAATTTAAGCATCCATCAGCTATACTTCCCAGGAAGGTCTATCCAACTGCTTTGCTTTGCAGAGGCACACAGAAACGTGGCTGTACCTTTATCATGTGGGCTACATAGCTCTCTGGCCCTGTGTAGTCCGTCTTGTTCTTCTCCCTCACCAAGACGATGAAATACAGGTAGTTCCAAATGTTGTGTTCCACCTTGATATGTTCTTCAAATGACACTGTCTTGTTGTCAAACTTGTCCCTCTCCAATCCTGGGAAGAAACCAGAAAGCCAAAGATTTACAGGTTCTCAGCGCTTCTGACAGTACTTCCTATGAACATCTGCCTCAGTGTACCTCGCTGACCACTGAGACCAGAACATTTTCAAAGCAGAGAAACCTTCCTCGTACCACAGATGAAACAGGTGGTCTTCAGGATCTCCTCCTTCTTCTGCTTCTCACTGCGCAGGTCTGCAAAGGTATCTATGATCACCCCAAAGATCAGGTTGAGGACGATGATGATGACGATGAAGTAGAAGAGCAGGTCATAGACCACCCTTGCAGGGAACAGGGTCTCCTGAAGGCCATGCAGATACAAACATGTCTTAGATGCAGCTCTCTGTGCGCCTACAAGTGCACAATGTGTGTAAGTCAGAGCTCACGTACATCTTTGGAGGGTTTGCGCAGCACGTCTCCAACCCCGCCTCCATTCCTCAGCCCGTGGTTTAACACGGTGACGATGCACATGAGCAGCGTGTCACAGGCACGCTCTGTGTTGTCCTCCTCTTCTGTTGAGAGAGACAGGGACAGTGTTGGGACATTGGTGCCCCAATGAAAAGCGAGACTAGAGGAGACTCTCAACTGCTCCAGAGCGGTGGGCCTCAGAGAGCGCAACTTACCCTCAGCAAGCACGGAGGGAACTGCCTCCTCAGTCATACAGCCCACTCTGTCCTCAGGACAGGACCTGAGGAAATCCTGGGACGCCTCCTTATGGCCACTTCCTGTAAATGCAGGATGGGACTCATGGACACACATGTGGAAGCTCTTGCTTTGAGTCCAGTAACTTGCAGACTTTGTGTTTTTATTCCCATATATCAGGCTTGGGCACAATTTATATAAAAAAGAAAAAAAAAAAGCCACAACGGAGAAAAAAACTGAGTTTACATACAGTAGTTGTTCATGCTCATCATAGCTCAAGAGATGTCTTTGTTATGTCTTTTAGGTCAACATGGATGAGCCATAGCAGTCATCAGCCAACACAGAGTCTCAGGTCCCCTGCTGGTACCTGGGTGAGGCTCAGGCAGCCGGTCCACTTCCATGATGAAGTCATTCTTGAGGAAAAGGAAGCCCACAATGGAGAAGAGGTAGACCAGTATGAGCGCCAGCAGTGCGGTGAGCAGGATTGATCGGCCATTGCGTGTCACGCTCTTGATCACGTTCAGAAGGGTCTCCTCTCGGTAGATCAGGTCAAACAGCTGAGCAAGAGGGCAGAACATAGTATGCGGCTAATTAAATGGGATGGGAATGGAGGAGGAGCGGGTGAGGATGGAGAGCAAGGTACATGGTGAACATGTAAGTCTATGCAAAATCAATGAATGTACATGTCAGTGGAAAGGGAAGAGGCTGTACTTCAGATATAGTCTCCTTCAGGAGGTGCCACGCAGTGTGTCCACAGCGTGACTAGAATGTACCAGAAGACACACACCAGGATGCTGTAGAAGAGCTCGTGCACGCAGAGTCCCAGCAAGCTGATGAGCACGTAGGCCAGGTGGTAGAGGAACTCCACGTCCATCAGGATGGCCTGGTAGCCCATGATGAAGGTGCCGTTGTTGCCCACAAAGCTCACCACAAACACGATCTTGTTGATGAGCTGTGGAGAATCAAGCAGCTGTGTGGATTCTAGAGGGTACTGGATCCCCTGACTGCTTGTAATTGTACCAAGGCTCCTGCAGCTAGAGGATATTTTTCACCACGTGTCACTGGAGGCTGACTCACGTTAAGTGTCCCCAGCAGGATCAGCGTGGGCCCGATGCCAAAATAGTAGATGGAACGCAGTATGAGGGCGATGGTGAGCGGCCGCAGGCCGTAGCGCTGGGAGAAGAGGCCCATGACAGAGAGGCTTGCGAAGCCCCAGAACATCATGGAGAGCATGGAGGAATCGATGGCTCCTACCAAGAGCAGCAGCAAGAGGCCAAGAGTGTCACATCTCCTTCCCGCACATCACACACGCTTAACACAGTTGAAGAGACGACCTGTCACGCACACACACACACACACGAACACGTGATGCTTGTAACACAAAGTACCTTGTCCAGAGTCGTAGGGGAAGAACAGGGCCATGATGAGGTTGATGAAGACGGCTAGGTTGAAGGAGATGCTTCCCCAGAGGGACATTCTGCGGGAGAACCAGTACAGCACTGGCATACCTGAGTGGGGGGGTGGTGGTGGTCGCAGGACATTTATTCGTGAATCAACGCCAGACAGAAAGCCTTAGACACAAACACAGGGTTATGGGCACCACCAGTAAAGGCCTGGTGCTACATCAGCACTTCCTGGAACAGAAAGAAAACCCAGACAAAAAGGGTTCTGTTCACAGGAAGGGCTGAGGACTATGGGAGCCACCTACTGCGGAGCTTCTTCTGCCACTCCATTTCATTGTGCAGGAAGGAGGTCTGCTGGAAGAAGTGCGTCACTTTGCTGCCCTGCTCATCCTGCTCAGTGGTGGTGAACACACGGGTCTTGGACTCCTCCGTGAGGAACTGGCAGATGGGATGCACAGGAAACACAATCTGCTCCATGCTGCGATCTTCACGTACGATCTGGACCACCAGGGGAAAGGAGAAAGAGGGCTGAAGTGTCCGCACAAAGGAAGAGCTTCTTGATACGCACAGCTGCTAGACCTCACGTCCCGATCTTCCAGGTCTCGAAGATCTCCAAAAGCCATGTTGTTTTTCACGGCCACCTTTGGCATTCACTCATTTACTAAACAATCTTAAAAAAAGTTGAATTCCAGCACTGCACGTGCTGCTGTGAACAAATACGCCGAACCTCGATTTGTGCGGTGTGGGACTCGTAGTACTCCAGAGGGTCCTGCTCTAGCTGCTCTCCGGGGGCTGTGGACTTTAACATCTGGGACAGCGGCCTGTTGTTCAGGTTGAGCTGGCAGGGAGAATGATGACAACTGGTTGCTCTTGGGAGTCAAGAATGCTGGACAAGTTTGTCCTGGATAAGATGGACTTTGGGTCGGCACTGTGGTGACCCTAGATAAGACAGCCATTAAGTTGACACTGTGGTAACCCAGAATAAGTTAGGGTTAGGTCAGCACTGGGGTCCCCCACAATATGACTGGGCTTTGGGTTGACACTGTAATGGCACTGGACAAGATGGACTTTGGGCTGACACTGCGGTGTTACTGGATAAGATGGACATTGGGTTGACACCTAACAAACATCCTGGGTAAAATGGATGTTGGATTGACATCGTGGTACCCAAAACATCTTGGACTGGAAGGTGGCACTGGGGTCCCCCACAATATGAAGGACTTTGAGTTGACATGTTGTGACTCTGGATAAGACGTATGGGGGTTTTACAGAAAGTCTACTAAGTTGATTGTAAACCATATATTCTCTTGTTAACAGGCTGACAAAAATGATGAAACACCTCATGGACATGAACCTCAGAAGTGAAAGCCTTGCTAATGCAGAAGGCAATGCAGGTAGTTACTCACCATGGAGGAAATACCCTCCTCACCCTCTTCCTTTGCTCTTTTTGGGGGCTTCAGCAGGTGCAGCAGAGCCTTATTGTGTCGGGCCAGCTGAAGAAAGGTCAGAGGTCACACTTCATAACTCACGATGCCTTGAGGTTCTGCTTCGTGTTCCTCAAATTGAGGTATCATAGTAACACCGCTGCACCTGAACACTTAAAACATGTAACACACTCTCACCTGAAGTGCCAGGATATAGATGTTGTGGCCGACCTCACGGGGTGACACTGCTCCATCTTCAGTTTCACTGTCCTCCAGGTAGGCCTTCTTTATCACCTCCACCTTTACTAGTCAGGAACACAACTGGCAATAAGAGCAACGGCCTACAACTGAATAATTTTTTTTTTTAAAAAAATCTATATTTCTTGGCAAAATTTTATTTGGCAAAGAATGAAAGAATATAAAACAAGACCCTGACCAGTTCTTGGGGTCGAAGGTTGAACAAGATCCTCTCTGCATTTTCACTGTCATGTCGGCTCTCCATCAGAGCAAGAAGGAGCTTCGAGGCGTTGTCCTGAGAACATAGAAGCAACCCTGACTGCTCAGGAGAACGACGCAGAGAAGCGGAGGTAGATGGAAACCATCCACAACATCCAGAATGAACCCCAGAGGTGCAGGTGAGGAGGGCAGGAACGCAGATGAACAGATGTGTCGGTGACAACTCGAACCTTGAGCTGTAGCACCATGTCCATGCGGTATCGACACAGTGGGCTGATGTCGTTGAGGATGAGGGCCGTGATGATGTCGATGCCATTGGACTCATGGGTCACGATGCAGGTCTGTGAGAGGAACGGGACAGACATGTTCAACGTCAGCCTGGTCCCTTCTCAAGGAAGCACCAGAGATTGTTGGTTTCTCCTCACACCGCCTACCTGGTTCTCCTGGCAAGGGCCCTGGCAGTACTCAGTGAGCGTCTCCAAGGTCTGTGTGATGAGGCCCACGTTGTTCTCGTTGATGTAGAGCCCCAGCAAACCCAGACCACCCGTAGTGCTGCCACACATGATGTCAAGGAACTGGAGCGTCTCACAAACCAGGTTGTAGTTGGTCTTGTTGTTCTGGCAGCGAAGGAAGTTCTAGTGTGGCGAGCGAGAAGAAAGAAATGCGGTGCAGGTAAGTAGGAGGGCAAGATGATGTTCTTCCAAGCTCGTCCTCCAGGCCAGATCCACGATCACTCGTGAAGGAAACACTGATGATTCTGAATTCTTGGTTCTTGTCCCACCCACCTGCAGGTCCTGGTTGTGGTTCTCGCACAGGAGCTGCAGGAAGCGCAGGATGGGCTTCATGATGCTGACAGCAGGACCCATGACCATTTCCACCTCCCGCTGCTCAGAGGAGGTCGGCAAGACAGCCAGAGACTGCGAACCTGCAGGAGTAGAGGTGTGGGGTGAGAAGAAACTCTGCCTGTGACACAGCAGCTCCACGGACAGAAAAGACAACGTTACAGACTGCTGAGTCTCACACACACACACACACACACACACACACACACACACACACACACACACACACAAAGACAAGAAAACGTATTTATTCTTTATTTACATTTTCTCAATTATCGATTTTTCCAACATTTTTGTTGGTGGCAGAGCAAACAAGACCTGTGTTTACCCTCCACTCCAATAGATGGCAATAAAGAGCACCCAAAGAGAACCGGCAGGTGGAACCGCCTTAGTTCAACTCCCTTCCACAGTGTTTACAGCTCCTGTCTGCTGCTCCTCGGTGTCAGTGATGAACAGCGAGATGAGGTATGTTGCTCATGTTTCAATCAACAGTCAGCACTGGATAGAGTTTGTGGAGATTATGCTTTCATTTTCATTTTAAACTGTCATTTTTATGTACCTTATAGTTTGTGAAAATACTACAAAGAGTTAAAAATTTTTTCAGAATTATTATAACAATAGCATAGATTGTAGACAAGAAGCAGAGCAATAAATAAATTGAGGATCAGCTGGTTTCTTAATCGTGCTGAATCATGATGCAGTGGTAAAAATGGCTCTGGAGTTCTGAACGAAATGAGTTACGAACACATTCCAAGTCCTCGCCTTTTTTTGAAGGCATCGCCTGAACCTGTGTGACCCATGAGACCAAAGTGCTGTTGTGCTGCACGATGGTTTTCTTCTCACCCGCAGCCAGCTCCCTGTTGTCCTTGCTGGCCTTGTTGCTCATCTCTCCCACATTCACAGACACCGTGGCCTTGATGTCCTGCTGTGCGTTCTTCATGCGGTCATGGAAAACTTTGAAGAACTTCTCTGACTTGTTGTCGCCCATCATTAGCTTGTAGAAAGAGTTCTGAAGAGGACAAAAAAGATGATTGGGGGACATCATGGCTTCCATGGGAACAGAGCTACACTTTCCGGACTGCAGACCCCCAGCGTGTGTTTGTGTGTGAGAGAGAACCCACCTGGATCTCAGTGTTGCCCCCCTCAAGCAAGCAGATGGCCAGCTGGATGCTCTCCTGGAAGATCTTGTCGTTCTTGGTGCTCATGATGAGGTCGATGAAGAGCTGAGTTCCCCCCTCCCTGTCCAGGTGACACTGCATGGCTGCCACGGCGGCCCAGTCCCTGTCTGCTTCGACACCTGGGCCCACACACACACACACACACACACAGACGGTGACACGACTGGACAGAGAGGGGGCGGCTGGCGCCTCTGTGCCCGGGTCCCTCCCGTTGTACCGTACCTCCGAGCTCCATGAGCTCTCCCTTGGTGCCCTTCTTGTTGAACAGGTAGTTCTGCAGCAGCACCTTCCTGAGTGCAATGCCCTGCAGGGGGGCAGCGTGGCGCACAGTCAGACGGACAGAGACAGACACGGACACGCACAGCGCCGAGCACGGCACGACGCCGCGACTCCAGCCCAGTCCTGCCCTGCCTCCCTAACCCCGTCTCCCTAATCCCACCTCTCACCTTGTCGTCGAACTCGGATGTGCGGATGAGCATTTCCTGCAGCGTGCGCAGCACCTTGTTGCAGAGCTTCTCCTCGGAGGACATCAGGGCCTTGGTGTGCTGGATGAGCCTGGGAGCGCATGGGAGCTGCTTTCACACGCATTGCGCACACACGTGTATGCACCGTGTGTGTGTGTGTGTGTGTGTGTGTGTGTGTGTGAGAGAGAGAGAGAAAGAGAGCGAGGATGAGGGATGCTCACTTGGAGATGAAGCCCCCCGATTCGCAGCGCCCCCGCGCCTCTGTTCCCTCCAGGAAGAGCAGCTCCGGCTTCTGCAGAACGTCCACAAGCACCGAGAGCTCAGCCTCCACCAGCGGCTTAAGTCGCGCCTCCAGCGTGTTGATCACCTCCTGGCGGCCAGACAGGGAGCTGGTGTTGGACCTCGGGGCGCAGCAACCGGACAGGGCCAAGCACGGCTGCCCAGTACCGTGTTTACCTTCGTTATCGCACGGCCTTTACCGCTCTCGGTTACAGAGCGCTAACTGCCGCTGGACTGTATTGCGCTTACTCTGTTTAATGGTGAAGTCCTGTGGTAACTACGGTGGACAGTGTTATTGGCGTAGTCAGTAGTACTGTACTAACTAGTACTAACTATAGTTAAGAGCATTACTACTGTAGTTAAGTGTTACTCTAGTGGTCCAGCTGCTTAAGCTATGGATGTTTTCCAGTCACCTGCAGCTTCTCGATGATGTTCTTGTAGTCCCAGGGGTTGCTGGCAGGGGCGGGGCCTCTCGACCGCACCATGCTCTTCATGGGCTGCGAGCTGCGCGACTGGTGTCCCGTGGCACCGCTGTTCACCGTTGCATTGAGCTGCGCGTTGAGCTCCAGGGGCATGGTCACCCCCCGGCTCTTGGCTGCCCAGCGGACACGAAGGACGGAGACGTGAGCGACGGGCGACCGACACGCACGGATGCACACGCACACGCACACGCTCACACAGCCACAGAGTGCCCCGGCGCCCTCCTCACCGGTCATGGCAAGTGTGCGGATGCACGTCTCCACTAGGCCACGGTGCTGCTGCTGCAGCCAAGGACAGTCGAGCAGACGCATTGTGGACTGGAGCAGCTGCACCACGATGGTGTGGTGAGTCTGTGGGTGGTTCCCCAGCACACAGCACATTTTAAGAACACGTTTCGTTTGCACACAACAAAATTACAATTGTGCCAAAACAGACGAGTGGTCAGTGCCGTTAGTCCTGCGGTCGGTGGCGGTAGGGCTCACCTGCAGCGCCGTGCTGTTCTCGGAGAAGGGCGAGCTGAAGAACGCATTAATCGTGTCCAGCACCACGTTGATGACGTACTTCTCCAGGACCGGGTCCGACAGACGCTTCTCCCGGTTGTTGCACACCTGCAGACAGACCAAGACGGTCAGTGCGGTCACCACACAGGTAGCTGAGCGCAGGCGTCAAGGCAATGGCCCCTCGATGTCACCTGGACTCACCCTGGCCATGTCCACGATGAAGTTCTCAAACAGGTTCCATATGTGGTTGCTCGTATAAATCTCCTTCATCTCCACCTCGGTGTCCACATAGCAGTGGTTCACAAAGTTCACGTAGGCGACCTTCACCTGAGGGACAGTCGGACAAGCCCTTTCGTCGAGTTGTGCTCGCCCTCGAACCTCCGCCCGCTCGGCCCTCGAGAAGCCACGTACCTCTGTGATGCAGTCCTCGTGCGTGACCACTCTCACCACGTCCTCGAGGGGCAACAGCGACGTGCACTTGATCTCCGTGTAGACGTTCTTGCCCTCGGCACAGGCGGCCAGCAGCTCCACCAGGGAGATGTGGTAGCGCAGGGGGCTGTGCTCCTGAATGCCTTCTCGGGACTCGGCCATGAGCTCCAGCATCGTGGCGAAGGACGCCTTGTCGTTGTAGAAGACCACGACGTCCTCGCCCGCGTTGGTCAGCTGGCCAGTCCGAGGGAGCACAGGCACATCGACCAGTTCCGTGTTAGTGTGTGATTGCGTAGCTCACGGCAGGAAGGGAAAGACACCGCATGTGCAGTACACGGGTCGTCATGTACGAACGGTCGAGTTACAGATTTTCCACGAAACAAACGCCTTCCGCGTCTTCTCTAAATGCACTTCCTTCGCTCATCTGTTTTCCACAATTAGACCAAATGTGACCTGTTATTCTCCAAGCCAGCAGGTGGTACTAAAGAGCCCCGAGACGGAACAGGAGCGCCCGATCGCCATAATTCAGCTCACTTACACGATGTTCACAGCTCCTGTCCGCTCTCCCTGAGTGTCGGGGATCATTAATTAGATGAGGAACGTTGCATGTGTTTATGGGATCAATAGGTCGACAGCAGCGTCAAACTGGAGTTTGAATTTTTCATTTCAGTGTGCCTCAAAGTTAATAAAAGATTAAAATAAAAGTAATGAATAAAAAATAAGTTTTATAAAGCCCTTTTCTTAAACCTCTATCTGAGATTTTCACAGAATCTGACCAGTGAATAAATGGAGAGACATGTTGTTTTTACTGCTATTAACCTTCTACTCATCGTGGCTGCGTGTGGTCAAAGTGAATTCTGAGTTGTGAACAAAATGAGTTACAGACACACTTCAGGTCCCAGTTGTGATCACAACTCAAGAGCTTGTGCAGTGAGAGCCCAGAGTGCATCTCCAGCCTGTGGAACTAAGGAGCGGAGGCGGCGCTCACCTCGGTCATGATCATGTCCTGGCATTTCTTGATGTACTTGCCCTCGGCCTTGATGATCGTGTGCAGGAAGTTGAGGTACTGTACATGGCGCCCGTGCGTCGCCAGGCAGTGGATGAAATGCTGCAGCACCGACTCGCTGATCTCTGAGCACAGCTGGTAATTGTTGCTGAAGATGTGCTGCACCGTCTCGGCCTCCAGCAGCTTTGGAGGATACGGGAGGGGGAAAAGGAGATGGGATGGGGGGCAAAAGGTGGGCGTGATCATCTGAGGAAGTTCACGTTCTGACCATTTAGCAAAAGGTGCCCATAATCTTACAATATGCAGGATTTTCACATAAAAAGTCATTTAAAAATCTTATTTGTGCTTCAGAGACTCTCCTCCAGCTCCAACTCTACCCCAAGTTCCAACTCCAGGTGCAACCCAAACTCCAACGCCAACTCCGATGCAACTCAGCAAAACTTCCAACCCCAACCTCAACTTCAGCTCAAACTCCGCCTAAATTCTACCCCAAACTCATCCTCTTACTACAGCTTCAGCATCAACTTCAACTCCTACTCACACACACACAGTCTGAAACCGCTTGTCCCAAGTGGGGTCGCGACAAACCGGAGCCTAACCCGGCAATACAGTGCGCAAGGCTGGAGGGGGAGGGGACACACCCAGGACTGGACGCCAGTCCATCGCAGGGCATCGCAAGCGGGACTCGAACCCCAGACCCACCAGAGAGCAGCCACACCCCCTGAACGCCAACTTCAACCACAACTCCAGCTCCAGCTTCAAGGCCTCTACTCACCCCAGGATTCAGGAAGAGGTTCAGGTGCTTTTGGAGCAGAGCCTGGTTCTCTGCATTCCCAGTGCAGAACCTCTGCAGGAACTGGTGGGTGTACTTTATGATTTCTTGCATCTTGGTGTCGTTCTGGCCACAAGACAGGTTGGTTATATGCTAATGCTCTGGCAGCGTTGAATGTGAACTGGTGTTTCCTTTAAGTGTGAGGAGCAGGACCATTAGCGGAGGCCTCACCTTGTCGTAGGACACCTGGAGCAAGTCCAGCATCACCTTGTGGGCTCCCATGTTCTTCAGCAGACGCTGCTGCTTCTTCCAGGCTCCAGAGCTGCACATCTTATTCAAGCCCTCCAGGATCTGGAGAAGGACGAAGACTGCTGATGAGTGCTGATGCATGAAACAGACTTCCTGATCCTTTCACTCACGGCGGCAGCTTAAATATTACGTTTGATTATAAATGCCTGAAGATACAAAGACACACGGGATCCTTGCGATACTAATGCTTGAGTTACACATTTTTCAGTTTGTTCATTTCCGATTGCTCTTCCTTCACTTTTGTTTTCTAAACCTTCTGTCTCAGCGTGTTGTGACCTGTGTTTACCCTCCAAGCCGACAAGCGGAAGTAAAGAGCGCCCAAAGAGAACGGGGTCGTAGAACCGCCTTACGTCAACTCACGTCCACAGTGTCTACAGCTCAACTGTGGAGTTCCTGAGCGTCAGCGATCAGCGACTAGATGAGGAACGTTACTCGTGTTTTCTGGATGAATCAGTCAACATTCTGCACTAAGAGTTTGTGGCGACCATAAATGTTTGTTCTCAGTCATTTTAAACTGGTTTTATCCCAGCGCTAAGAAAATATTCAGTGGAAAAGTCTTAAAGTGTTTATTTGCTGTAGCTACAGCCGAGACTGTTCCAGAACCTAAACTGTCGCCAAATGGAGGGGCATCGGTGTTGTATAGCTCTTCTGCAGTCACAGCGGGGCATCTCTGAGCCACACTCTCTGTAACATACAGGGGGTCACCCGGTTAAACGACGGTCCGGTCCAGTTCATTCCTTTGCTTCCTGCTCGTCCTCAGACTAAGTCCTCACCTCCTTGACCGCCTGGTAGTTCTCACTGTTTTTCTCCGACTTCTCTTTCTTAGCGTCAGAGTCCTCGAGAGTGGCCTGAAGAGGAAGGAAAGAGTATCTCAACAACCTCACGTCGACACGTCACACGCGGTCTCGTTTGCGGCCAGGAACAGGTTGGAATTTGCAGGGAGAAGGACAAACGGGATGGAGCTCTCACCTCCACCTTCTCCTTGTCCTTCTTGCTGTCCCCTCCTCCAGAGCTGCCCTTCTTCTCCACCCACAGCTCAGACTTCTCCACCATGGTGCGGAGGCGGTCCAGATCCCGCTTTATGAGCTTGTAGTTCTCCACATCCTGCTCGGAGATGAGCAGCTGGACCTGCACACAGATGAGACCGATGGAGGTGCGGCAGGGATGCCTGTCAGGTGTGCTCCATATACCCTGAAGCGCAATGTCAGGTCTCCTCCTGCTGCTCAGCAGCACTGCTGTACCTGTTTGAAGGTGTGCAGGACCTCCTGCCTCTGGCTGAAGTGTTTGAAGAGCAGCTGCAGGGCCCCTGAGACGAGCGGAGGGTAGTCGTGCATGGTGAGGTGGATCAGCACCCTGAGGAACATGCGCCCGCCCTCATCGTCCACCTCCAGGATGCTGTTCCCCTTTCTGGGCATTTCATAAGTGCAGCATTTGGGTCAATGACATCTAACACCTGGACACGAGTCTCCTTCCTTTTGGCTGCCCAGACCTGCCCTGCTGCTGGTCCCCTCTCCCCTTCATTCTCCACCCTCACCAGCTAAGACCCTCCTCAGTAAAGGTAGTTCCATGCAAACGTCACCTACCCAACTCCAAACATGGCTTCTGCCTGCTCCCCTATTCTCTGCAGGTTCAAAGTTGCTAGAAAAGAGCAGAACACATGGGCATCACCTTCTCAGAGCTCCCGGAGAAGATGTGAGGTGCTCCACCAGTGCAGTCCACCTGGGACTTGAAGCCAGGTGGCAGGTTCGATGTGTCAAGGGCCCCTTGACGTACAGCTACCAACCTGTCTGCTCCATGGCCACAGTGGCGTCCGCGTCCGCCATGGGGAACACCTCCACAAACTCCTTCTTGAAGACCGAGAGCAGGAAGGAGAGCCGGTAGTCGAGCCGCACGTTCAGGATGAACTAGATGGGTAAATTTGGGGGAAGAGAGTTGATCACCTTCTGCCAACTGGGGCACCATTTGGATGAGCGAGTTTCCTCCCTCTTCATTCTAACCTGCAGGATCTCCAGGATCTTCAGCTTGGTGTCCATGACGGTGACGTCCTGGTTGTCGATGCTGTCCTTGCTGCGGCCCGGGCCCTCGTTGCCTAAGGAGGAGCGCCCCGTTCCCCCAAACAGCGATTGCTTGCGGTTCAGGACCATGGTGGTCATCATTTGACCCACGTGGTGGATGGAACGCTTCATGTTCTTCCCTGGCAGGGCAGGAGAGCAGAATTAGACCCTGGTTTGTCTGTCTAATACTATGGTACCATCGGTGTAAAACACTGAGGGTCATTCAAGCGCTAGCCTCATGGTCAGCTGCTCACCGCTACCGTCCTCGTTGAACATGGGGTTCACAAGCATTTGGCTGGGTGTGCAGTCAATGATCCCCAGCAGCGTGCGAGTCAGTCTCAGAAGCTCGAAAAAGCTGTAGAAGCCAAAATAAATGAGATGCCTCGCAAGACTCACAACCTGTGGACGGACAGGAGAGGCACATGCGTGAAACAGGCAAACCTCACATACGACCAGAAACAGAGGTCAATGTGGAACAGTGGTCACTGAGTGAAACGGTTGCTGAACAATTGAGGAGTACAGCCAATGGCACCAACTCCTCAACTTACGAACTCAGTCAGGACTGTTTGTAGCTTGTTTTGTTCATAACTCCAAACTCACTTTTAGCAGTAAGAAACAGTCAGAGCCCGGGTTAGGTCCTCTGTAAATATCACGTACAATTACGACAAATATTATTTAAAAAAATACTTAGAACTTGGGGGGTGTGGTGGCGCAGTGGGTTGAACCACAGTCCTGCTCTTCAGTGGGTCTGAGGTTCAAGTCCCGCTTGGGGTGCCTTGCGGCGGACTGGCATCCCGTCCTGGGTGTGTCCCCTCCCCCTCCGGCCTTACGCCCTGTGTTGCCGGGTAGGCTCCGGTTCCCCGTGACCCCGTATGGGACAAGCGGTTCTGAAAATGTGTGTGTGTGTACTTAGAACTTTCATAGTAAGGGAGATAAAATATGAAAGTGAGTTGAATTAAGGTTGTTCCATACGCCATTTGGGCTTTTTGATGGATTAATAGGTCACGTTCACTTGGCTACAGACAGGAATTTAATAAGTGAAGACGATTCATTCCGACGTTTAAATCTCCATCATGGTTTGTCACTAAATTGTCAATGACCAAACCAGGGGTGTGAACCTCATATGTGAGCTTATTCTTCTCCTCATTGGCGAAGGGCAGCTCATCAATAAGCACGTTGTTGAGGTACTCCTCCATGAAGGCGATAGTGCTGGCAAATTTATTCTTCTTGTTGTCACGTGTGTCGTCCATGTTCGAGTCATAGCTGGAGACGAAAAGAGAAAAGAAGGATGGAGAAGTAAAGAACAACGAGTCAAACTCACAGTTGGAGGTGCAGTCAGGCTGTCGGTTCCCATCTCCTCCGACTTGACCCTACCTGACCTGACCTGAGCCCATCTGAGCTAAGCTCACCAGACTTGAGCCCACCCAGACCTCATCTCACCTCTCCTCTACTCTCTATGCCTTCATGCAACCACCTCTATGTCTTTATGAAACCAGCTATCAAACCACTGATCAGATAAATGCGGAGAAGAAATGCTCTCGCTCGGCCTCAGCTGTCCTCACTCTTTGATGGTGATGGAGGTGGGGATCTCGGTCCAGAGGCGTGCAAACTTCACGGGTGTCACCAGCTCCTGGGGGTCGCGGTCCACGTGGGCGTGCAGCATGAGCCGACAGAAGGAGGCACGCAGGTCGAAGGGGAGCGTCTCGTCCATCATGCACAGGAAGATGAGCTCCACGTCCAGCTGCTTTGAGATCTCGTCGATGGCCAGGTACTGGCGGTCCAGGCACATGCGAGCGAAGAGCTTCAGCTGGTACCTGGGCATAGGATCGGAACCCCACTCACTGACTTCTCCTGCCACACGTCTTTCTGCACCCGCAGCCGGGAGGTGCACTGGCTCCCCCAGAACCATTTAGCTTCCAGAAAATATCGTATGGCAGGGCTCTCACATCACATTCAGGAGAAAAATTTCTAGAACTTCTTGTTTTTCCTGTAAATTTAAATATACTTGAAGCTACATTTAAACTAAAACTGACTGAAAGTGACGCAGAATGAAAATGCGTTGGGAACACCTTCCCCTGACTGTGTGTGAGCGCACGTGTGTACATGCTTGTGAAACATACCTGTAGTAGGTGAGCACGTTCTCATCGTGGGCGTTGCCCTGCCTGGCCTCCTGCGCCAGCTGCCGGATGCTTTTCTCCTGCCTCTCGTCAGCCTTATCCGTCCACACCAGCCACACCTCATCCTCGTCCCCGTACTCCTCGTCAGACAGGTATTCCGAGGAGTGGGGCCCATCCCTGGCAAGGCGTCGCCTGCAGGTAGGTATGCAAATGAGCGGACACGTGCAGAACAGTATGCGGTAAAGGGACCGCACACGGATATAAACAGGAGGCTCATACTCAGCTGGATCATGGTGAATTGTTAACAAATACCTGGTACTAATTAACCAGTAACTGTTTTCATTCACTTCGATTCAATGCATTTTTACAGAGGGCCCTTCTCACACAGTGCCACAGCGCTGAGCAAAGGGATAAGACAACTAAGCAAGGTAGTCGGCCGTATACTAAAGTAATACACTTTCCATGCGGTTATTAAAGCTAGAAGTACAGTATGTGTACTGGCCACAGCGGAAAGGAACAAAAAACTCCCAACAGAAAGTCAAGAAAGTCCACTGTTAGTGAGCCCTCCTGTGTTCACGGTCGTGCGCAGCCCTTTGAAACCGCTGTGACCGCCGACGTTTGCCGCTGCCGTTTAGAAGAGCGCGTGCGATAAATGTGGATGCACGGCCCTTCTCACTCGGTCTTAATGAGGATGTCCTGGTTCTTGGGGTCCAGCACACACTTGCAGATGAGCTCCTGAGTCACGGGGATGGCCACGTTGTTGGACACGCACAGGTCCGACAGGTAGTCCAGGAACCTGCAGGGACAGAGCATGTCTCATCAGCCCCGCTCAGACACAAAGGGCTTTCGGGCTTCACGCTGCCCGGCGGTCCGTGCGCTGCAGGATACGGTTAAGGATACCATGAATAACCGGCAACACAAACTGATGAAACGGGACCAGAGCTACCACTGGAACCACATATCATGAGGCTGATGCTTGGACCGGACACGTCAGGAGAAGGTCACATTCTCTCGGAAAAGAAAGCGACGGTGGGACGAGTTTGAGAAGAAGAAGAGGACATGCAGAAACCAGGTGGAAGAACTCAATCGCAGTACCAGTGGACACACTCCTTTGACACTGAGGACACAAGTGGAGCAACAACAACAAAGTGGAAACGCTGGATCAGAGGCATCCACAGCTGAGCCCCCGCCTGCACCAGTCTCCACATTCAGCCCATCTCACCTAGGCTCCCGGTTCTGACGCACAAGGCTGACGAAGGTCTCGACCTCCGTCTTGGTGATGTGCTTCTCCAGCAGTTTGCGGTTATTGTGCAGCAGCGCAGTGATTGTGTCCTCAGCCAGGATGTCGTAGCCAATCTGGGCCTGCATCACTCCAAACTGCTTGGCTATGTGCTCCTGGAGGAGACACCGTTCTCACCTGGAACCTCGTGGACTTTACAAACAGCAAGGGCTGGAACTTCAACAGGGCCCTGCTAGTGTTCACCAGACACACCCAACATCCAACACCCTACTACTGGTTACCAAACACACCCAACACTCTACTATTAGTCACCAGACACACACACACACACACACACACCAGCATCCTACCATTGGCTACTGGACACACTTAATGCCCTGCTATTGGACACCAGACACACCCAGGGTCCTGCCACTGTGTGCCAAACTCACCTGGTTCTTGCGGTAGTCCTCCTGCGAATGGCGCAGTACACGGTAGCAGAGCCGGAGCATGTACTGGTAGGGGACGTTCTTCTGGTCCGACAGCTCCTGCAGCCGCAGCAGCGGCCCTTCTCCACCTTTGTCTTTGAAGGGTGCTTTCAGGAGGCCAAAGATCTGCAGATGGTGCAAGGATGAGGGTGTGTCATGAGGAACCCACCGAGAGATATGTCCTCAGTCCCACATTCCTTAAGCACGTGCCTTTAACCTGGAGGAACATGTGGCCGCAGACACGTAAGATGTTGCTTTTACACGCTTTGTAGACTCTGCGTCCTTGTCCACTCCACAGCTCATCCATTCCATACTGTTACGACCCGCATTACCAGGAGTTCGAGTGGGAAGATGGTTTCATCGTAAATAGTTGGATTGTGGGTACAATGGAATTGTGTTCAACTGCTGTGGGGACCCATGGAAAATACGAGGGGGTGAGTGTGTGGCCAGTGAAAAAAAGGAAAAAAGCCTGAGGTGCGCTAAGCAGGCTGCGAAGGCCGGCTTGGGGTGCAGGTCCTTCAGGAAAAGGGTTCCTCAGACCCCTCAGGTTTGCACTGATACCTCTCGCTGTGTGCCGGTGATCAAATAAACGTTCGTAATCTATGCTGTCTGGGGTTCCTTTTTCGCCACATCCGAACCCAGAGTGCTCTGCACTGCGATACGTTTCTGGAGACTTGTAGAGCAAGGTTTGCTGAGGTTCACGTCATGCACATAATCACATATGCAGAAGCAGTATAAAACAGCGCTCTCACCTGCTTCAGAATGTTCTGCTCCCGCATGAGCTTCTGCCTCTCGCGGTTGGGTTTAGTCATGGTCACCTCCAGCACAGGCTGGCCGCTGTTGAGCGTGTCCACCACGAAGAAGACCAAATCCTCCAGCAACTTGATGGCAAACCTGTGAGAGAAGAGCAAGAAGGGCAGGGTGAGCACGGTGAATGAACCTGGGCTACAAAGTTCTGAGGACACTTCGACCATAGAAAGTGATGATAACACCTAACCTTCTGTCGTTCTGGCTGATGAAGCCCTCATTGAACTGGTCCACCACTTTGCTCAGCATGAAGCTGGCATCATTGGCAAAGTCCAGGTCCCGGATCTCCATGACAGGAACGGAGACGATGGCAAAGGCCTCCTTGTCCTCTTTCGTTGGGCAGGTACCCAGCTGGGTACAAGGGAGAGGTAACAGGTTCGAGGGTTACAGGTTGGACCATGACAACCACAGGTTCTCTTCAGTACAATTTAAATGTTGTAAAGAGAGCACTGGGCGTGGAGAGGTGAAAGGGCGTTCAGGTGAACGTGGTCCAACCATGAGCCGGATGGGCCTGTCCTCGGTGTAGTCGATGGGTACGTTGGTGCTCTGGATCCACGTGTTGGTGCATAGATGACGCAGGCGGACGTATGAGTTCCTGCGTGAGAGGACATGGATGAGGGGCCTCACCCCACTCCCTCCTGTACCACAATCGTGTGTCTAGAAGACCGCTGTAGGGTTAATTGCATTTTCTTCACCTACGTCATCTACTTTCTTCAACTTATGTCTGTAGGGAGGCAAATTGACCCGTGTTTGCCCTGCGATCCAGCAGATGGCAGTAGAGAGCACACTAACACAATAGCAGCGTGTTACTTCAACTTCGACTTCAACTTCAACGTCCACAGTGTTTACAGCTCCCGAGAGGCATCATCAGTTCATGGTAAAAGTGACCGGAGCTACAAACTCAACGAGTGCTCGTGCATTCGGTCTCTACCTTGGAACGAAGGAGTCAGTCTTCTGCAGCGTGGTGGGGTCCAGCTCGAAAAGCGAAGCGATGTCGTTTCCATGGGGAACGGCCACCAGCTTGTACTTGACCCGCTCACCCAGGTTCCTCTTACTGCTGCGCCCGGTGTCCGTCTGGGAGCGAACGGAGGGGCGTGAAGACGGGCTCTCGCGCCGTCCTGCCAAGGCTTCCCATCATGCCGCAGCGACGCGCTTTCACATTTACATGAATATTTTACCAAATCCTTGTAAATTTCAGTCTTACCTTAATCTGGACATCTGTAGTAAATCTACACTGTCCACGAGATTTGTATTAATATCAAATCAGAGTCTCCTTCCACACCTTCCCATCGGGCCCGACGCATACGTACACATCACACGCCTCACACTCGTGCACAGGTGAAACTTTTACTGTTACCTTTCGGTGGAGTGTTACGGCGTTGTTAGTTCAGCCAAACGGACTTGATAAACACACACAAACACACACACAAACTATAAAAAAGCATTGCATGAGCACCACCTAGGATATCCCTAAAATACATTTTACCCTGAACAGAGCAAATTAATGTCTTGTATAATATTTACCCCTAGAATGGTGCTTGTCCATAGTTTAACTTTAGACCACTTAGTGAGTCCAGTTCATATTTACCCGCTTTGACACTGAGCTATTTGCCCATGTCACTTTGCCACTGGGTATTTATTTACCAGTCAGGGTCACTTTGGCACTGAGTATTTATTTACCAGTCAGGGTCACTTTGGCACTGGGTACTTATCTACCAGTCAGGGTCACTTTGCCACTGCGTATTTATTTACCAGTCAGGGTCACTTTGGCACTGGGTACTTATTTACCAGTCAGGGTCATTTTGCCACTGAGTATTTATTTACCAGTCAGGGTCTCTTTGGCACTGGGTATTTATTTACCAGTCAGGGTCACTTTGGCACTGGGTACTTATTTACCACCAGTCAGGGTCACTTTGGCACTGAGTATTTATTTACCAGTCAGGGTCACTTTGGCACTGGGTACTTATCTACCAGTCAGGGTCGCTTTGCCACTGGGTATTTATTTACCACCAGTCAGGGTCACTTTGGCACTGGGTACTTATCTACCAGTCAGGGTCACTTTGCCACTGCGTATTTATTTACCAGTCAGGGTCACTTTGGCACTGGGTACTTATTTACCAGTCAGGGTCATTTTGGCACTGGGTACTTATTTACCAGTCAGGGTCATTTTGCCACTGAGTATTTATTTACCAGTCAGGGTCTCTTTGGCACTGGGTATTTATTTACCAGTCAGGGTCACTTTGGCACTGGGTACTTATTTACCACCAGTCAGGGTCACTTTGGCACTGGGTACTTATTTACCAGTCAGGGTCATTTTGCCACTGAGTATTTATTTACCAGTCAGGGTCACTTTGGCACTGGGTATTTATTTACCACCAGTCAGGGTCACTTTGGCACTGGGTACTTATCTACCAGTCAGGGTCACTTTGCCACTGCGTATTTATTTACCAGTCAGGGTCACTTTGGCACTGGGTACTTATTTACCAGTCAGGGTCATTTTGCCACTGAGTATTTATTTACCAGTCAGGGTCTCTTTGGCACTGGGTATTTATTTACCAGTCAGGGTCACTTTGGCACTGAGTATTTATTTACCAGTCAGGGTCACTTTGGCACTGGGTACTTATCTACCAGTCAGGGTCGCTTTGCCACTGGGTATTTATTTACCACCAGTCAGGGTCACTTTGGCACTGGGTACTTATCTACCAGTCAGGGTCACTTTGCCACTGCGTATTTATTTACCAGTCAGGGTCACTTTGCCACTGCGTACTTATTTACCACCAGTCAGGGTCACTTTGGCACTGAGTATTTATTTACCAGTCAGGGTCACTTTGGCACTGGGTACTTATTTACCAGTCAGGGTCACTTTGGCACTGGGTACTTATCTACCAGTCAGGGTCGCTTTGCCACTGGGTATTTATTTACCACCAGTCAGGGTCACTTTGGCACTGGGTACTTATCTACCAGTCAGGGTCACTTTGCCACTGCGTATTTATTTACCAGTCAGGGTCACTTTGGCACTGGGTACTTATTTACCACCAGTCAGGGTCACTTTGGCACTGGGTACTTATTTACCACCAGTCAGGGTCACTTTGGCACTGGGTACTTATCTACCAGTCAGGGTCACTTTGCCACTGGGTACTTATTTACCAGTCAGGGTCACTTTGGCACTGGGTACTTATTTACCAGTCAGGGTCAATTTGCCACTGGGTATTTATTTACCAGTCAGGGTCTCTTTGGCACTGGGTACTTATTTACCAGTCAGGGTCAATTTGCCACTGGGTATTTATTTACCAGTCAGGGTCTCTTTGGCACTGGGTACTTATTTACCACCAGTCAGGGTCACTTTGGCACTGGGTACTTATTTACCACCAGTCAGGGTCACTTTGGCACTGGGTACTTATTTACCAGTCAGGGTCACTTTGGCACTGGGTATTTATTTACCAGTCAGGGTCACTTTGGCACTGGGTACTTATCTACCAGTCAGGGTCACTTTGGCACTGGGTACTTATTTACCAGTCAGGGTTACTTTGGCACTGGGTACTTATTTACCAGTCAGGGTCACTTTGGCACTGGGTATTTATTTACCACCAGTCAGGGTCACTTTGGCACTGGGTATGTATTTACCTACTTCTTAGTGTCAGTGACATACGGAAAGACTCACACACAGTGACACACACTGTGCTAATGGGACTCTTTCGGTGCTCAAATCACATGTGCTGGACTTCCTGTACAGGAGGAACAGGAGGACTTTGGCCGACAGAGACAAGTAAAGAAGCTCGAGTGATTTACTCACAAAGGCGTGACCCTCAGTGCTGTCTCCTTTATAACCTGGGTTCTCCTAGAAAACAACACAGTTGCTCTCATTGGCAGAACACGTCACACACAGCCCGTCGAGCAGGAACCCAACCTGAAAGCAGCAGCAGCAGCAGCAGCCGCAGCCGCCCCTCACGTATACTTCACATGGGCAACAATGGATGACGAATGACAGGTGTTATGAATGCGTTAAAGCCTGGTGCATGCTGGACCGGCCAGTTAGTGTAAGAATGTACTTAGAGGACCCTTTCTCGGTCGTCCCAAATCTACCACCGCGACCTCCACGTGGACTGCGCTTCCACAGCCAGACAGCAGGTGGCACTAATGCCCCTTTCAGTGTGCTTACCTCAGCAGCCAGGTAGCTCCCTGTGGCCAGGTGTTTGAAGCGGTAGAGGCTGTTCCAGTGCCCAGCGCCCCCTCGGCACGGATCGTGATGGACGACCTGAGCAACATAGGGCACGAGCTCATCAACAACCGTCTCACGCAAGCGACCCGTTCGGACTGCCCAATCACCGCACGTGAGCAGCGAGGCAGCTTCTGCACAAACCTCCACTTCCCACAATGCATTGGAGCTGGTTGCGGAGGTGGCCGACTGGCGCAGGGTGGTCCTAAGGAACACGTGCAGTTTGGACTTGTATTCGTCGCACGTCAAGAACTTCTCCTGCTCCGCATGGAAGAGTCGAACCACATCCCCCTGACAGGCGCACAGAGGCATCAGTGGACATTCGCGGCGACGGACATACACGTACACACGTACACACGCACACGCGCACACACACACACACACACACAGTAGGAACTGACCCCTTTGAGGACCTCATCTTTGTAGTCACTGTACATCATGAACAAGTTGATCTTCCAGCTCGTGTTGCTGTTCACAGAGTTCACCTGCGGAGAGAAAGACACATTAATTCATCAAATTTCTCACACACACACAGTCACACACACACACACACAGTCGCTAAAGATCATTCACACAGTTTTTAAGCACAATGAGCTTCAGTTACATTACACACACACACACACACACACACACACATTTTCAGAACCGCTTGTCCCATACGGGGTCACGGGGAACCGGAGCCTACCCGGTAACACAGGGCGTAAGGCCAGAGAGGAAGGGGACACACCCAGGACGGGACGCCAGTCCATCACAAGGCACCCCAAGCGGGACTCCAACCCCAGACCCACCGGAGAGCAGGACTGCGGTCCAACCCACTGCACCACCGCACCCCCACCCAGTTACATTACATTTACATCTATTCATTTAGCAGACGCTTTTGTCCAAAGCGACGTACGTCTCAGTAAAAGTACAGTTTATGCATTACATTAAGAAAAGGAGACGTAGCTGCAGACATGAAAGTCTCAAGCAAACCTAGTTTGTTCCCTACCGCTTGCTGCACCGAGGTTCATCGTTCGAGTAGGTGCATAAGACACCTGGGGATGCTTATGGAGTTACGATGCATGAACAGTTACAGCATAGATCTTGGGCAAAGTGGATCTGGAAAAGGTGGGTTTCCAGACCCTTCTTGAAAACAGACAGAGCTTCCGCAGTTCTGAGTGACGGGGAAGGTCATTCCGCCACAACGGACCCAGAACCGAGAACCTCTGAGCTTCAGCTTCTTGGGTCTGAAAACATCCCTGTGAGTCAATGTGAAGTTTTGTAGATTCCACTGAACACAGAGCAACTCTTACATTTTTCTGACGCTTCTTTCCGAAGTCACTCACACTGTTAAGGTACAGTACATACAATTATTTACCCATTTACACAGCTGGGTAATTTTACTGGAGTAATTTAGGGTGGTCAGTATCTTGCACAAGGGTACTACAGCTGGAGGTGGGATTCAAACTTGTGACCTGTGGGTGCAAGAGCAGCCGTTCCAAGCGCTACACTATTAGCCTCCCCTTGAATTAGTCATTCAGTTAATAACAGTCCAGTGCGGCACTTCTGGTTCTGCACGTCTTTGCTGAATCTACTTGCAGGCCGCAGCGTTAACACACAGGTTCAAATACACACATCGTGTCGTCAGTGTCTCTCGCTGGCAATGAACACGAAGACATCCATCCAGACTATTTGTTGTTGCTCAGCAGGGAGAGCTGCTGGTTTACAGAGAGAAGGAGAACAGCTGATATTGCGGGGGGGGTAGCCGCACGAGCCGAGCGCTTCCGGGTAAGGAACACGGTACGTTTACGTTACAGGGAGAAGCTGCACAGGTTCACCGGGTTTAGGTGAAGAACGAGTGAAAACTGGCTTTGCGTACGGCATACAGCTCGTGGCTCCACAACAGGCGTCGCTGCCGAAGGACCGTTCGGCCGGACAGGAGGACCGACATAAATGTTGTCAAAGAAAAAAATGATACTGCCACTCACAGAAAGCTTTACATCCTCTTTTCAGTTTCCCCCCAATGTGATGGAATGAGATCCCTGTGTCCCTCACAGCTGCTGAATCCCTCCCACATTGAAGAAGGGTCTCGAACCCATCTCTTCGAGAGCCACTTCTCTCCTGACCTCTTGACAGCTCCATCAATGAGTCCAACACCATCTGCTATGATCATCTATGCATTTGCTGTTTGAAAGTCACTTCTATAGGGGCTACTGGAGGGATGTGAACCAGCAACATGGTGGTGTCACACACACAAGCTGTGCGTCCACAGTCCCGTGCCTGTGTCTAAAGCTCTTTGTCTGTTGCTAATGCACTTTTGCTCTACGTCTCTTTGGAGAAGAGAGTCTGACAGATGAATAGATGTAAATGTGGTGAACAGTACAATTGTTGTTATTTACTGTGGTAAATACTGTGCTGGAGAGCTAAAGGCTGACGCACTCAAGGTGCGCATCAGCGTCGACGTGGCTCTCGACCGCATCTCACCTCCCTGCATCCCACGTGGTCTGGCAGCTCATAGTTACTGGCGTGCAGTGGCTGGCCTGCATTCACTGGATTCAGGATAACCTTGTCACCAACCACCACCTGTAGGGGGCAGAATGCCATTATGATACGTGAACATGGTCAGACACGGTGAGTGTGCGTGCGCGTGTGTGTATGCGTGCGTGCGTGCGTGCGTGCGTCTCACATTGTCCCCATTGGCGCGCAGCTTCCAGAAGGGCTGGATGAAGAGCCAGGAGCCCTCGTTCCCCGTGCCGTCCAGCGTCACCCTCATGGCGTTCTTCTCCAGCAGGGCCGGTAACCGCTTGTTCACGGTCAGGTACTTGTTGCTCTTCATGTGCAGGAGCTGAGTTCAGAAAGAGGACACCAGGAGGACATGTTGACACAAAGGCTTTGCACTGCGGAAGTAGTGTCTCAGGCTTTCTGACGGCGTGAGCCTTGTGTGCCCTTCACACACTTGCTGTGACAATGAAACGTGTCCCGTGTAGCAGGTGTGTTGAAACAACCGTTCCCAAAGACACAGCTACTTGTTACAGATGCGGCGGCTCTGCCAGATTTTTCAGGAGTGGCCGATGTACCAGGAACGCCAGATGCTGGCATTAGTCCACCATGGTAACCTTAATGTTTGGCAACGTCAGCCTGGCTGTGTCAGCCGCTAGACATCTCTGAACACGCTCAGGTGCGTACCTGCAGCAAACTGTACAGCGAAACACCTGAAGAAGATCCTCAAGTGTGCTGCTGGTTCCATACGAACCACGACTACAAGTGGTTCTTTCAATGGTACAAAATGCATGTGAACATTAGAGACTGCACAAGCAGAACAGGAAAGACATGGACTCCTTTGGACTGCGGTGCTGGAGGAGATGTTTAAGGACACCGTGGACAGCCAGGGAAACAAACAGATGGACATTGGGTCCAAGGAAGCCAGAACTCTAACTGGAAGCACAAACGATGAGACTGATGAGAGGTTATGGTACTTTCGGCACGTCATGAAAAGGTTGAATTCTCTCAGAAACATGTTTGATGATTGCAAGAGATGTAAGGAAAAGAAGACGAGGACAAGCAGGAACCAGATAGATGAACTCAATGACGGTCACAATGGACACACCGCTTCTTTCTACACTAAGGGCACAAGTGGAGCTCAGAACTTTCTGGAAGTACTCTGTATAT
The DNA here is from genome assembly GCF_900964775.1 of Scleropages formosus. Taxonomy (NCBI): domain Eukaryota; kingdom Metazoa; phylum Chordata; class Actinopteri; order Osteoglossiformes; family Osteoglossidae; genus Scleropages; species Scleropages formosus. Next base: position 43,098,908 of record NC_041807.1, on the reverse strand, counting down.
GGTCACAACAACAGAACCAGGATTTATGACAAGGCAACATGTGTCAGCAGGTGCACGAGGACACCATGTCAATGGTCTGAAGGTCTAATAAATATCTCCATCGCACCCGAGGTCCCTGGAAGATTTCCGGAAACACGTAGAGCTCTATGCCCACGGCTGCCACCACACCTGAGGGTTCCTCCCGGATGTGGAGGAGGTCTTTTTCCCCACTTCCTCAGAACCACTGCACGTGGTGGAGCCTTGCTGTTTGTCTTCTGATAAAGTTGGAGAGCAAATATTGACAGGTAACTTCTGTTGAATTAAGGAGGGATTCTTCCAGCGATTCCAGCATTCAGCTCAAACAAGCATGCAGATTACACAAAAATGTCCTGGACTATAGTATTAACAAGGTAAAGTTGGCCTAGTACTTTGGTGAGCATGGGGCAGGTAAGTCATGGATGGGTTTGGGTGTCCAATCGCCAAAGGTAGTCAGCTTCATAGGTACATATTTTATTAGGTGTCTCATAAAACAAGGTACTCTCTCACAAAAGCACAGATTCAATTACACATTCAGAGAAGCTCAGATTTAATCTTGTCCTCCTGAAACAAAACCTCAGTTAGCCGTTCAGAAGGAATGACAACGTTGAGTTGGTCCAGTTTGCTTGTGCAGGAACAGCTGTGGCTGCGAACAACACTGAAAGACATGAAAATGGATGAGGGTGTTGGCCTTTTCTGAGTAACCCCGCTGATGGATGTTCGTGATTATTTCATCGGTTCATGATTGACCTTGACCATTGGCTGTTGACCTGTCTCGGGTTTTGGGTGGGTGGAACCCATCTGCCCCATCTGAGAGTCGGCTGCTTGAGCTCCGTAGCTCTCATTGGTTCAAAGACAGCTTCCAAGTCCACATTATCTGAAGAAGCAGGTTCCCAGAAACCCCCTACCTTGAACCAGTCAAGGATCAAAACCAGTTCCAAACTGATCACGCAGTCACGACTGTCCATCGTTTGGAGATGCTTCGTCTCCACCAATCTACATAAACTCCCTCTTTCCACTCCCCTCCTTCACCTTCCAATGCACTGATGATGTTACAAAATGTATGGGACAAAAAGTGCCAAGATAGGAGATCCAGTAACATCAGCCAGGCTGTTGAGTCTCTGCATTAGACTCGTCACTGAGGACGTGTAGCTCAGCGTGCTCATGTTTGGGCCCGACCGTTTATCTCCACTACTTGGTCATCCGTGAACTCGGCCGACACAGGAGGGTCTACGGCAGCAGGTGGCCTAGTGGCTACAGACTCCTGGTGAAATAGCTGCCCCTGCTCCAGTACCCTTGATCAAGGTACTTACCAGGAATGGACACAGTAAGAATACCCTGCTGTGTAAATTGGTAAATCAGTGTAAAAGTGCTTGTCTAACAATCTAAGTCACCCGGGACAGGGGATTTTCTTAGGGGCTTGCTTCTGCAAAGCTGTCATCTTCTGTATGTAGTCAGTGCCCAAATTCACTCACATGGGCAGGTCAACCAGTGTGGCCCAGCGAGCACGCACCCACCTGGATGACGCTTCCGTACTTCACTATGTCCCCGTGGACCTTCCTGTTCTCAGTCTCGTTCTGCTTCTGCTCCAGGTTGGCGGCGTGCTGCACAACACAAACACAGCAGAATTTCAGCAAGCTCTGCGTGCTCTCGCCTGAGCCGACGGCGGATTCACGTGTTGTCGAGCGAGGGCTTTCCGTCCACGGCGGAGCAGACATGCGCCAATGAAGTTCGGTGGGGGCCAGTTTGTGCGTCGGGAAACCGTGTTGACGCATCGGCGTACCATCTCCCTACTGGAGTCGACGGAGCCCTTCTCTCTTATGGAGGACAGTGACCGTTTGACCGTGCCATGACATCAGATCCTCACCTGGAGCTTCTGCAGCAGCACCACGTCTGCAATCTTGTCCTTCTCATGCTTTGCTTGCTTGGCTTTCCAGAACTGCTTCTGCGCCGAGTAGCGGTTCATGGGACAGACCTTGAAGAGGCAGTCTGCAGAAGAAAGGCAGAGAGCTGCGAGGACGCGAAGGGCTCTCCCAGCTTACCAAAGTGGTACTGAGAAATACGTGTGATATTATTCTTGTGCTTTCATGGAATACGCACCATATAGAATCACTCCTTCCTTTAGGGTCCTATTCATTTATTGTGCTCTCAGGTTAAGCAGAAAATATTCAGTAGAGGAAACGCTTTCCAAGAGGAAAGGATTCCTCCACACCACTCCGGTGTAGTGTGACTGAAAGCTCTCCTACTGGTGCTCAGCCAAAAACCTGAACTTCACTCCACTTGTCCACCAAGCAGATCGCGCTGGACAAATTAACGAGTGTCTCACGCTGGACAAACTAATGAGTGTCTCACACTGGAGAAATTAACAAATGCCTCGCTGTGGACAAATTAATGACTGTACCGCACTGGACAAATTAACGAAAGTCTCAGGCGGGACAAATTAACGAGCGTTTCGTGCTGGACTAATTAACGAGTGTCTCGCTGTGGACAAATTAATGAGTGTCTCACGCTGACCAAATTAATGAGTATCTCCTGCTGGACGAATTAACGAGTGTCTCACTATGGACAAATTAACGAGCGTCTTGCACTCGACAAATCAACGAGTGTCTCGTTGTGGACGAATGAACAACTAATTAAGTGATTAATGACATCCACACACAGACAGGGTGTCACCAGAAGTGACTCGGAGCTGCTGCAGCACGTCATTGGCCACCAGCAGAACATCTTCACACGACGCCATGTGACCGTATGTGGTCATCACGTCAACGACAGCGAGCTGTGATCGCACAGCACACACTGAACCCCAAGTGACCGCAATACTTTACGGAACATTTCAGTACGAGGCAGGGGGCTTCCAAGGCATAGCAGCACAGGCTGACCTCTGAACTTCTTCGGGGGGGCGTCCAGGTCTCCGGCAGCCGGCTCCACCACACAGCGGTCATCGACCAGCCTAGGGAGTAAACACGGTCAAGAGTGAGGAGGTGGAACGGCTCTGTGGTTCAGTGCGCGAGACACCGAATGAATAGGAGACGCATCTCACAGCACTGCACTTTTGCCCTTGCTAACGCGTGTTAACCGAGGGGTCCGGACCCTAATCTGCCCCAGTCCATCTGCCCGGGGTCCGGATCCCAGTGAAAATGAAAGCTGAGGAAGGCGCTATTTGCATGCGACGTGAATGATGGTACAGCTGAGGCTCTGCCGATTATCCACGCGATTGAGGATGAAAAGGTTCAGTCGCTTTCTCGACCATGTCACACGTCATTATGACAGGGATCATTAACAGTCGCTTACCGGAGTAAATTACCGTGGTGCTGATGAGATGCGCGCTGCTTTGATGAACCAATAAGACCACTGCAATGCACAAATGTGGCTTTTATTTGACATTCGGACTCTGTATTGGCCAAAGGGCTTGTGGGAAATGAAGCAGGAGAGCGACGAGGAGCCCGTTGGAGCCCAGTTCAGCCCGGCGTGGCCCGAGGCCCACGTGGCACCACTCACACGTCTCGGTGCTCAGAACCAGCGGCAGGCAAATCATGGAGGAACCTCTGCGCTGCTATGCAAAGCGGCCGGCGGGGCGGAGAGGCGGCCTTGAAGAGAGCGAGGACCCGCGGCGCCCGGCCAGTTCTCGAAACAGGGAAGGGAACGTTCCGGAATGCCGGGGTCGCCCCTGTCACCGGTCCCCTGGTGCAGCAGCAGGAGCAGCAGCAGGAGCAGCAGCAGGAGCAGCAGCAGGAGCAGGAAGCTCGCGAGACGAGCGCCGAGAGGCACGCCGCAGTGCTCCGGCAACAGAAACACCTTTAACCACAGGGCAGTTGTCTTATCTCCCGAAAGGGTTCGAACGCTGAACCTCCGCAGCTTTATGCAAAGCACCCAATATGTGGTCTATGCAAGCCCTCCAATAAATAAATGACTCGAGTCGAGCCCAGTGCCAGGGAGTCACGCTCGTGAGCTCGGAGCTTAGAGCTCGAACGCGGCACGTGCTTCGAGGAACAGGAACACGTCCAACTCGTCTACCGGCCCAATTCGCCCATCGGCTCTCGTTACCGGACCACTGGAAAGTTCCACAGCTTTCACTTGTCGTAACTATGAATCGCAAGAGGAAAGAAATGACAGATTGCCCCACTTTTCCAGCGGGATTTGCGTGCGGCTGCTCAGCACTCAGTAGATTTGCATGGTAGATAAGGCGTTTACTCCAAGGTGTGTGTGTGTGCGTGTGTGTGTGTATGTTTACTGTGGGTGAACTCTGATAGCGCTTTAGAGGGGTAGCTGTGTCAAACACACGCGTCTGAAAGTTTCTCACACTCCCGGTGGATCACACACCACCCAGAGTGATGGGGTCTCGGGGCTCTTTGTGTGTTTCACACCAACAAGTGTGGGCACCGCGGTCAAAGGCGTGCAGCACATGAACATACAACTGTATTGCGCCGCATTCATCTCCAGGCTGTGACCCAGCGCTCAGGATCTCTCTGCCAAACTGGACAAATTGTTCATCTCATCTGCTTCACCAGTCATGGGCCCGGGAGTAAAGACTGACTCGAACATGTGCTTCTCCCAGCCCTCCTCGTCTCCCTCCAGTGGCTTCCTGCAGCTGCCCGCATCAAGTCCAACACACTGGTCGCAACCTGGTTTGCGCTCATACCTACAGGACCTGAACACTCGCTACACCCCAACCAGACCGCGATGTTCCTCCACCTCTGGCCTCTTGGCATTGAAGAAGGGTCTCGAACCCATCTCTTCGAGAGCCACTCGTCTCCTGATCTCCTGACAGCTCCATCAATGAGTCCAACACCATCTGCTATGTTTAACTGTGTATTTGCTGTTTGAATGTCACTTGTATAGGAGCTACTGGAGGGATGTGAACCAGCAACATGGTGGTGTGACACACACAAGCTGCGTGTGCGTGTGTGTGTGTGTGTGTGTGTGTGTGTGTGTGTGTGTGCGTGTATCTAAAGGTTTCATCTGTTGGTGATGCACACACAGGATTCCAGTGTGTCAGCAGGACGGTGTTGCATTGAAACTCAGCCCCATGCAAATGTGTGTGTTCAGACCCTGCGGCAACGATCACACACCTGGGGGCCGATGAAGGACGACACCAGGGATCCCGGCAGAAATGCTTCAGCAGAAGCCTAATTCGTTGCGAAACGTCCATATTTGGGTCGGTCGTGAACATCAAAGAAAACAATGAATTTAATTGATTTGCACATTGATAATCTGTTCAATACAAGCGTTTCCCCAGGAGACTCTGCTGCACGGCACTTATTCCACTCGTGCTGCTCGTGACGAAATGACGAGGTCGACCCCAAGATGCGTGGAGATGCTTGTTTGCTCTCTGCTTCACAATATTGGTGCTACATTTACTCTGGGCTTTCGGCGTGAAATGAAAGATCGCAGGCAGCAGGACAGCAGTATCTGTGGTGCTCGTGTGCAGAAGAACAGGGTAAATATGGCTCACTGATGATGTCACTATAGGGGAATCACAGTGTGTGTGATGCACATACAGCACACCGTTTTCAATATTCGAACGGCACTGTTACTATTTCGCACCACACCTGACACTTTTAAACGAGTAACATTTTTTGCCGATTGATTGACAGTGCTACCTTTGCCTTCTGAACCCGCTGCCACACTGGTACAATAGCAGGACCCCTTCTGACTCTTGACCCGGTAACCAGAGAGGCGCCACGCTCTGTGCGCTGTAGTTACCTGAAGGCGGTTAAGGTGTGTCATTAGCCGCGTCACCCCACTGTCTCATTGGTCAGCTCGCTGACCGCCGGCCCCTCCGGACCGGACAGTGTTCGGAGACACGCCCCTCCAGCGCCACCACAATGGCTGGCTGGGCTTGGATTCCACATCCTCCACCCTCCCACTTCCCCGAGGAAATGGCAGGAAACTGATGAATGCGGCCCCCAGAGCACTGGGCGACACCGACAGCGGAGCGCGAGCAATCTCCGCGGCGCACACACGCACACGGCTTCCTGCTGCAGGCCGGCTGACGCTGGGACCCAGGCTTCGGGGAACGATCTCCATGGACGGACCCTCTGGGGAAGGTCCACCTGCACCATGAGCTTGGCGGGGGGGGGGCACAGCATGGTGTCCACCCCTCTCTGGCGCAAACCCAGGACAAACATGGAACAAAGGTGGGCACAAGGTCCAGCGGCTCCCGACACCTGACATACACACAGTGCGAGACCCACGATGCACCAGGAGAGCCGGGTCGTAGTGAGAAGATAATAACGCTAATAAAACAGTGGAAAAGCTCACTGTGGGTCCAAAGACGGAATTTGAACCCATAGACTGTGAGCAATATATTGTGTGAGTTTTACCTTCTTTCATATATGGAAACATATATGATTCAGATTAAACAATAATAATAATAATTGTTATTATTTATTTATTTAAAGAAGGGAGTCAAGTGAAAGCGCCTTGGGGGGGGCGTCTCGTCATGGGGGAAGCTGACAGTTTCCTGCTGGACTAACAGGGATGACACGGGCACGAGCCAACCCCCTCCATCCCCCCACCCCCCTTTACACACCTCCCTTCAGCAAAGAAGAGTGTATGAAAGAGCAGCGCGACGGCTCACAGTCACACACTCGACTTATGCACAAGAGCATATATGATATAGTATAAGAACAGGAGACAGACACACGCGAGGCACCAGGTGGTGTCATGGTCAGCGCTGCCGCCTGTTTTGACCCTGGAGGTTCCAGGTTCGAATCCCCCTCTGAACTGATACACTACAAGTCACCTTGCTGTAAGGGGGGGAGGGGTGGTAAATCGGTGTAAGTCGCTTCGGAGAAGAGCATCAGAGGCAGACGCCGGTAATGTAAGACGTGTAAGAAGAGCGCGCGACGCTTGAGCGGTTACACAGTGTCGCCAAATGGAAATCATGGGCGAGAAGCTGCATGCGAGCGGAGCGCGTGGGACAGGAATAAAGTTAGGACAGCTGGGGGGACAGGGGCGCGCGTCACGCGGCGGGGGGTCCTGGGACACATCTCGCGATCAGGAGGATGAGAAGGATGAGGAGCAGGAGAAGAACAAGAAGGAGCGAGCGCGAGCTGGAGAGACTGACTAGTAGGTTCAACAAGACCTGACCTGTCTATCGCGGGGCAGGTGGGGCGGTGGGGCGGTGGGGGGTGCGAACAAACGGCGGCGACACGTGTACTGCACTCCGAGAGAGAGCGCCGCAGAAACACACACACACACACAGCGCAGAAACACACTCACCCGAGAGTGCTGATGAAGCCGTTGACGGAGCCCTCCGCGTACAGGGACACGATGTCTCCGATGTGCAGGAAGCTGGACACCGAGTCGGACATCGCGGCTCCTCCGAGTCTCACACGCTCACACTCACACGGACGGAGTGACGGAGAAAGTCTCTCACACGCGGCAGGCACGATCCGGATCGATCCCCTCGCGCTGCTCTGCGCTGCGCTGCGCTGCGCTACGGTGCGCTACGCCTACGGTGCGCGCTCTTCCAGTTCCTCAGCCGCGCGGTGTGCGTGTGTCCGAGCGCGCGCGCGCGCCTCTGTGTGGACTCATGGGAGTCGGACCCGCGTGTCCCTGGAGCTCCTTTTCATTCAAAACTCGACTTTGACAGGCAAAGCGGAGCCATGTGTCGAGTGGCAGCCAAGTGCGCGCAGCAGTGCGGCAGGAGTCGGGCTGGAGGCACCTGGGCGAGCCGCTCCAAACCAGGAAGTAGTGTGTGTACGCGCGCACACACACACATACACACACACACACACACACACACACGCAGAAATACGGAGAGAGAGCGCGGGAGGGAGGGAGACACACACACACACACACACAGAAACAGAGAGAGAGGGGAGGGAGACACACACACACACACACACACACTGCTTCAGTGCGCACTCTAGGAGAGTGTGAAGAACAACACTGAGCGCACACACTCCAGCTCTTTTACTGAAGCTGCGGTGAAAGAGAAAGTAAAAAGCTGGCGGCGGCGGTGGTGATGCGGTTCCTAACCCCTAACCCTAACCCTAACCCTAAGCCTAACCCTAACCTCCTCTCACGAGCACGGGTGGACCAGGCTCACAGTGGACATCGAGCAGCAACAATCAAGAGTGGCGTCTCTCATAAAGGAAAAGAAGGAAGTCGCAGGTGCATCTTGTGTACCATGAGGCTGTGGGTGCCTCCCTGCGCCTCGCTATCAAAGCGGGGAGGTGTCTCTCGACAAAGAGCCTCCGCGGGCCTCGAACTGCACCGTGTTGCACCAGGCTCCCGCAGGAAGGGCATTTCATTCCACTTGACTTGACTTGAGCCGCACCGGGGGGCGCAAACATACCCACTGCCGCACTTCCTGGACGTTCATCAGGAAACGGACACGTCACACGCAACACGGTGCAAAACACACCTCGCACCAGCGACGCCTCCCTATTTATAGTCTAGCTGCATTTCTGACACGAGTGTGGTGTGCTGCACTTGAGGTCACCAGCCTGTAACCTGGAGGGTGTCTGTTCCAAACCCAGGATGGGCCTTAGCGCTCGTGTAAGAAACACAGGTGAAAGGTGCTCTCTGCATGTCCAGTGATTCACGAGACGCTTCCCTCCAGAGTGACGCACAGCTGAGAACAACAGAAAGGCGCCGGCACAACGCTTCACGCACACGGGATTTGAACCTGGGACCTCGTGATGTGAAGCCCCAAGCACCTCCCAAAGCAACCAGACATGCTCCCGCCTCCTGCACTCGTGTGTCAACACTAAAAGGCAAGGGTGCATCATGTCCAGAGACACAGAATTGGTGAGGAGCATCCAGAAAGCGAGGACGTGACCCGACTTCCATGTGCGCCGCTTCAGTCCCACCTCATTTGCCTCTTCATTTTGACACCGTGAGCAGAGCTCCTCTCATTGTTCCCACGAAACATGGACCGTGGAGACGTGATGCACCGATCCACCCTTGGCAGCGTGGTGCGTCCGCTGAGAGCAGGGGCAGCAGCGCTGACCTGCAGCCATCTCCAGGAAACAGAAGCACTGAGGCGGGAAGGGACATCTCTAAACGCCGCGGTAAACAAAGGCACGAGTCGACTTATGGCGGCGCTCATTCGTGAGCTGTGCTGTGATGCAGTGTGAGCATGTCTTCCGTACTTTTGACTCTAAGGACCTGTGACCCGGAAGCAGCGGGTTTGCGGCCCGCTCCCTGTTGCAGCGCTCGAACCCGTGAACCTCAGCTACGAGGGAGAAAAGAAGCATTTGCGGAAACAACACTCGATGGGCCCCCGAGCGCTCCTCGGGCAGGCGGCGCAGGTCCGAGCCTGCATGGCTACGACGGGACGCGTCCCTGAGCCCCTCCCACAGCTGGCTGTCAGCTTCGCTCGCACCCACACCCGCATTCTGACATGTTCGCAGGGGGCCTCGGGAGCGGCACGCGTGCTCACGCAGCTCTGCTAGTGCTGTAGTTAAGGTTGCGGTCGCAAACCTCGCCGTTCCCGCTGAAGAACCAGCCAGCGGTTCCAGCCGGTGGGGCCACAGTATGTTGGAGTTGCGCCCCTTACCCCCAGCAGCTACAGGGCGCTGCGGGCCTGCACGGCCCCACCATGTGCGTGGTCAAGGTTACTACTGTGCGAAGGGGACTTTTGACCGCCGCACACGCACACGCACACACCGGGGCACGGAGGGACCCCCCGTGATGGATTATGTTCTTCCTGGTGACGCCATGAATAGAAAGAAACAACAAAGCGCTACGGACAGTATTACTGGCCGGTTGGGAATGTGACCTCAAGTGCCCTGTATGGACTGCAAACCCGAATGTGGAATAATTACAGCAACTACCTCACTATTACCATGTTTACTTCACCCAAAGCAGCTGACAGCGATTCACCCATTCATACATTTGCATTTATTTATTTATCAGACTCTTTTCTCCGAAGCGACTTCCAATGAACTCCATGTAGTGTTACCAGCCCACACACCTTATTCACCAAGGTCACTTACACTGCTAGATACACTACTTACAATGGGTCACTCATCCATACACATATGTATCATCATGGAGGTGTAACTTGTACTGTACCAATTCAGGGTTAGTAGCATGCTCAAGGGTACTACAGCAGGATGTGGGATTTGAACCCAGCTCCAGCTGTAACCACTGTGCCACCTGTTGCCCTGCTGCTACACGGTGACTTGTCAGAAAGCGGCATTGACCCAGTTCCTGCGGACAGGTCTGAAATGTTAGCGAATGGTTCATGGACACCAGTGAAGAAAGGTCACTCAGAGCATCAAGGTCACGCGGGAGAAAGGTGTCACGCTCTGTGCTCCTCGGCATGTCACCAGTGAGCTTCACTCGTGGTTGTGGCCCCAAGCGCGGTCCTCTCCGCCTCTCGCCGAATCCCTGGCACCGACCGGCCCTGGGCCGTCGCAACCCCTAACTCCAACTTTCCCCGGAGAGCAGAACTTGATAGTGATTCACTTGCCCGGCGTCACGGTCACGGTCTTGCAGAAAGTAGCCATAGTGACCAGAGCTGTGCGTCGGCCTTCCATCTCCGTGGTAACGAGCGAAGGAGGACAGAGGCCCTTTGCAGGGAACTGGCAGAAAAACTTGTTATTCATCGCCCCCTTGACTGCATGCCTGGAGGAGCGGAACCCCGCCGGACGGAGCGGGGGTGTTGAAGGACACACTGAAATGTATCTGAGGAACCTGTGCGCTCAGGGCTGGAACTGTTCGCCACCGGACACTGGTACACGTACAGGACGGGGACGTAATCTGTAAGCAGCACACGCAGCAGAGGCCCTGAAGCAGCTGTCTGGGTCATGCCTCCGTTTTACACAATTTACACAGGAAAACAGCATGGTATCCACAGCCCAAAGCATATTTACACGTATGTCAGCATGTGTTGTGGAATGCTGCTCTGCAACCCTGGCAGTCTGTGTGTAGTGCTGGGGGGGGCGGGGGGGGGAGCAGCGAGAAAAGAAACACATGTATGAGACGTGGAGAAAATACCATGGTGTACACAGGGGTAATAAGATAGGCTTCTCTCCTGTAACACGCGTACATTCCTGAAGATCTCCTCATGAAGCCAATCCTGCTAAAAACAGCTCTTTGTTACCATCAAATTCCTTTGGTGTGTGTGTGTGTGTGTGTGTGTGTGTGAGATCAATGCCCTGCGTTGCACTCTTCTCCTCCAGGATAGAAGAAGCACTGTGACCCAAAGCTGAACAAGCAGGCACTGAAAACGGATGGATGGTGCCGTTACTGTTGTGCTCACTTTTTATTACTAATTTCTTGAATGTAACTGTTATAAAATGAACTAAATTACAAAAGTTCATTCATAATGATGTTGCCTTTCAAGAGAGTCGGCTCATTTTATCGCTTGAAGCTATAAGTCATAATTTCGTTTGCCTTTTCAACTTGTATCACTTCTTTAAAACTTTTTAGTGGTCACTGTTATTATAGATGACAAATACTTGGTGCAGAAACACACCTGTGATCCAGCGGACGTGCAGGAAAGGAGCCGCCCGTGTGTGTGTTCCTAACGCGCGTGAGCCGAAGGAGGCTGTGCGGTACGAGGGAAACCCGTATAACTGTGGTGGCGATACCTCGGCGTGGGTTCCCATAATGCACGGCTGTGCTACTGAGCAAACACCAGAGTAATACACTGATCTGCTCGCTTTTGAGGCCTCGTCGTAAGCTGAGTTGTCGGGTTCCTCCGTTCTTCTTCTCCTTCTGTCTTTGTTTGCTGTGCGTCAGAGGAGGAACAGCGACCGCCAGCACTGCCCGCCTGGTCACTGGCCGAACGCTGCTCAAAAGGGAGCGCCGTACCCCCTGTGCCAGCCGTGCCCCCCGTGCTCACGGCTCCCTGACAAGAGTCCTGCATGCGGATTCCGCCCTGATCTCCAGTGTTTCCATCACAGGGCTACGTGAGCTGCCTGGGGGTCCATAAAAGGGAGCTGCGGTGTTTGGGTCCGATCTGCTGCTTGTGACCCGAGCCCTAGATGGAGCTGCGCTGCGGTGCAGAAGGACGGGGCCAAGGCGAGGGGACAAGACGGGACGGGTTGGTCTGCTGGCCCCCGATAGCCGACTTCCAGCCTGACTATACAAAGGCAAGGACCACGGGGGCCGTGGGATGTCACGCGCCAGCGGGAGGAATGCTGCCTGACTGTGTTTTGCTCACAGGGACTCTCGAACCCATAACCTCTGAGCACTGTCAGGGATTGGATAAGGCAGCCTCCCGTACAGTACAGTGTGTTTGGGATGCAATGGTGGCTCCTCCCTGAGGTGTCCTGAATGTGCGCGTGCGTGTGAGTGTGTGACCGACCCACGGGTGTCCCCATATGTGAACACATAACATCGGCCGCAATCACGGTAACACTGTTTTTGGTGTTGATGGTGCGGTGATGGCACTGGCGTGGTATTATTAACGGTAATTAATAACTCGAGTGGCGGCATGGTGGCACAGTGAGTAGCGCTGCTGTCTCACAGCACCTGGGTGGTGTGAGAGAATGTGGGTTTGATCCCTCCGCAGTCTGTGTGGAGTTTGCATGTTCTCCCTGTGTCTGTGTGGGTTTCCTCCCGCAGTCCAAAAACATGCTGTTCGGGTTCCCCATAGTGTGTGAGTGACAGAGAGAGAGAGTGTGTGTGTTCCACTGATGTATGGATGAGTGACCCATTGTAAGTAGTGTGTCTACCAGTGTAAATCACTGCGGTGAATAAGGTGTTGGCTAGTAACACTACATAGTATCTGTTGTAAGTTGCTTCGGACAAAAGTGTCTGCTAAGCAAATAAATGTAAGTGCAATGGGCTCTTTCACAGGGTTGCAGATATGTGACAAAGTGTCATACACACGTGTGTTGGGAGTATCATCATTAGAGGCATGCTGTGCCACTACTGTGATTTTTTGCTGACTCGGCCGTCTGTTATTTCCCATCATGCTGCTTCTCTGCTCTTCTCACCGACATTTCTTTTGCACGGAGCGTGGATAAAGTTTCCCGACTTTGACTTTGAGAATGGTGGCCCCAGTGCATTGTGGGTGAAGCAAGCAGCCGCATGCTACCTCTCCACATCCTGTTTACTGAGCCGCAGACTCGGAGGACCCCCGCGGGTGTGTCAATGCGTGCTATTGTTGTGTGAGGTCAAAGGTTGGGCCTAAGGGCCCCTGCAGGGTGGCAAACCTCCCATTGCCACTCCTGCTCGAGTGTTTGCTCAGGAAGCAAAGAAACACACACACACACACACACACACACCTTCTGTACACACACCTGTGAGCAGCATTAGTGCAGAGAGCTGGAATAATGTCCACAATCTGCATAAAAATGTGGGGAATAAAAGGTGATGAGAGTCACTATAAAGTACATGACTGTTCACTGCTCACACTCACACAAACACTCCAGGCAGTTAGTCACCAGTGCGCAGAAACATATCTAGGTGAGCAGCAGCACCTTCTGGAGGTAGGATTTTATTATAACAAACAAAATGCGGTATTACACTGTAACAGGGTATTATACTGTAACAATTGGGTTAAGTACTTATTCCAGGGTATTACACTGTAACAATTTGGGATAAGTACCTTATTCCACCCTTCCTGGATCGGGGTCTTGTTGTGACGGAAGGACTTGCGTAATCTAGGGATCCCAAAGCTATATCGTCGGGAGCAATATGCTCCTGGTAGGGTCTCCCATGGCAATCAGGTCTGGAGTAAAGATCCAGACTAACACAATCCTAAAAACCCCTATGGCAAATGGGAACAAGAGAACGTTTACCCTGCCTGGAATAGGGTCACTGGGACCTACCCCTGGAGCCAGGCCTGGAGGTAGTGTTCCTAGACGAGTGCCTCGTGGCCAGGCGGCCCACGTAACCCAGCCGGATTCAGCCCAAAAAGGCAACTTGGGGGTGCTATGTGGGCCCACAACCCGCAGGGTCCATCATGGGGGTCAGGTGCGATGCCTTTCAGGCAGCAGGAGGGGGCAGGGTAGCGCATGGTGTTGCAGCCCCTCGCAGCAGAAACTGGCTCTTGGCACATGAAATGTAACCCCACCTCGGGGGGGAAGGAGCTGAAACTGGTACGGGAGGTTGAGAGGTACCAACTAGATATAGTTGGGCTTACCTCCACTCACAGTGTTGGTTCTGGAACCAAACTCCTCGATAGGGGGTGGTCTCTCTCCTATTCAGGAGTTGCACAGGGCGAAAGGCACCGGGCGGGTGTGGAGATACTTACAAGCCCCCGGCTGGCTGCCGTACAGTTGGAGTTTATCCTACTGGATGAGAGGATCACCTTGATCAACTTAAGGTGGCAGAGAGGAAAAATTTGACTCTTGTGTGTGCATGTGCACCAAACAGCAGTTCGGAGTACTCAACCTTCTTGGAGAGAGTGGGTGAGGGTTCTGGACAGGGCCCCGAATGGTGAAATGTTATTGGACTTCTGTGCTAGCCATGGTTTGTCCATAACAAACACCATGTTCGAACGCAAGGATGCTCATAAGTGTACTTGGTATCAGAGCTCCTTGGGCCAAAGATCAGTGATCGACTTTGTAGTCGTTTCATCTGACTTGAGGCCACATGTTCTGGACACTCAGGTGAAGAGAGGTGAGAGGTGTTCAGCTGTCAACTGATCACCATCTGGTGGTGACTTGGATCAGATGGCAAGGAAAACTGATGGATAGACCTGGTAGGCCCAGCATTCAGTGAGGGTGTGCTGGGAATGACTGTCGGAGGATCCTATCTAGAATGATTTTAACTCCCACCTCTGGGAGAACTTCTTCCATGTCCTGGAGGAGGTAGGGGACATGGAGTCTGAATGGACCCTGTTCGAAACCTTCATTGGGGAAGCAGCCAGGCACAGCTGTGGCCAAAAGCCTGCTGGTGCCAGTCATGGCGGCAACCCAAGAACCCGCTCGTGGACACCAGTGGTGAGGGAAGCCGTCAAGCTGAGGAAGGAGGCCTTTAGGGCCTGGTTGGTCCTGGGGACTCCTGACTCAGCAGACAGGTACCAGCAGGCAAAAAAGGTGGCAGCAGCTGCGGAATCCAGACCATGGGAGGAGTTTGGAGAGGCTATGGAAAATGACTATTGGTCAGCCTCAAAGAGGTTCTGGAGAACCATCCGGTGGCTCAGGAGGGGGTCAGAGGAGCCTCGCTCAAGCTGTGCTCAGCAAGAGTGGAGAAACTCTGACCTCTAATGAAGATATTGTCAGGAGGTTGAAGGAGCACTTTGAGGAACTCTTAAACCCGAAAGATACGCCTCCTTTACAGGAGTCAGGGCCACAGGCTTCTGGGGTATCAGAGTCCATTTCCCTGGTGTAAGTCACTGAGGCAGTTGGAAAGCTCCACAGTGGCAAAGCATCGAAATGGATGAGATTCGCCCGGAACTGCTTAAGGCCCTGGATGTTGTAGGGCTGGCATGGCTGACACACCTCTGCAATGTTGCATGGACCTTGGGAACAGTGCCTTTGGATTGGCAAACTAGGGTGGTGGTCCCTATCACACTTCTCAGCCTCCCTGGGAAAGTCTCTGCTGGGGTGCTGGAGAGGAGGCTCTGGATTGAAGAGGAACAATGCGGTTTCCGCCCTGGCCGTGGAACAGTGGACCAGCTTTTTACCCTTTCACAGATAATTGAAGGGGCATGGGAGTTCGCTAATCCGGTCTACATGTGTTTTGTGGACTTGAAGAAGGCCTATGACCGTGTTCCTCGAGAAATTCTGTGGGAGGTGCTTCGGGAGTATGGGATGCCGGGGCCACTACTGCGGGCCATTGGATCTCTGTACAGACGGAGCGAGAGCTGTGTCCGCACACTCGGCATTAAGTCAAGCCCGTTCACTGTGGGTGCTGGACTCTACCAAGGTTGTGCCTTGTCTCCACTCCTGTTTGTGGTTTTCATGTACAGGATATCAAGGCGCAGTCGAGGTCAGGAGGGCATTCTATGTAGGAGTCAGAAGGTGATGTCTCTACTTTTTGCAAATGATGTTGTCCTTTTGGCACCGTCACATGGTTGCCTCCAACATGCACTGGAACGGTTTGCAGCCGAGTGTGAAGCGGCGGGGATGAGTATCAGCACCTCAAAGTCTGAGTCCATGGTACTGTCACAGAAAAGGATGGTATGCCCCCTCCAGGTAAGCGGAGAGTTTTTGCCCCAGGTGGAGGAGTTCAAATATCTTGGGGTCCTGTTCACGAGTGAGGGAAGAAGGGAGCGTGAGATCGACTGCAGACTGGGAGCAGCGGCAGCAGTAATGCGGTCGCTGTACTGGACTGTAGTGGTGAAGGGGGAGCTGAGCCATAAGGCAAAGCTCTCTATTTACCAGTCGAGCTACGTCCCTACTTTCACCTATGGTCATGAACTCTGGGTAATGACCGAAAGAATAAGATCGCGGATACAAGCGGCTGAAATGAGTTTTCTCTGCAGGGTGTTGGGACTTACTCTCCGTAACAGGGTGAGGAGTTTGGACATCCAGGAGGAACTCAGAATAGTGCCGCTACTCCTCCACATTGAGAGGAGCCAGTTGAGGTGGTTCGTGCATCTGATAAGGATGCCCCCTGGGTGCCCCCCTTTGGGGGTATACCAGGCACAGCCAACTGGGATGAGACCCCTAGGTCAGCCCAGGATCCACTAGAGGGATTATATCTCCCACTTGGCCTAGCAGTGAAGTACTTGAGACTTGAAATGACAAACTTTAGGCCACAAGTCCAGTTCATTAACCACTACACCTCCTGGATCCCCCTTTGGCAAGCTGTGGTACCAAGGCCTTTTCTACTCACAGAGTAATTGCAGTCTATGACCACTAGGAGGTGTGTTGTCATAAAAATGAATGAACGCTTGTTGTGGAGTGTTTGTGGTGTAAATACTTACTCTGCTTCCAACTTTCTGTCAGCCTACACGGTGCCGTTTTCATTACCCATCGCACATAAAAGTCAACAGAGAGCAGCAACACAGGTTTGAATCCCTCCTCACATTGTCTATTGTGTCTTCCTTCCCGCTCAAGTTCAGATGGGCTTCCTGAAACTGCTCTCTAGACAGGAATTATGAATAAGAAGAACCTGATACTGCAGGAGTGACATTTCTATATGCCCTATGGGTTAATGGTTAGGGTTTGGGTTAGGGGTAATGGTTAAGGTTACGGTTAGGGGTTATGGTTATGGTTGGGTTTGGGGTTAGGGTTGGGGTTAGGGTTAATGGTTAGAGTTAGGATTAGGGTCAAATGTCATGTTTCATATCTCACAGTTCCTGCCATTGTACTAGAAAACCTTTCTTTGAGACAAACAGCCTTATGTGTAAATCTGTGCGTTAGACACACAGTGCAGTGTGACCCAGACATTCTGCTCAGCACCACTCACCTATTTGCTCCTAGGAGCTGCGGACACTCTGAACAATGGAGGACAGTTGGTTCTGTTCAGACAGACAGTCACAAGCGCCTCGACTACCGTTGCCTGCAACAGGGCACTGCTCAGTCACTTACCCGATCGCCATGGAGACGGGCATCTAGCTGGTGCTTCTTGTTTCAGCTGACTGGAAAAACCTGTCGTTTGGCGCAAGGGAACAATAGAGGCCCTTCGTGAGCCTGAGGGTCTTTGTCGATAAAGTTTCGGGTGAGAATTCCCTGCCGTTGTCAACTGTCGCTCTTAACCCACTTTGTGTTGCTCAGTGTAATGTGTCAACTCCAATGGAGCCAAAGCACATCACTGGCCTGAAGGGCACTTGGCACATCTGGAAGAGACACCTCAGACAGCCTGCCACTGCTGTACTCTACTTGTGGCCCCAAACCGTACCATGAAGCAGTTATGAGTCATGTAAGGAGTTTCATTGTATCCGTAATCGTAACCATAATCATAACCCTAACCCGTAGCCCCTAACCATAATCCTAATCCTAATCCTAACCGAATCATTGTCCCAAACCCATAACCCTAACTCAACCCTAACCTAACCCTAACCCCCTAATATGGGCAGCACAATGGCACAGCAAGTAGTGCTCCTGTCTCACACTGCTTGGGTGGTGCAAGAGGATGTGGGTTTGATTCCTACTCAGTCTGTGTGGAGTTTCTATGTTCTTCCCATGTCTGTGTGAGTTTCCTCATACAGTCTAAAGACATGCTGTTCAGGTTCCCCTGTAGTGTTTGCGTGACACACAGAGAGAGTGTGTTCCACCGATGTATGGAGGAGTGACCCATTGTAAGTGTATCTAGCAGTGTAATCAGCTTGGTGAATAAGGTGTGTGAGCTGATAGCACTACATAGAGTTCATTGGAAGTCTCTTTGGAGAAAAGTGTCTTCTAAATGGTTAAATGTAAATGTACGTAAACTAATGGGTAAGTGGTTGAAATGTCTGGCTGCTGCCCCTCCAACTGGTGGTGACAGTGCAAAGTCAGACTCAGGGAAGCTGCTGAAAAACAAAAAGGGTCAAAGCACAAATGTGTCCAGTTCCCACACTGTTGTGTTTTGTACGGTCACTATTTTTAGCACTGCGGCAAAGTGCTAATTAATGGCACCATGAAATAAGTCCATCTACAGCAGCACCAAACACCCTCAGGATTCTCTCCAACAAAAAGTGCATGCGCTCAAGTCAAGACAAAGCAAAGTGAAGAAAGCCATAGGAGCATGAACCGAAGCGCTGGAGGCTCCTTCCTTCTGCCATGCCAAAAAGTGGAGGAGGTCTCATTCTATTATCCAGGATCTCGTCCTCACTGCAGCTGTAAATTTGGTGCAAATAATGGTTGACGAGAGGAGAGAGCAGCTGGTCCAATAGAAAGCGGTCTGTTATGAAGTAAGGGGGCAGCTGGGGGACTGGTAGTGGGTAGTAGAGCTACTGCCTTTGGTTCTGGAGGTTGCAGTTTGAATCTCACCTCCATCTGTTGTACCCATGAGCAAGATACTTACCCTGAATACATTCACACACACACACACACACACACACACACACACACACACACACTTGCTGAAGCTGCTTGTCCCAAGCGGCAACACAGGGTGTAAGGCTGGACGGGGAGGGGACACACCCAGGATGGGACGCTAGTCCATCGCAGGGCACCCCGAGCAGGACTCGAACCTCAGACCCACCAGAGAACAGGACCCGGCCAAACCCACTGTGCCACTGTGCCACCGCGCCCCCCCCTCCTTAACCCCCATAGCTCCAGTAAAAATTACCCTGCTGTATAAATGGGTCGATAATTGAAAGTAACTTAAATTTACATTTATTCATTTAACAGACGCTTTTCTCCAAAGCGACATACATCTCAGAGAAAATACATTGTGTTCATTACATTAGGACTAAGAGACATAGTTGCAGACGTGATTCTTAAGCAAACCTAGTTTGTTACTTTCTGCTTTATGCGCCGATGTTCATCACACAAGTAGGTGCATAAAACACAGAATAGACGATTCCTGATCACCTTCCTTCATTTTTTTTTAAAGATAGACAAACATTTACATACAATACAGAAGTACTGGCTGTGTAAAGGCTTATCTGGCCATGATCATAAAGTTACGGTGCATGAACATTTACATCATACATGAGCTGAAGACATCTTGGGCAAAGTGGGTCCGGAAGAGGTGAATTTTCAGACCCTTGTTGAATGTAGACAGAGTTTCAGCGGTTCTGAGTGAGAAGGGAAGGTCATTCCACCACAACGGAGCCAGAACCGAGAACCTCCGTGCTTTACTTTTTGTGTGCGGGACCACCAAGAGGGCAGAAGTAGATGAGCGAAGGGGTCTGGTTGGGGTGTAGCGGTTGATCAAGTCTTATGAATATCTGGGAGCAGCTCTACTGATGCATTTGTAGGCTGTAACCAGGGTCATGAATTTGGGCAGCTATAGGAAGCCAGTACAGAGAAATGAGTAGAGGAGATACATGGAAACGCTTTGGCAAGTCAAACACAACTTGGACAGCAGCAGCGTTCTGTATCAGCTGCAGAGGTTTGATGGCTGTAGCAGGAAGGCCACACAGGAGAGAGTCACAGTAGTCCAGACAAGATGTCACCATGGTCTGGACAAGTAGTTGGGCAGAGTCAGTTGTGAGGTAAGGATGGATCCTACGAATATTATGCAGAATGTATCTGCAGGTCCGGGTTCTGGCTTCGATGTGCTGAGAGAAAGACGGACTTGAATCAGTCATCATTTCCAGACTCTTAGCCGAGGAGGTAGGAAAATGAGTGAGTTGTCCAGTTTGATCAATAGATCGTGACAGGAGGACAGGCCAGCTGGGAGGTGAAGAATCTCTGTTTTGGAGAGGTTAAGGTGGAGGTGGTGATCAGACATCCATGCAGAGATGTCTGACAGGCAGGCACTGACGCGTGCAGAGATGTCTGATGAACCATTAGGTAAGGAGAGGAAGAGCTGGGTATCATCAGCATAGCAGTGGTATTTGAATCCATGGGATTCACTCAGTGAACGTGAATGGGTTCATGAGGAAGGTCAAGCTGTGGCAGTTGGAGATGCGGGGATGGAGATGTGATCTACTGTATTTCCCACAGCTTGACGTCTATCTCACCCCCAGCGACAAAGTCAGAGCTCCATGCGTCCAGACTCAACAGGGAGATCACCCCATACTTTAGTAACACGAACCTAACACATGTAGCATAGTAACATTGTAACCAGGTCTGCTGAACGGGACCGGATCAGGAACCCTTGCAGTGGGACTGAGAGCAGTAGCAGCAGCAGCAGCCTTCCTGCCAAACTTCGTGTGGTGTGTAGAAGGAGTACCCTGAGTTAGGGAATTATACACCTAACAAACTTTTACCATTTGGATCTATCTGCTAGTGGATCTCCTCGTTTTCACCTCAAGCAAAAGGAAGCAGAGGAGCAGACTCAGTGTGGTCAGCAGCTTCATTAGAGCCACGAGCGCAACGTCCCCAAACTGAAGTCCAAGTGGTTGCTCCATACTCAAATGTACTTGAGTCAAAGTGAAAAGAACTGCTGTCAAATACTCTGGAAAGTCCCTTTTTCTGTAGAAATGTGCTGAAGCTGGTGCGTGAAGTTCTCGCCGTGACTGCTTCCGTTAATGGTAAGTTTGTGATGGAGTGAAACACAGCTGGAATAGGAACAATCTCCATCTTGGCCACATCCAGTTGCAGGTGAGGCAGTGATATGAGCCAGACGTGCAATAATGTGGAAATGTCCAAGAGGGAAGGACATGCAGAGGTGACTGTCTTCATAGCCATGGAGTGAGTTAAGAATAAAAGAGGACCAAGCACCGAACCTTGCGGGACCCCTTTGGCGAGAATCTGTGGCCAGAACACTTGCCGGACGTTGATGAGCAGCGAGGTGTTAGGTCCCTGTCAAATGGGCTATCAGAGAGGTACGAAGACGCCCAACTCAAAGCCGTGGTTGAGACGTCTACCTTTGTAAGAAACATACAAAAGACCTAAGATCTCAGATGTGTACCATGTGTCAGGGAACAGGATATGGAACAGCAAGGAGCACCAGAAGGAGTAGTGATTGCTGACAGGGTCATCTGAAGGTTGTTGGCTCCAGACTTCAGCACCTAGCTAAACCAGAAATGCTCCAGTGAAATATCCTGCTCTATAAATGGTTGAAACCGCATGTCACCTGAGTAAGGACATAACTGCTCAAGGAACTCTTGGGATCTTTTTGACACCCCCTGCCAAAAAGCATATACTTTTGTACTTTTTTTCCCATGTTTTAACTGGGATATGTAATATGAATGCATATGAATGCAAAATTGAAATGCATTGAAATACATTTAAAATGCTTTTTCAGCTTCACCGGAAATAAAGTGCAGTTTACAAAAAAAAGAAAAAACCTGGTTTTACACGCACACAGCCTGTGTCAGGTCACAGCTACTGTACATGTGGCATAGATGGCTGAGGTGGAACGTGTGAACATGTGACATCACACACCTCCACATCTCCACACCTCCTGGCTGCTGGTCAACAAGCACCAGCTCCGTGATGGGAATTTATCTGCCTTCTGGTCCAGAGCACCGTGACCTCTGACACAAGTGACGGATAGCGCAGAGTTAGCATGTCTCCATGGCGACAGGCTCCACCCCGACATGTCACCAGACAGAAAGAGGAAGAGCAGTGCGCGATGTCAGGATTCTGTGTATTGTGCCGCGGTTGGCGGAGGTCAGGATCGTACCACCTCCATGTCACCAGCCTTCGCGGGGGCCTCATACCTGAGGAGCAGCCAGACTCCAGACTCTGTGGAAGCTGGTCCAAGCTGGCACCATGACAACATGGTCTCCCTGCCCTTGCGTCTCCGAAACAATCGGCTCTGGGGGGTGCCGTGTGAAGTGAAGCAAACGGAATTTTGGACACTAAACACAGCTGGACTTTAATCTGAAATGGTTCAAGTGAAAAGGGATGGTTTCTGTGGGATGTGAAGACAATAAGATGACCATGAAAATGCTGCGTCATCGGGGTCCAGGTCTTAAGGTGACCGGCCTGGACATGTCTCACACATGCAGACGCGCACACACACACACACACACACACACACACACACACAGAGCTGTCATAAGTAGACAGTACACTCTTTGTCTTGAATATGAGTGTGTATGCCAGGCATTGTGTCACCTGCACAAGCAGGGCACCTTCAGAGCACAACAAACTGTAGTGCTGTCATCAAACACAAGTAATGGGGGTGTGTGTGTGTGTGCGTGCGCGTGTAGTGACTCAAACTGAGAAAGCCTGGCACGCTGGCTGGGCAGATGCCAGGAGCCGCAGTGTGTCAGTGAGTCAAGGGCAGTGCGGTGTAATGATTAAGCAGAGCTGGAGCAGCGCGGGCAGCCCTGCTTGTCATGGAAAACGATGTGGGCGGAGGGGAGGGGGCAGCGCGGACAGGTATGCAGATAAATGCAGTTCCTGGGAAAAGGGGGCGGCGGCTTGCTGCCAGCCATGCAAATGAGTTCAGCGGAATTCCCCTCATGACAGCGCTCACCTGAGCTCCGCCCCCTGCCGACCGAAGCACCCATAAAGCAGGACGGGGCACAGGTGCGGCGCAGGTACATCTGCTTCGTGGCCTCGAGAGGACTAGCCGCTATCTGGACTTTTGCGCACCTTTTCTGACTTCAGCGAGCGGAGCGTCGTGAGCAGGTGGGTCCCAAGCGTGAAGCAGACAAGGGCAAGACAGGAACAGACACACGCAGGTGGAGCGACCCCGTCCCTGTCAGGGCTCATGACCGTTTTGTCCCTTTTCTTTGTTCTCCGCGTCATCTGTACGTCCGTCTTATACGCGCACAAACACATCTGTGATCGTGACTATTGTGGCTGCGCTCTGTTGAGGATTCCTCGAGAAATGTTTCATGTGCGCAATGAATAAGCTACATATAAAGCAATATTTTCAGTGTGTTCACCCGCCTGAACGCCTGAGCACTCTTGCCGCGGTAATTCTTATGAGCGATATCAGTCGGTGACCTATCTCCGGAATCGATTTGCCTCCCGTTTACCTTAAATCAGAGTCGGCGAGGCGCTCCGGTTCCCCTTCACTGCTGTGGTTATTCTACGATCACCGCGTGATCATTGTGTGATTCGGGGCCCCATCACTCATAAAACGAAGGAGGCGTAGGCGCAAACAGGACCCCGCGTGGCTGGGCCGCCTCAGCGGCTTCCCAAAGGGATCGCGGGAGCCGTTTTGCTCCGAGAGCAGCGCAGCAGGTGCGTCCGGACTCGCCTGCCTGAGCACGGTGAGACTCGCGCGTGCATGGAGGTTCTCGGTTCTGGCTCAGTTGTGGTGGAACGACCTCCCCCTCTCACTCAGAACTGCTGAATTTCTGTCCACATTTAAAAAGGGTCTTAAAACTCACCTCTTCCAGACTCACTTTGCCCATCATCTCTTAAGTTCAAGTAAATGTTCATGCATCATAACTTTATGATCATGTCTGGATGCAGCTACTGCTGTAATGTATGTAAATGTTTATATGTATCTTTAAGAAAAATTACTAGGAAGGTGATCAGGAATCGTTGATATTCTGATAGATTTATGCAGCTACTCGTCTGATTACCATTAGTTCATATAATGGAAAGTAACAAGTTAACTGCACTTTAGTGTCTCTCTCCTAAGGTAATGAACACATTGTGTTTTCTATGAGATGTACGACGCTTTGGAGAAAAGTGTCTGATAAATGAGTAAAGGAATAAATGTAAATGTGTCTTCCAGACATCCTGATGGCCACCTGCGACCTGAGCAGTGTCCTCACCAACGCCAACTGGGCCGTGTACCAGAGCGGGAGCCTCGAGACACTGGTGCTCCCCGGTGCCTCACCTGGCCACAAGGAGGCCCTGCAGCCCTCAGCACATCTCACCTGCAACCCTGGAGTTCTGGGTAAGACCACAAAGCACAAAGACACCGGGTCATATCCCAACCCCCCCCACCCCCCAGAGTATAGGGTGAGGCTAATAACCGTCCCCTGGACTATAAAACAATAGCGGAAGACTGTAAACAAGCTCTGACGTCTGCTCCCTGGCTACTTTTGGGAGAACTTTGACCGTGCCGTAGAGGTTCGAGCTTCACGCAAGTCACCCAACCTCGTAAACGGTCTCTGCATGTTTACAGTCTCCGGGCATGGTCTACGATCCATGAGCGTTTGTCACACACCCGAAGCAGTGTGCTTGTACATCAGAGTACCTTCATCCTGCTGTATCTCACAATGGCCATGTGTCGCCAGGTCACCAGAGCTGGTACCACCTGGCTCCGCAGTACTGGACCAAACAGAACACCCTGGAATGGATCAGCCATCATGTGGAGGAGAGCAAGTTTGATGCCAGCACGCTCAGCGTCGTCAGCTGCTCCATGGACGGGCCGACTCTGTGCCAAATGTCACACCGGGCCCTGGTCTCCGTGTTCGGCTCGCTGGGGGAGCGCCTCTTCCAAAACCTGCTGGAGCTCAAGGCCAAATACGGTGAGGCACATCACCACCACCACGGTACCCATGTGGGGGCGAAGCCATGGGTGTGATAAATGTCAACGCTAACGACCGTCTGGCAAATGTGGGATGTTCACATCCAGCCATGAGCAGGACAAGTGGTTTGGGACAGTGACTGAATGACATGCAGTGTGTGCAGCTACCTTGTGAGTGTCAGTGAAGGAGAGGAGTCAGTGCAGTGCTCCTTTTTGGTGTTGTGCTCACGTGGCAGGAAGCCTCATGGGGCGCACATGTAGAGAAGGGTGTTTTCCAAGAGCATTGACGCGAAACGCAATGGAGCGATGAAACCATGCAAGAAACTGTCAGACGCTCTGTCATGTGAAGATGAAGAAGACACTTGCTTCCGATCTATTCCAGGTGCAGACGATCTGAACATGACCTGCGATTTCCTCAACAACCTGTTGGATGAGTTTCCTGAAATCCTGAATGTGAACGGTGCGGAGAGCATCTGTGACCTGAGCTCTATGACCGAACAGCCAGGTGAGCTGAAGCCGGGGAGTTTTCCTTTTGCCTTGTCTTCTCATCCAACCAGTATTGGTCTTGTGGGCTATTCCCACACACTTCTGTAACAAAGAGTGCAGAACGTAGGCTCGGCGAACACTGGTGCGTGGCCCAAGGTTCCACATGTGCAGGGGATTTACACCCCTGCTTCTTTCTTGCCTTAACGTACTGCGCTGCCCTTCAGAGTGTGCCGGTGTGGAGGCGCTGAGCTCACAAGACAGGCCCAAGATGATGGGCGAAATGACACCGGCAAGCGACAATGGCTACGAGTCGGGGCCCACTTCCCCGGACAGCCTGGACTGCTCCAGCGCAGGTGAGCTCACCTTCTTCAGCTCCACGGTTTTGTGCTCCTCAGCTCAACAAAGCTGCTTCAGGAAAGAGTTTCCTGATCCTGGCCTTGGGGACGAGAAACAACACGTTCTGTCTTTCGGGGTTGTGCCACCAGCAGCTTGAGCTCCGTTCCACGGTTCCAACAGCTTTTCCTTCTGCTCATCATTCCAGGGATGCTGCTCCCGGTGGCTCCGGTCTACTCAGACTCAGGCAGCGACTCGGAGCAGGACTTGTCCGATTCCCCGTGCCGCCGCGCTGCCTGTGAGTAGTGCCGCCGCTGAGCCCGCCTACGCAGCTGAGCCCAGCGCAGAGAGCGCAGAGATGCGTTTGTTTCGCTCAAACGCTCACGTCGAGTTGTGCTTTGTGCCATTTGCCAGGTGGACCCTTCAGCCCAGCAAAAGGGGAGCTAAAGCTGTGCAAGCGAGGCCGAGGAAGGCCACGGAAACTCAGTCAAGGTTCGCAACGCTATGTCTACACCAAAAAGAGCAAACACGGTGAGATTCCACGGGGAACACCTCGTTCGCAGAGCTGTGTGATGTTCATCCTTTGGTGGCAGGATGCTATCCAGGATGCCGATGTGACCGAGTTCCCTCAAAGTGACCAAACGGGACAAGAGCACCGCAGAAGTTCTGAAGAAGTTGAATGTGACACTTCGTTCTCAGCATGGCTTAGGCCAATCTCAATAATTCCAGATGTTTCCGAGTGGTGGCGACGGCTCTGGTTTCTGTGTTTCACAGTGCTCATCATGATCAATTGTCCTCGTCTCTTCTGTTGTATTTGGTCCCCAACGGACCTTGAACCGTTCACTATGAGAAGGTTTAATTTCTCCCTGTGGTGCGTTTTGTGTCCCTGCAGCCCCACGAGGCACACACCTCTGGGAGTTCATCCGGGACATCCTGATCCACCCAGAGCAGAATCCAGGCCTGATGAAGTGGGAGGACCAACAGGAGGGCGTCTTCAAGTTCCTGAAATCGGAGGCCGTAGCCCAGCTTTGGGGTCAGAAGAAGAAGAACAGCAGCATGACGTACGAGAAGCTGAGCCGTGCTATGAGGTACGCCGAATTTTGCCAAAATCACAATTTCAGCTCAGCGGTCAAGATGTCGAGGAGATTCTTCCTTGAGCACTTGCTCGCACCAGTGCTCTGGGGCTGGGAATTAGACCATCATGATGTACAGATGGGAGGAGCAGCTCACATAGGCAGTGGCTCCAGGAAGTCAGTCCACTGCTGGGTACCTGTGCAGAGCAGCATCATGGGTAACGTGGGTAACGAACGTGGAACGTGACTTGACCGTGGATGTATGTGGAGGGGGGATAACCGGGACCGTCTCCTGCGCTCTCTGTCTCTGCAGGTACTACTACAAGAGGGAGATCCTGGAACGGGTGGATGGCCGCCGACTCGTCTATAAGTTTGGGAAGAACGCCAGCGGTTGGCAGCTGGGGAACGTTGGGTTCTGAGGCCCGTATGTGCGTCCGAGTGTCCTGGAAGGCCCGAGAGGCCTGGCCTGGGAAGCACAGGACGAACATTGCATTATGCCTTCTCCTTCGAGGGGAAGGTGCTGCAGAAGTACGTAAGCCAATATTTTGGCTCTTGTAGGTTGTATGAACCGAGAACGTTTTTTTTTCCCAGTTTTTTCTGTGTATCTCTGATGTCACGTCCTCATGCGTTGATGGGCTTAACGTGGTCCCCGGGCCTGATGAGCACAGGGCTTTCTGCATGCGGTGACTGAGCACTGGCCAGCGAGCAGCTGGAGACAAAGCTGAAGATGTCTTTGGGCTCTCGTGAGGAGGATGGGGACAAGCACGTAGCATCAACGTGTGCCTTTTGTAGTCCAGCAGGACAATACGTTCGTAAGGTGTGTCACAGAGTAGCCGTGCGAAGAGTGTCAACGTCACGATGAAGCGCTCCACGTGTAAGTGTGTCACACAGAGGCTCCAGAGGGATGCCACACCAGAGAATCTTGTCAAAAACGCGACAGCGTTGCACACGTTTTCGGGCGGCTGCTCTGCAAAAGCTGTATGGATCACTTTGTCAATCATTACAATGTATATTTTGTACAAATGTCACTGCTCTGCCTCAGATAGAGAAATATATGTTTTTTTATACGCTAAATGTGCTTTCTAAATAAAAACATTTGCGAGGAGCGCTCCAGCTGTAGCGCGTGATGCTGGGAACGAAAGTGCCAAGCTATGGAGGATTTGCACCGCCGTCACACACTTGCGTTTCATTGCAACTCGTGCAGCCCCCCGATGTGGCGATATGATCCCCACAAGTTGGCCGTCGGCGACAGCAGTGACACTTTGCGCGTACATTTCACGCAGATACCGTACTGGTACACTGCAGCACTTCCGCCGAGTGACGCAACATGATGCAAAATAATGTGAAGGCAGGAGATCACAACCACAATGGAGCGAGAAGTTTTGCTGACAGGACACAGTTACATTTACATATATTTACATACATTCATTTGTTTAGCTGATGTTTTTCTCCAAAGCAACTTACACTGGTCAACTACCTACAGTTATTTATCCATTTACACAGCTGAGTTTAGGGTAAGTACCTTGCTAAAGGCTGCTGTAGCTGGACAGGGGAATCAAACCTGCAACCTTTGAGTCCAAACACTGCTGTTCTTACTGCTACACTACCAGCAACAAACATCTCAGAGGTCCCCCTTATCAGACTCACCTGTTATCGCATTCATTTCAACTTCGCACTCTTTCGGAGGCCTGGTAGCACGCCCAACGCTGCGGGTGTGCGAAGTGTGGACGTGACGTTGGGCGATATTTCAGGGGCACACGGAAGGTACGCGTTCACAGATGGACCGGGTGACGAACATGCAGCACACGAACATCTACATGTTAACACACTGATACATACATTATGTTTTCATTCACTGATTTATCAGAAAGTGCAGCCACAGGAGACAAAGTCCTTTAGACACACACACACACACGACTATGGACACACAACTTGTGTGTGTGACACCGCCATGTTGCTAGTTCACATCCCTCCAGTAGCTCCTACAGGAGTGAGATTTAAAGATACAAATACATAGATAATCACAGCAGATGGTGTTGGACTCACTGATGGAGCTGTCAAGAGATCAGGAGAGAAGTGGCTCTCAGACAAGTTTGAGACCCCTCCTGAATGAGGGATTCAGCAGCTCTGAGGGACACAGGAAGCTCATTGCACAGGTGGAGGAGTGCATGACTCTTACAGAGACTCCCACTGAGGTGTGTGTCTCTCTGGAGGACCCTTCACTGCAGTGACAGCTGTCCTCAGCAGGACTCTTTGGCTCCTTTTTAATCGACCTAATTAGTATCACGGTAAGTAACCACACCTGGGGCTTCAGGCATAAGTAAGGTACTAATCACAATCATTTTTAAAAGTGCATTGGGTAGTGGCCTTCGAGGACAAGGGTTGGCAGCCACTGAGATCTCTCCCCCTCCCCCCCCCCCTCCTCTCTCTCTCTCTCTCTCTCTCTCTCTCTCTCTCTCTCTCTCTCTCACACACACACACACACACACACAGAATACCTGCTCAACAGGTGTAGTCTGCAGGCAGCAAGAATGTGTAACTACCACATAGTTTACTGGAAAGCCAGGAGTGACTGCCAGTAAGTCCTGGAAACTGGGAGGGGCTCTGTGTAAACAGTGTGAGCTCAGCTGGAAAGGGGACAGAGACACAGTGAGGCTACAGGGGGCGGAGCTTCACACAGGTTCGTCTCAGGTTACCAAACCGAAACCAGCCGAGTTAATGTGTTTGTCCTCTGCCCTTGTCATCTGCAGGGCAAAAACTGCACGTGCACGCGCATACATGCACACACACACACACACACACACACACACACTCACACTCACAAACCACATTCCCATATTCATCCTAGCATTTAGATCTCGAGCTTCAGGGCCACGAGCCCAGTACTGTAGTAATTTACCTGTGCAGTTACGTGTGTGAGAGCCTGGGGAGGGTTGGCGGACTCACACGGTGGGACCACCAGACAGCCAGAGACAGAGGTCCTTTAAGTATTGGGGTCCCGATCCAACGGACCCAGAGTGCCAAGTGCAAACAAAATGCTGCCTGCCACCAATCTGCTGGATTTTGGGTCTCGGTGCTTCCAGTTGTACACCTGGCTACGAATACAGCACTTTACATCGTTACTGTTCACTTCCGGCGCTTGCGCTCTCCATCACTCGGGCACCGACGGGCTTGGCGTTTGCTCGTCCGGACGAGGTCCAGCTTTGTCCAGCAGAAGGAATCGGGAGCAATAAAGGGGCGGCTGGGCCCGGCGCGTGTTCCCGTGCGTGTTCAAGACTGCGTGGCACAGTGGCAGAGCAGGTGGCACCGATGCCTCACGGCTCACGGATCCGAGCGGAGTTTGCGTCACGCCGTAATGAGGATTCTGTCTTTCACTGGTTAAAAGACTTTGTGGTCACTGGTCACTGGCAGACAGCGGGGGACCGGCGAAGGCTGTGTCTCTCCGGTTAGAAAGGCAAGTTTTCATCATGTGTCGTGACCTCGGAGCGGGGACACAAACGGGCGGCGTCGCCGGACGGGACTCTCCTCAGCTTATGGCCCCATATCTGGCGATGACATGGGTGCCGTTTGTTATAAATGCGGCGCAGGTGACGATTTCCAGGAAGCGGTACTGTGCACGTGCGCCACTGTAACGTAGCGCAAACACTGCGTACGACATGAGAGCGTTGTTGATAGGGAAGCACACACACACACTGCTGTTTGGGACGTTAACCACTGTTATCAGGGTATTTTTCCCACGATTACCCCAGACGCACTGCGGCATCGCGCTAATGTACCCAGTAGAATCAGTCGGATCTACTGGTTTTATGCCAAGACAGAATAAAACATATATAACTAACATGTGGTAAAACTAAGGTATTGTAGTGCCCCCTTCACTCTCTGTTTGCTTTCTCTCTACAGTATCGCCCCTTCACCCAAACTGGCGTACGCTGGCGCTGTACACTTGTGTTCACACTCTGCTCTTGAGATCATGGCACTCCGGACGACGCGGTAAAACACGTCCGTGTTCCTTTTACGCCGGAACGTTACAGCTTGCGGTTCGCTGCCTTTCACAGAACCGTGTAAGTGTGTTGGCCGTGCTGCGGACAGAGGTTCGACCGCACCTCGTCTTCCGGACGTGCGGGACGGCGCAGCGGTTACAGTCACCGTTTGCTGTGCTGCCCTTGGCCGAGGTACCTGCCCTCAGGCGATACTGTAAAAATGACCGAGCTGACAAAGTCGATAAGAAGAGCGAAGAACAACGCGTTTTCTGCCGTCGACGTCTGAAACAATATAACCAACCAACCGATGTCAACAACCGCTTGTGCCGAGAGCCAGAGCCTAAGCTGGCAACGCAGGGCGCAAGGCTGAAGGGGGGAGGGGACATACGCTGGACGGGACGCCAATCCATCGCAAGGCACCTCAAGCAGGACTCGAACCCCAAACCCACCACGCAGTGCTCCAGTAAAATTACCCAGCTGCATAAATTGGTAAATATTTGTAAGTGTATGATAACTGTAACCTTCACATTGTAAGTGACTATGGAGAAAAGTGTCAGCTGAATGAATGAATGTAAATCCAGGTAAATCACGGTTTGCCCATGATGCTGTCTTACTGTCAGAATTAAGGCTGTTGGAACAGACCGCTTGAGCTTCAAGTTCAGTCCATCACACTGATCAGAAGGGACTCAATGACAGTAAGTGGTGAAGAGGAGACTGGAAAATGTCAGTTACATGTCCTGTACAGTTTTGCTTTCTGTACTGTATATTATTCAGTAAATATTTTCTGGTATTGCATATATTATCTGTGTATATTGTGCACAGTGTTGCCAGACTCTGGCCTGTGTTTGCTTGTGTTTCCTCTATTTGCACTTGTCTGTTTGTGACACACTGCTCTATATGCTCCATGAGGCAGGGACAACACACACCGCTGCACCATCTCACCTCGGTACGAGCAGGGTTGTGCTGCCCCCGGGTTGTTGTTGGAACCTGTGACATAGTGGTCACACACAGGGGAGCCAGCACTGCAGCACCTGGACCATCACATACATTATGCATTACTCTGACACCACCGTGTTGCTGGTTCGCATCCCTCCAGTAGCTCCTATACAAGTGACATTCAAATAGCAAATATATAGATAATCATAGCAGATGGTGTTGGACTCATTGATGGAGCTGTCAGGAGAGCAGGAGAGAAGTGGCTCTCGAAGAGATGGGTTTGCGACCCTTCTTCAATGTCGGAGGGATTCAGCAGTTCTGAGGGACATGGGTTGATCATTCCTTACATGATACTGCAGCCAAAACCATGAACTTGCATTCTGGGTTAGTCATAGAGGCTTGAAGACCAGTGCTGGATAACTATATCGAGGCGGGATGTGAGAGCCTGGTCAAATGGGACAGAGCGCTGCAGCGAACGTCTCTGATGAAGAACAAAGACGAACGAATAAATTCCTAGGTTCATTGCTGACAAATGTCTCTCTGCGAAAACACACATCTCTGCGCCCATTCAGCCACCCATATTTCTGCTAATTTGCAGCATTCCTCCACGCCAGCGTCCACACCATCTCTCCCCAGGAACCCCTTTCATTCCAGCATGCGGTTCTCCTCTGTCCAGCTATCCGTCCTTTACGTCCACCTGACCCCTCTCTCAGAAAGAGCTTAGAGCGCAAAACAAGACAGAACAAACATGATGTGGAAAATCCCTGGGCGGTCAGAGCTCCTCGACCCTTTGAGACGGGAGGGTGTTGGACAGGTGCGTGACGCTGTGGACATCTCTGCCGCAGTTCAAGTGATACTTGGAAAGAGCAGAAGGCACACAAGGCTGCTCTCGGAGAGCAAAAACAGGCTGCCCGAGTGGCTGGTGAATGATTAACGAGTTCCGGAGAATTCCGTGACATTCCTTCACAGAAATGCAGCCCACGAGCGAGCAGGTGCCAACAGCGAGCATCTCGGCGAGAGGTTTCCCAGCGCGGGGTTGAGGCTCAGTCTTAAACCCCCACAGTACGATACGCTGCGTACGTTCTACTCTGTGCCGGCCTCTACGGGCCGCACCGCGGCGCACTATGGTACAGGAGCCTACGGGAAGACGCCGCTCAAAACGTGCTCAAGTTCAGCAGAGCTGAGGGCAAGCGGGCTGAGGAACAGGCCCACTCCAGGCACGATCACCTGTGCCGTGTCCCCGGGCTTCGTCTGGTCTATCTGCTCCTCTGGCAGGGAGGCGAGGAGTCGCACACCGAGCACAGTGAAAAACACGGTAAACATTTACAGTAGAGGGTAATTAGTGTTCGCCGCTTCCATTGGTCCTTATGAAAAAAGGTTCAAAAATTAACAGATCGGACCGCTTCGGAAGGTCACCGTTGACCGACGCGAACCTCATCTGGAGCCCAGGGTGCGTCTCCGCAGCGAGTCCGGCAAGAGTGACAAAGAGCCGCTTATCAGAAGGTACGCAGCTCCGGGCACGCACTCGCCAGGGCCGAGAGAAGAATGCGTGCGATAAGGACAGGCGTGCGGCTTAGCGATCCGGGAACTGCACTTCTGAAAGCGCGCGCGCATGTGCCTGTGTGTGTGCTGGGCTGCATGGACCACAGTGCGCAGACATTTGTCACGAGTAGTAGTAAACAGGAAGTGGCCTGTGAGACGAGTGCAAACATGTGACTTACGATCGAAATGCGAAATGCGGAGGACTGAACGCCCGCTAAGGAAATTAAATGATTCATCACATCGGTCTCCAGAATGTCCCGGAACCACAGTGCGGGGGGAGTCGGTACCTCGAGTCAGAGGGGGTTACTGTTCAAGTCAAAGTCGAAGTGGCTTTATTGTCATTTCAACCGTATACTTGCTGTACAGAACGAAACGAAACAACGCTCCTCCGGGACCAAAGTGGTACATAAAAAAAAAAAAAAAAAAAAACAACAACAACACAAAGCTACTTACACAAACAATAAACGCAGTTAAACAAAAACAGAGAATATTACAATATAATAAGTAAATATACACACACACACACACACACACACCTTCTGAACCGCTTGTCCCATACGGGGTCACGGGGAACCGGAGCCTAACCCGGCAACACAGGGCATAGGGCCAGAGGGGGAGGGGACACACCCAGGACAGGATGCCAGTCCATCACAAGGCACCCCAAGCGGGACTCGAACCCCAGACCCACCAGAGAGGAGGACCCGGTCCAACCCACTGCACCCCTGCGTCCCCTAATAATAAATACTCTAGGTATAAACATACTTATTAGCAACAAAAATGTTCTCCCAGCTCCTGGGACTCTGAGACTTTGTTTTCCTCTCCTAAGGTGACTTGTTTCTGAAACATTCTCTTAGGGCTCAGTGCAATCAGCTGTCTGTGTCCGTCCCTCCAGGGATTTCGAAAAGCCCATTAAACTGAGCAAATGTGTGTCCAGTGGAACTGAACTGAGAAAAGTTCATCTAAATTACATTTAGCTTCTCTATTAAAGCAGCTTCCAGTTATTTACCCATTTATACAGCAGGATCACTTTACTGCAGCAATTTAGAGTTAGTACTTTGCTCAAGGTACTACAGCTGGAGGCGGGATTTAAACCCGCAACCTTTGGGACTACAGCAGCTCTAAGCACTACACGACCAGGAGTCCCAGTGAAGTGAAGGGAAGTGAATGTGAAACAAAAGATTTGTGCAGGTTTCGGTGGGGTGACTCCGCTTTGTTGTGATGTGACAGATTTATCCCACTTCCCTGAGGAGAATGGGGACGAGACGTGTCCATCTGTGATGCAGTGCTGTGAAAAAGTATTTGCCCCCTTCCTGATTTTTTATTTGCGTATTTGTTACACGGGGGGTGCGGTGGCGCAGTGGGTTGGACCACAGTCCTGCTCTCCGGTGGGTCTGGGGTTCGAGTCCTGCTGGGGGGTACCTTGCCGTGGACTGGTGTCCCGTCCTGGGTGTGTCCCCTCCCCCTCTGGCCTTACGCCCTGTGTTACCGGGTAGGCTCCGGTTCCCCGTGACCCCGTATGGGACAAGCGGTTCTGAAAGTGTGTGTGTATTTGTCACAGTTAAATGATTGAGATCATCAAACAAATTTAAATATTACACAAAGATAACCCGAGTAAATACAAAATGCAGTTTTTAAATGATGATTTCATGTATTAAGGGGTAAAAAAGCTGTCCAAACCTACTTGGCTCTGATTCCTATGTGAAAAAGTAATTGCCCCCTAAACCTAATAGCTGGTTGTGCCACCCTTGGCGGCAACAACTGCAATCAAGCGTTTGCGATAACTGGCAATGAGCCTTTACATCACTGCGGAGGAATTTTGGCCCACTCTTCTTTGCAGAATTGTTTTAATTCAGCCACATTGGAGGGTTTTCGAGCATGAACGGCCTGTTTAAGGTCATGCCACAGCCTTTCAATCGGCTTTAAGTCTGGACTTTGACTAGGCCACTCCAAAACCTTAATTTTGTTTTTTTTTTTTTTTTTTTTGCCATTCAGAGGTGGACTTCCTGGTGTGTTTTGGATCATTGTCCTGCTGCATAACATAAGTGCGCTTGAGCTTGAGGTCACGAACTGATGGCCGGACATTCTCCTTCAGGATTTTCTGGTAGAGTGCAGAATTCATGGTTCCATCAATTATGGCAAGTCGTCCAGGTCCTGAAGCTGCAAAGCAGCCCCAGACCATCACACTGCCACCACCATGTTTGACTGTTGGTATAATGTTCTTCTTATGAAATGCTGTGTTAGTTTTACGCCAGATGTAACGGGACACACACCTTTCAAAAAGTTCAACTTTTGTCTCATCAGTCCACAGAATATTTGCCCAAAAGTCTTGGGGATAATCAAGATGTTTTTTGGCAAATGTGAGACGAGCCTTTGTGTTCTTTCTGGTCAGCAGTGGCTTTCGCCTTGGAACTCTCCCATGGACGGGATTTTTGCCCAGTCTCTTTCTTATTGTTGAATCATAAACACTGACCTTAACTGAGGCAAGTGAGGCCTGCAGTTCTTTAGATGTTGTTCTGGGTTCTTTTATGAGCTCCTGCATGAGTCGTCATTGCGCTCTTGGAGTAATTTTGGTAGGCCGGCCACTCCTGGGAAGGTTCACCACTGTTCCAAGTTTTCTCCATTTGTAGATAACGGCTCTCACTGTGGTTCGCTGGAGTCCCAAAGCCTTAGAAATGGCTTTGTAACCCTTTCCAGACTAATACATGTCAATTACTTTGTTTCTTATCTGTTCTTGAATTTCTTTAGATCGCGGCATGATGTGTTGCTTTTTGAGATCTTTCAGCATGATTCACTTTGTCAGACAGGTTCTGTTTAAGTGATTTCTTGATTCAACAGGTCTGGCAGTAATCAGGCCTAGGTGTGGCAAGTGAAATTTAACTCAGCTTTCCAAAAAATGTGGTTAATCACGGTTCATTCATGATTTAACAAGGGGGGCAATTACTTTTTCCACATAGAGCCAGGTAGGTTTGGACAGCTTTTTTCCCTTAATAAATGAAATCATCATTTAAAAACTGCATTTGTATTTACTCAGGTTTTCTTTGTGTAATATTAAAATTTGTTTGCTGATCTCAATTATTTAACTGTGACAAATATGCAAAAAAATTAAAAATCAGGAAGGGGGCAAATACTTTTTCATGGCACTGTGTCACAAGATGGACACGTCTCGTCCCCAATGTCCTCAGGGAAGTAGGATAAATCTGTCACATCACAACAAAGCGGAGTCACCCCACCGAAACCGTTACTGACACCTGCACACGTCACAGCACATGAGGCATGATGTGGTAATGTGGTAATAATGTGGTAACGCTGTCTACCTCCCTCCTGTGGACTTCCTGTGTAAGTACAGCTTGTTGATTTTTAGTCTTCCACTACAAACCTACTCAGCCAGTGGGGAATAAACCTGGAGATATTGATTTACGGTAAAGATCAGGAGACATGGTAAAATTCCCAGATTGCCCGAGATGCACAATCCACACAAGTGTGACGCCCATAGAGGAGGAACCTAAAGGGCACAAGCCCCCAGCGCTGGTGGGACAGAGAGTCCTTTCTGCTGGGGTTCCTGCATCATTCCAGGGTATTTTACTGCACTTTCACATCCCGTTCATCCAATCTCTTGATGTATGTCCACTTCCTCCAGACCTGCTGGGTTCCTGGACTGGCATCCATCTGTGCTGCTCACCCACATGTCCAAGGCGTGAACTTGGGGGTTCAGATGGTCAGTCGGCCAGCAGCCGCAGCAACGCTTGGTCAAGTTGTCCATCACATGGAAGCTGAGCACCAAGAGCAGTGCAGGTGGAACAGCACACCCCCGTGGCTCGTTCACGCTTCTCCTGCCCAGTGTCGGCTCATGGCTGCAAAGGCAGCAGAGAAGAGCAGGTTCATCTCGAGTCACTTCAAGCCTTCTCGAGAAGTTCTTGGTGAAGCTGCGAAGAGCCGGAATTCCTCCGGATCTCAAATGTACTGCATGAAACCAGTAATATCCTGGTGAACGTCAGACAACTCCTGCGTGAATGAATGAATGAATGAATGAATGAATGAATGTCCATCCATTCATCTTCCTACATCTGTGCAAACAATGGTTCCAGTAGGAAGGTCCACACTTCCCTTTCCACACCAGCACTCTCCAGCTCCGCCTGGGATCCCTAGCTTATCTCTCCAGCATGTCCTGTCTCTGTCCCAGGGTCTTCCTCCAGTGGGACATGCGAGACAGACCTCCTGCATGAGGCACCTTTGGAGCCATCCGAATAGGATGCCCAGACCACCTTAATGCCTCTACTACGAGGTCTCCCAGAAGGCAGAGTCTCGATTCGGATGCTCATACCCGGGGTTTTCTCGCAGTCACTGTCCAGAGCTCATGAGCACATATGTTTGGGATGTAAACTCAGCTGTAAACTGCAGGCTTTGTCCAAAGACTTGTGTCCCGCTTCAGGCCAGCTGGGATGTGAAGAATCTCTGTTTTGGAGAGGTTGAGCTGGAAGTGGTGATCAGACATCCATGTAGACAGGCAGGCAGCAATGTGCGCAGAAATGTCTGATGCTCCAGGTTGAAGGGAGAGGAAGAGCTGAATATCATCAGCGAAGCAGTGGTATTTGAATCCATGGAATGTGATGACCGGATTGAGGAGGGAGGTGTAGATCGAGAAGAGCAGAAGGCCCAGTTCTTGTGCTGAAGGCTCCAGGCTCTCGTTCAAGTCCCATCATGCCTGCAGGCTATTCCCTCATAGCCACTAGATGGAGACCTTGCACCATCAGGCGTTTTTCCCAGACTCCTCTCTGCCCAGTGTGTTTCCAGGCCTGTGGTGGTTTCTCGTGGCCCAGTCTCCACGTCTGCGTTTCACGGGTCTCGCTTCGCTTCCATCAGTCAATCTTCCCTATCTGTCAATCACACATCTTCAGCCACAGCGCTTCAGCTCTCCTGGGACAAAGGCGTGAGCAGCAGATGATGGACAAGAATGTTCTGAAACCTCCTGAGGTCCAGTGAATACAACATTTCTTTCTGGGATTTCTGTGTAGTTGTTCAAATCCCAGATGTGCTTGTATTATTTGTATTGTTTTAAAGCACAGAATGTCCTCCATACGCATGATAGACACATTTTTGTCCTGCACAGTGGACAAAAATGATTGGCTGGGACTCAGGAGGAAAGTAAACCCCTACCAGGAATGTTCCAACCACATGGTCATAGTGAACAGAGTAGAGAGAAGAGCACCATGAAGCCTTAGAGCAATGAGCATTTTAGTCAAAGTGGTCAAGGATGGTAGCAGCTGTAGGAGGTAGAGGAGGAGCTTGATGTCCTTCATCTTTGGCCTGGTGTCTCCTGAGAGCTCACAGCTGCTCCTCACGCTGAGGCTGCTGAGCCCAGGGGAGGATCTCGGCAGGGGAATGTCAAAGAAAGTGAGCTCTATGAACGATGAATGGAGGGGTCCAGGAGAGCATGTGAGTATCATTCACACTGAACTTCCATGGGCTGACGGGGTGGCACCTCCAAAACCTGGAGGAGGATTCAAGATTCAAGAGTTTATTGTCATATGTCCAGTAAACAGTTTGTTACACCATACAATGAAATTCTTACTCTGTGAATCCTCTCAGCAGCCTATGACATAAATTATAAGGACGTAAGGAAGGAAGGAAAAACACAAGGAAAACACAAGGCGTAAATCACAAATTTACAAAAATTACTATTAGTGCAAAGTCACAAATGCCAAAAATTAC
The DNA here is from genome assembly GCF_900964775.1 of Scleropages formosus. Taxonomy (NCBI): domain Eukaryota; kingdom Metazoa; phylum Chordata; class Actinopteri; order Osteoglossiformes; family Osteoglossidae; genus Scleropages; species Scleropages formosus. The sequence goes on along the minus strand of NC_041807.1, from coordinate 43,060,045 downwards.
TATTAGTGCAAAAATCCAAGAAACGAGGTTATATACGTATATAAAGCGTGCAGCGCACAATGTAAACATGGAAGTCGTACATGTGCAAAGTCCTGCAGAGGTAGATTGGGTTTATTCGGAGTTGAAGGAGGGGTGTGTATTTGTGTACGCAAGGTATGCGGAGGTAGTCTGTGGTCTCTGATGACATTGGCGTTGTGGATGTGTATGTGTGTGTAGGAGGGATGGGGTTAGTTGACACCTCTCAGGCTCAGAGGGTAACCTGGGTCTGCCGTGATGGGTGAAGAGGCATTGGATGGGTGTCGTTCACAAGCCTGATGGCCTGTGGGTAAAAACTGTTTTTCAGCCTTGAGGTTCTGGCTTCAACACTCCTGTAGCGTCTGCCTGATGGTAAGGGTGTGAAAAGGCTGTGCTGGGGATGACTGTTGTCCTTGATGATGTTAATGGCTCTCCTGATGGTTCTGGCCTGGTATAGGCTCTCCAGTGATGGTAAGGACCTTTTGGTGATGGTTCGAGCGGCTTTCACCACTCGCTGTAGCACCTTACGATCCTGTACCGTGCAGCTTCCAAACCACACTGTGATAGAGCTGGTGAGGACGCTCTCAATTGCACACCTATAGAAGCTCCTGAGGATTCGGCTTGGCATGCCAGATTTCCTCAGCCTTCTCAAGAAATGCAGATGCTGACGTGATTTCTTGACCAGATGTGTAGTGTTGTGAGATCTTCTGTAATGTGAACACCCAGTTATCTGAAGCTGCTCACTCTCTCCACCACTCTCTCACCAATATGCAGTGATGAGTGTTGCTCCCTCCTTCTCCATGGATTGACTATCAACTCCTTTGTTTTGTTGACATTGAGGGAGAGATTGCTGTCGTGGCACCACTCTACTAGGTCAGCCACTTCCCTCCTGTATGCCGACTCATCGCTTCCCGTTATTAGTCCAATGACTGTCGTGTCATCGGCAAATCTGATGATGCTGGTGTTGTTCTGGGAGGCCACGCAATCATGGATGAAGAGTGCGTAGAGCATGGGGCTCAGCACGCAGCCCTGCGGAGTTCCTGTGTTTATGGTTATTGACCTCGATGTGTGGTTCCCCATTCTAACGGACTGGGGTCTGCCCGTTAGAAAGTCCAGAACCCAGTTGCAGAGGGTGGGTGGCACACCGAGATTGTGAAGCTTGTTGATGAGCTTCGAAGGTACCACTGCGTTGAATGCTGAGCTGTAGTCAATAAACAGCATTTGAACATAGCTGTCCTTGTTTTCCAGGTGGGTGAAGGCAGTGTATATTGTTGTGCTGATAGCGTCCTCTGTGGATCTGTTCCGTCTGTATTCGAACTGGAGAGGGTCCAGAGTGTCCGGAGCGATGGTCTGGATGTACCTCATGACGATTCTCTCGAAGCACTTCATCACTATTGGAGTCGGTGCAACGGGTCGGTAGTCATTGAGGCAGGATGCTTTGTTGTTTTTGGCAGCGGCAGGATAGTGGTCCTCTTTAAGCAGGTGGGAATTAAGGCTTGTGCAAGGGACAAATTGAATATGTCCGTAAAGACATCAGCTAGCACCGATGAGCAGGTTCTAAGTATGCGTCCAGGGATGTTGTCTGGGCCGACTGATTTCCATGGGTTTGTTTTCCCAAAAGTCTTTGCCACATCTGCAGATGTGACCGTGAATGGTGGGTTCTGTGTGTTCCCATCAGTCAGTTTAACACCCAGTGGTTCGTTGTTGGAGACCTCGAAATGGGCAAAGAATTTGTTGAGTTTGTCGGGTGTGATGCGGCTGTCGGTGATCTCGCACCTGCTTCTGCTCCGATAGTCCGTGATGTTCTGTAATCCCTGCCACGTGCGCCGGGTGTCGGCCGTAGCGTAAGGATGAAGGAGTCCTTGTTCTCCATCGTCTGTCCACCGCGCTCCTTCTCCATCGTCTGTCCACCGCGCTCCTTCTCCATCCTCTGTCTACCGCACTCCTTCTCCATCCTCTGTCCACCGCACTCCTTCTCCGTCCTCGGTCCACCGCACTCCTTCTCCATCCTCTGTCCACCGCACTGATTCTCAACCCCCTGTCCACCGCACTCCTTCTCCATCCTCTGTCCACCGCACTCCTTCTCCATCGTCTGTCCACCGCACTCCTTCTCCGTCCTGTCCACCGCACTCCTTCTCCATCCTCTGTCCACCGCACTGATTCTCGACCCCCTGTCTACCGCACTCCTTCTCCGTCCTCTGTCCACTGCACTCCTTCTCCATCCTCTGTCCACCGTAATCCTTCTCCATCCTCTGTCCACCACACTGATTCTCAACCCCCTGTCCACCGCACTCCTTCTCCATCCTCTGTCTACCGCACTCCTTCTCCATCCTCTGTCCACCGCACTCCTTCTCCATCCTCTGTCCACCGCACTGATTCTCGACCCCCTGTCTACCGCACTCCTTCTCCATCCTCTGTCCACCGCACTCCTTCTCCATCCTCTGTCCACCGCACTCCTTCTCCGTCCTGTCCACCGCACTCCTTCTCCATCCTCTGTCCACCGCACTGATTCTCGACCCCCTGTCTACCGCACTCCTTCTCCGTCCTCTGTCCACTGCACTCCTTCTCCATCCTCTGTCCACCGTAATCCTTCTCCATCCTCTGTCCACCACACTGATTCTCAACCCCCTGTCCACCGCACTCCTTCTCCATCCTCTGTCTACCGCACTCCTTCTCCATCCTCTGTCCACCGCACTCCTTCTCCATCCTCTGTCCACCGCACTGATTCTCGACCCCCTGTCTACCGCACTCCTTCTCCATCCTCTGTCCACCGCACTCCTTCTCCATCCTCTGTCCACCGCACTGATTCTCGACCCCCTGTCTACCGCACTCCTTCTCCATCCTCTGTCCACCGCACTCCTTCTCCATCCTCTGTCTACCGCACTCCTTCTCCATCCTCTGTCCACCGCACTCCTTCTCCATCCTCTGTCCACCACACTCCTTCTCCATCCTCTGTCCACCGCACTGATTCTCGACCCCCTGTCTACCGCACTCCTTCTCCGTCCTCTGTCCACCGCACTCCTTCTCCATCCTCTGTTCACTTCACTCCTTCTCCGTCCTCCGTCCACCGCACTCCTTCTCCATCCTCCGTCCACCGCACTCCTTCTCCATCCTCTGTCCACCGCACTCCTTCTCCGTCCTGTCTACCGCACTCCTTCTCCGTCCTCTGTCCACCGCACTCCTTCTCCGTCCTGTCCACCGCACTCCTTCTCCATCCTCTGTCCACCGCACTGATTCTCGACCTCCTGTCCACCGCACTCCTTCTCCGTCCTCTGTCCACCGCACTCTTCCTCCATCCTCTGTCCACCGCACTCCTTCTCCATCCTCTGTCCACCGCACTGATTCTCGACCCCCTGTCTACCGCACTCCTTCTCCGTCCTCTGTCCACCGCACTCCTTCTCCGTCCTCTGTCTACCGCACTCCTTCTCCGTCCTCTGTCCACCTCACTCCTTCTCCATCCTTTGTCTACCGCACTCCTTCTCCATCCTCTGTCCACCGCACTCCTTCTCCGTCCTGTCCACCGCACTCCTTCTCCATCCTCTGTCCACCACACTGATTCTCGACCCCCTGTCTACCGCACTCCTTCTCCGTCCTGTCCACCGCACTCCTTCTCCATCCTCTGTCCACCGCACTGATTCTCGACCCCCTGTCTACCGCACTCCTTCTCCGTCCTCTGTCCACTGCACTCCTTCTCCATCCTCTGTTCACCGCACTCCTTCTCCGTCCTCTGTCCACCGCACTCCTTCTCCGTCCTCTGTCCACCGCACTCTTTCTGCATCCTCTGTCCACCACACTCCTTCTCCATCCTCTGTCCACCGCACTGATTCTCGACCCCCGTCTACCGCACTCCTTCTCCGTCCTATCCACCGCACTCTTTCTGCATCCTCTGTCCACCGCACTCCTTCTCCGTCCTGTCCACCGCACTCCTTCTCCATCCTCTGTCCACCGCACTGATTCTCGACCCCCGTCTACCGCACTCCTTCTCCGTCCTCTGTCCACCGCACTCCTTCTCCGTCCTATCCACCGCACTCTTTCTGCATCCTCTGTCCACCGCACTCCTTCTCCGTCCTGTCCACCGCACTCCTTCTCCATCCTCTGTCCACCGCACTGATTCTCGACCCCCGTCTACCGCACTCCTTCTCCGTCCTCTGTCCACCGCACTCCTTCTCCGTCCTATCCACCGCACTCTTTCTGCATCCTCTGTCCACCGCACTCCTTCTCCGTCCTGTCCACCGCACTCCTTCTCCATCCTCTGTCCACCGCACTCCTTCTCCATCCTCTGTCCACCGCACTCCTTCTCCATCCTCTGTCCACCGCACTGATTCTCGACCCCCTGTCTACCGCACTCCTTCTCCATCCTCTGTTCACCGCACTCCTTCTCCGTCCTCTGTCCACCGCACTCCTTCTCCGTCCTCTGTCCACTGCACTCCTTCTCCGTCCTCTGTCCACCGCACTCTTTCTGCATCCTCTGTCCACTTCACTCCTTCTCCGTCCTCCGTCCACCGCACTCCTTCTCCGTCCTCTGTCCACCGCACTCCTTCTCCATCCTCTGTCCACCGCACTGATTCTCGACCCCCTGTCTACCGCACTCCTTCTCCGTCCTCTGCCCGCCGCAGTCCTTCCCCACCCTCTGTCCACCGCACTTGTTCTCACCCCTCAGCCTCCGGCTCTTCGCAATTCTTCTTCCAGTATTGTCAGGTCATCGCCACACACTTTCATTGTAATCATAACACTCAGTCAGTGTAACACAAGTCCTGTGAACCGCGTCTCTTCTACGTCCCCGTGCGCAAGGGGAGGAGAAAGAGGCGTTCTTCACCACCCTGTTCGTGGGTACGAAACGTGGCGCGCGCAGAAGCGCGAGGGCTGCGGGACCGAGCGGAGACACAGGAATGTGCGGAGCGGCGCGCGACGTCTTCTGAGGCAAGCCAAGGCAAGCGAGAGATGAAAAGAGGCACCTTCCACCTGCTGGGCACGCGGAAGAGCCCGTCGCTGTACGACGCCCCCGTGCAGGAGGTGAAGGAGACAGGTGAGTCAGTCAGTGTCGCGAGGAACTTCTTGTCGAGGAAACCTGTCAGGTGCAGAACTGAGAAGGGCGTCGTTCCTGGGCTGGTGTTTCGCCTCGTTACCGTGTGGGGAGACGGTGGTCGGCGCGTGTCGCTTCAGAGGGACCGACCGACCGGGGCACCTTGAATCTTGATCATCATCATGTAGAGTATAATACTAACTAAATATGGGACAGGTGAGGTGACGGGTCGCGGACTCACAGCACCGCCGAAATTAGAGAGTGAACCGCAGCACAGACTATATTATATTGGCACTTGGCTCTACCTACACTTTTCTTTTATTCATTCATTCATTCATTCATTCATTCATTTATTATTGATTTTTTTATTTTTTTATTTTTTAAATCAGCCATCTGCACCTGGACCACCCAGAGGCTCCTTTTTCTCCCTTCTTGTTTTTTCTCTTTCCTCCGTGACCAGTTCGCCTACTGTCCAGCTCTGGTAGTTACCGTACACACTAACTGCAGTAAATTACTGTACAGTATAGCCAGACTTTGTGTTATTTATGTTACTGCTTTGTTCAAGCGCTCTGTGTCACCGTGTGAGAAGAACTCTGAAAAGAAATACATGCATAGAATAGAATAGAATAGAATAGAAATTGTTTCACAGAATCATTTGCTCATCTCCACGTCACACCATTCACGAGCAACGACAGAATCTCCCAGGATAGGCTCCGGACCGCTGCGACCCAGACCAGGACAAAAACAAAGTGTTTCCAAAGTGTTTCCAAAGTCCGATATTTCACAAGTATGATGCGGGTTTTAAACGGGCTGTCAATAGTGTAAGACTGTGGTAAAGTGTGTAGACAGTGAGGAGCTGTACACCATACGTTTCACTTTCGTTTTGTAAGGACAGACACCGCTGTGTTTCCGTGAGCCACATTGAAGTGCTTTGCCTGCGGTGTCTTCTACCTTTCTTACCGTTCGCACGTGAGATGCTCAGGAGACAAAGATCACTGGCTGAAAAGTGTGAGGAAGGAGCCAGCTGCCACAGAGTTGAGCGCTCATGACCGGAACGCACCCCTTGGTTGTGCAGTTAATACCACCGCCGAAGAGACATGGGAAGATGTCCCGACGTCAGACTTTTGCCGAGAAGCTTCACTCTGACACGTGTGTGACACAAGGAAACGTCCTGCAGGCTCCTTGTAGACTCCAGGTGCTGACGTTACGGTCGGTGTGGTGAGAGCAGGCCTTCGCCCAGGTCCTGCCTCACGAGCCGTCACTCATTATTGGCCTCGTCCCTTAGGCACGCAGTCCTTATTGGGGTTTGTATGCGTTACATCTTCTGCACGGTGCAAACATCACACAGAAGAGGATGTCAGCAACGCAACCTATCCCTCTGGCCCTGCCCTGTATTTATCTATTTTTGTATTTTTTTGCACCATGGTCCTGGAGGAACGTTGTTTCGTTTCCACCGTGTACTGTACCAGCTGTGTAAGGCTGAAATGACAGTAAAGCCTCTCTTGTCTTGTCTTGTCTGTATGAAAGGATGAGAACAAGCAGGAGAGGAAGGAGCGAATCACCGCCTCCTTTCGAAACAGTGCCGTCGGAGGAGCCCAGTGAAACCGGTGTCTCTTAATCATGGCTGTTCAACTTGATGAGGCAGTTTTTCTGGCTTCGTTCCCAGCCCTTGTAGCAGCACCAAGGCGCTTTTGTAGCGCTTCCTCTCAACACACTCAGCAGGAGGGTGTCTCGCTCTGGAACGCAGGAGGTGCCGCATTCGTCGTATAAATTTAGCAAATGAGCACAAGCCAGACCAATAGCCCTGTCAGGCTCCATTTGCGTTCGTAGTGCAGAGTGACTTGGGGTGCTGAACAGTAGTCCAGACTTGGTGATCGGTAGGACAGTTGGCGGCTGAGGAGAGGAAAACAAAAAAGCCCCCACCCACGAAGAAGAGTGTGAAAATACATGCTTGGGAGTACAAGTGCCGGCAGCTGCAGTTCTTAGCTCTTTTTTAAAAATTGAACCGCACCATCCCATTTTGCGCTCGAGATCTGCATAGACGACACAGGAGGACAGCGCCATGATGTACTGCTGTACCGTCCACGATTTACTCCGCCTGGCCCAGAGCCCTGTGCACATGGGACAGGCCCTGAACCACTGCCCCGGCCGGGACAAGTGGTTAACAGTACTCGGCGAGTGAGAACGAGAAGGCCGAATCATTTCATCGTCCCCTTGGATTGTCCACTGTGTCCACGGGAATGTGTCCCGACAGCCTGAGCAAGCAGCCGTGTTACCCTGGTACAACGTAGCTAGCTTTGTGGCAACAGTGTATTTTATACGCATATATACATATATAATGTGACGCGGCCCTCCTCCATGACTGGGTACCAAGTCCAGGCGCCTTCGAGATGAGACGCACCACTGACATACAGGCTGTCGCACGTCTGTCGTCAGGCAGGCGTACCGGGTGTCACGCGAGATCCCTCCAGGGCACCGGTGACGCCGCAGTCTGCCAGTTCTTCTTTCTGTTGGCTCTCGTCAGGCCGTTCCACAGTTGGGTGACGCTGCCCAGCCTGTGTGCTCACATTTTTATGATTCCACCCAACAGTCGCAGAGGTGACTCTGAGGGTTACCACGTTGACAAGATACTCACCCACAAATGCGAACTGAATTCCTGTCACTTTCACAGAGTCATCTTGAAACTTCTTGTAGCACAGTTGCTCTTTCAAAATCAGCTCTACTGAAAAATCTTTATATCACACTTCGAGTGGAAGGAATTTTGAAACATGTTTTTTTGTTTTTACCGAGGCTGAACTTTGACACTCTACTTATGAGCACTATTGGGAACGGAAGTCTGTTCATAACTAGAAAGTGTTCTGAAGTCCACCCACAACAACACAATCAATAAAGGCTTAATAATTCAGTTTAATTTCTCAATTTAGTCATGGGTCACATGAAGCCGTGATGAACTAAAAATTGCTGTAAGACTTTTGTGTAGTTCTTCTATTTGTGTCAAGAGCTCATACAATGCAGGAACTCTGTTCCTCGGTCCTGGAAACACTGGGTGTGCGACCCGATGCGACATGGACGGGACACCAGTGTATTTTATCGTGCCTCAGTAATACAAAGCAACATTAAACTCAAGTGTACTTTGGAAGGACTGAAAATAAAAAGCGAGTAGCGCTGCTGTCTAACAGCGCCTGGGTGGTGCGACAGGACGTGGGTTCTATCCCCACTCAGTTTGTGTGGAGTTTGCATGTTCTCCCCTTGTCTGTGTGGGTTTCCTCCAGGTGCTCTGGTTTCCTCCCACAGTCCAAAGACATGCTGTTCAGGTTCCCCCATAGTGTGTGAGTGACATAGAGAGTCAGTGTGTGTGTGTGTGTGTGTGTGTGTGTGTGTGTGTGTGTGTGTGTGTGTGTTCCACTGATGTATGGATAAGTGACTCAGTGTAAGTAGTGTATCTAGCAGTGTAAATCACCTTGGTGAATAAGGTGTGTGGGCTGATAACACCACATAGAGTTCATTGGAAGTCGCTTTGGAGAAAAGTGTCTGATAAATAAATAAATGTAAATGTCTAATCTACAGTTGACCCTCCCATATCGCGGCTTCGATTTTTTTACGGCTCAGCAACAAACAATTAAAAGGGAATTTTTTGGGAGCTTTGCGGCCTGTGGGGGAATGTAGCACGCCGAGGCGGTGAGAAAAAGGGGCAGAGCCCAAGGGCAGCTGCCCACAGCTGAGACTAATTGCCGCCTCTATTTCTTCCCCCGGGGCTCCCAGTGAGGAGAGAGTGAGACAAGAGATGAGGAGGAAGCACACAGCAGACGCACGCCCGATCACCGTTTCCAAACCCCGTTCCCGAGCCCCACGACGACACCGCAGTCCCCGAAGTCCTGCCCCCGAATACCCGTTCCCGGTGCCCCCGTCCCCCCCCCCCGTCCTCTGTCCTTGCACCTGAGTGAATAAAAGGAGCACGAGCACTCACCTGAGCCGGCCTCTGTCTGTTGCAGGGAAACTGCGTAGCACTGCGGACGAAGTCATAAATCATAAGTCATAAGTCATAAATGCATAAAATATATGTATAATATTAAGGTATTTCTGTCACGTCAGGCCGAGAGAACTGGGACGGAAAGACCCAAGAGCGGAGTCGGGGTCGAGTTCTCGGTATCGGGGACAAGCGGAGGGTCGGTCGATCGGCGATCGGAGTCGAAATGAAGATCCGTGGACGTGGTCGGGAAACAAAGCTAGGGGTCAAAACCGGAGAATGTGAACTGAGAACTGGAGATGCGTATGAGCGAGGAGTCACAAGGAAGGGCGGTTGTCCCTGACGAGATCCCGCAAAGGTACGGGAGCTGAGGAGGGTCTTTTAAAGGGTGAGCGGTTAATCAGGTGCTGGAGCAGAGTCAGGTCTTGTTGGTTGAGTTATGCGCGTGGACGTGACAATTTTATCATTTAATACCATAAATATACACACAGTTTTTTTTAAGTTAAATTTTGTAAAAAGTTAGAAAAAAAACTGTGGATATCCACGAATCAGAACGCCACAATGGCGGACAGCGGAAGCCTCCCTCAGTCCCCCCCCCCCCACGACCCCCCAGCTGGAGGTGCTCGCTTTGTTCGCCTGGGGGGGGGATGAAAATTTTGTGCGGTTTTTCCACATTGCGAGGGGGCTGAGCCCCTAACCCCCGGGAGGATGCGGGAGGGTCAACTGTAACTGAAAATATGCAGAATGAAATCCTTCTAGAATACTCTCCCCCCTCCTCTCCACCTTCTTAGTTACTTCTACTCCCAACTAGTGTCAAAAAGCCCTCTTTGCTCTGCAACAGCAAAATTTCAGGCAGTACAAAGAGGAAAAATTCGATTCAACACAAACGGAAATGTTTGTGCCTTCAAACATTTGTAACTCAGGTGTTTGTAACATGAGGTGCAGGTGTAATTGTGGGTGACTCAAACGTTCCTGCCGACGTGTTTTGCGTCAGAGGTCGTGCTTTCGGCCTCCGGAGACCCATGGCCCGTGAGACTCCTTCTTTCCATCCGCTGACACACCAGCTCCTTTGTCCTGAACATCGAGGACTGTGGGCTTCTTGCAACTGTTCTCCTGGATGGAATAAGCATTTTCACTTCCAGGAAGTGTGTGTTTTATGACCAACATGGAAATAGATGGATCCTGTTTTCTGCAATATCATCCTTTCATCGTTTTTGGTGTCAGTCTCTGTCCATGAGACCATTTAAACTGCCTTTCACACCAGAGAATCAGTCCACCCGAGAATAAATTTCAAAAAAGTAATAAGGACGAGTATAAGAAAGGTAACTTCAGGTGAACCCTTTAAGCTCTCAGGTCGACTGGCCACTGCAGCGCCCATCATATTCTCCTTGCGTCCTTTTGTCCACACAGCGGACTTGTTCACCAGGGAATAACTGTTGACTGATGCTGCACTGGTATCGGCTGCTTCAGCGAGGAGCTTCTTATTCATGGCTTCGATGTAGCATAGTTGTTCAAGTTGCTTCTTAGAATGTTCTAATAGAGATCCAGAACTTCCAGCTGCACTGGATTGCCCACAGGACACTTTGTCCTGGGTATCCTGTCATCTGCTGCTTCTGTGATCCTACTGCACATAAGAAGCTAACACAGGGTAGAGTAAGTACCACAAATTGAAAGCTGACTCTTAGTGAACACTCACAGGGTATTCGTGTTGGGGGTGCAGACGTGGTGTATCATGGTCTTCTCACGCACGTGACGGGAGGAATTTAAGCAAACGTGGGGAGAACATGCAAAGGCCACACAGAAAGAGTTGCATTTGAACCCTGATATGAAGCTACAGCCCAGGAGCTGTGACACACCAACATGAACCACCGGAAGAGTGAAACAGGTGTCTTCCGACAGGAGCTCCAGGTTTGCTCCACCTTGCCGCTTCACCGATTGCTGAGGTAGCACACCTGGCTTCTCTAAAGCTCGACATTCACAGCAGTCCTTTCAGAGGGGCCAAGCTAAGTGTGGCCCTGGGGTGTCTCTGGTGCCCTCTCCCAATGCTCTTATACTGTAGGAGACGTGGTGCAGGTCTGAACTGTGCGTTCCATCGTGGCCCTTTTGTGTTCTCTGCTGTGTCTCCTGTATTCCCCTGTGGGACCCTCCATCTACTCTGTGCCATGTCTGCTCTGAGCTTTGACTGCCATGAGCAGGTTTTCAGAGGAGGAACCACAGGTTTGTCCACATTCTGCTGCAAGGAGAGCGGGGATGGAGGTGTGGTGCTGTGCTAGTTGCACCCTGGGTATGAGCCATGGGGAACGTGCTTGGTCAGTGCATTCGTGGAGTCGGTTTGGTGGGGCTGCGAGCACCAAGCATCACAAGCCACACCTGACATGAACTATGCAGAAGCAGAGAAGGGGAAGACAAGAGCTCTCCTGCTGAATGGGATGTGAATGAAGGTACTTCGCTGCTGGAAGCTCAGAGACTGACGGGGTGTCGAAGGAGGCATCTCTGCGTAGCGACGTCTTTGCTTGGGCTGAGGGAGGGATGACAGGTGTTCTTCAAGCCTCACGATGTACAAGAGCAGATGATGGACACTGATCCTGGGGAGGGCAGGACACCACAGGCAACTGCTGAAATTCTGAACTCTCGATTCTCTTACAGCTTCAAGCAGAGATCAGTTCTTGGCCTTAATTCAGCGTTATCGGTACCATTTATCAGTATCATTTATTGGTACGGGGGGTATGGTGGCACGGGAGGTGCGGTGGTGCAGCGGGTTTGGCCTGTGCCTGCTGTCTGGTGGGTCTGGGGCTCGAGTCCCGCTTGGGGCGCCTTGCGACGGACTGGCGTCTCGCCCTGGGTGCATGTCCCCGCCAGGCTGGGCTCCAGCTCTCCGTGACCCTGCTCGGGACAAGCGGTTTCAGTCAGCGTGTGATTTATTGGTATCGCTTATCTTTCTTATTTATCAGTACCATGTATAAGCCTCATTTATCTGTAGTATTTACAGGACTCATTTATTGGTCTCATTTAGAAGTACCACTTATGGGTTTCATTTATCTGTATCACACACACACACACATTTTCAGAACCGCTTGTCCCATACGGGGTCACGGGGAACCGGAGCCTACCCGGTAACACAGGGCGTAAGGCCGGAGGGGGAGAGGACACACCCAGGACGGGACGCCAGTCCGTCGCAAGGCACCCCAAGCGGGACTCGAACCCCAGACCCACCGGAGAGTAGGACTGCGGTCCAACCCACTGCGCCAGTTATCCATATTATCTGTCAGTACCATTTATCTGTATCACTTATCAGTGCTATTTATCGGTATAATTCATCAATATTGTGTACGACATTTTTTTCCAGTGCAACTCACAATGTTAGGCATAAATGCTATAATACTGGCAGTAATTTACCCATTTATGCAGCAGGATAACTTTTATTTCATTGGTTCAGTGTAGCGGTGAACCGGAGCCTAATCCAGCAACACAGGGCGCAAAGCTGGAGGGGGCACACCCAGGATGGGACAAGCGGTTTCAGACAGTGTGTGTGTGTGTGTGTGTGTGTGTGTGTGTGTGTGTGTGTGTGTGTGTGTGTGTGTGTGTGTGTGGGTGTGGTTCACTGTAAGTACCTTGATCAAGGGTAATACAGCTTGAGGTGGAGCTCAAACCCCAGACCATCAGATTGCAAAGCACCAGCTGAAACCCTCTTGTCACCTGTTTCCCTGAATGTTGTAATAATACAGTTTTAATGAGAACCGATTAGAGATAAGATGAGATAAGATGAGATAAGATAAGATAAGATACTTTTTGGTCTTTGTATGCAATACAGGGAAATTTTGTGTGGCAACTCTCAGAAGAACAGCAGCAGAAAGAACACTTGAAATAAATAAATAAATAAGAATTGGATTGAAACTTTGGAGTCCTTAGTCCCTAGAAGCCTTGGGGGGTTGGTTTTGGGTTGTAATGAAGACAGCAACTGGCTTTTGTGAATCAGTTTTCTCTGGTTCAGGAGGGTTGTGATGGAGGCCACAGCTCTGGGGAAGAAGCTGTTTCTCAGTCTGTTGGTGCGGGATTTTATTGTTCTGAATTGTTTCCCAGACGGCAGCGTTTCAAACAGGGAGTGAGCGGGGTGCGTGGTGTCCTTGGTGATACTGTCGGCCTTCCTCCTCAGTCGGCTAGCATAGGTAGCGTCCAGGTTGGGGAGCTCCGTCCCGACGATGCGCCGGGCCGCCTTCACCACGCCATGCCTGTAGGCCATCTCCTCATTGTCTGAAATCAGCCCCAACTATTGTGGTGTCGTCTGCAAACTTAATTATGGAGTTGGAGGTGTGGAGGGGGGGTGCAGTCGTGGGTGAGGAGCGTGAAGAGGATGGAGCTCAGCACGCAGCTCTGCGAGGTTCCTGTGTTTAGGATGGGGGTGGAGGAGGTGTGGTTACCAATTCCGACTTGCTGCGGTCACTTTGTGAGGAAGTCCATGACCCCTGAGCACAGAGCGGAACCGAGGCCCAGGTTGTTCAGTTTGCTGACCAGTTTGTGAGGGATGACAGTGTTAAATGCGGAACTAAAGTCCACAAACAGCATCCTCACATAACTGTTTGGTCCCTCTAAGTGTGTCAGAGCGGTCTGGAGAGCTCTATTGTGATGGCATCCTCTGCGGAGCAGTTTGCCCAGTAGGCAAACTGGTGCTGATCCAGATCAGGTGGGATGATGGTTCTGATGTGTGAAAGCACGAGCTTCTTGGAGCACTTCATGACTATGGGTGTTAAGGCCACTGGGCGACAGTCATTCAGACACTTTACAGTTGGTCTCTTGGGGACTTGCAATGATTATGGAGGATTTAAGGCATGTTGGAACAGCAGCTTGTTGTAATGAGAGATTGAATATTTTAGTAAACACCTCTGTAAGTTGGGCACAGTAATGAAGGCATAACAAGAAAGCGGCCAAGTCAGGAAACACATGTCTGCTGTTATACTGTAGAGACGTCACCTCCACTCCAGCGCAGGTTGTTATGGTTACGGAGAAGTGGTTTGCAGGTTCAAACCTCGGGGATAACGGTTTTCCAGCCCCCACCAAAAGAACTTAACTGTAATTACAGTAACGTACCCAGACGAATGAAGCATGAAGAATATTCCCTCTTCTGTCCTCTCCCCAGAAAATGTGGTCCTGGATTTGGGCTCAGCTGCCATTCCCGAGTCGGGCACGGCCCGGGTGAAGCCGCGGCCCACCGTGAAGCACCACATGGCATCTGCTGTAAGTTCTCTGTTGCTCCTGTCACCTGCAAAAATGCTGAAATACAAATGTGTCTTCTGTTACCTCCTGGTGCGGTCAGAAATCAAACCATACAATTCCTTATGCTTAAGTTGCTCAATAAAGTACATCTATTATACCTACATTTATGTGCTGTGGGCGACGCTGTGAGCCTGGCTACCATATGACCCTGCTGTGGTTGCAAGCCATCTGCACATGTGTGTGACATCTAACAGTATAACAGCTCTATCGTAACCAGAGCAGCGACACATGGCAGACAGTCTTAGAACTTATTGACCGTGGCACATAAATATACTCTATATGACTCATTTCTTCTCAGCCTTGATCCTGGGCAAAAAGTTTTCTGCTTAGCTTTGAGTTCAAACGAAAATCACAGGTCACCTGCAGCATCGCTGTGTCATGTTTTGTATCACTGTGAGAGAAACACGGAGACCCTGTAGTCCTCTGTATTGCCATGAGCGACAGTACAGAGCCTGGAAGACAGTGCAAAGTGCAGTGCAAAGCGTGAAACACGTTCATTGTAGAAGTTTCATCCAGTCATATTCCCATGTTCAATCAGCAGTTGCAATAAATGAAAAAAATACTGTTGTAAGAGACTGAGTTCACAAGGAGAAGAGTAGAAGCTCTCAATCGTGGTCCTGCTGCACTTTACGGGCTGCTGATTCCTGCTGCAGTAAAGTATGAGAAAACAGAGCCTTCTACTACGGTAGAAATGGGACATTTGTATGGTTCAAATGTACTGGCTTTTCAGAGTTTAGCAATGGCACATGAAGCCTACACACGGTGCATACAATGATGACCACCAGGTAGCTCTTAGGCAGCCCACAGGTAGCTCACTGGCTGATCACAGGTAGCTCATAGGTAGCTCACAGGTAAGCTCACTGGGAAATGACAGGTAGATCACAGGTAGTTCACAGGTAGCTCATAGGTAGCTCACATTGTGCTCCTGCTCATTTCTCTCAAGAGCTGAGGAACTGGCTGTGATCTTGTCAAGGTGAAAATGATTAAAAGGTAAAAATATCCATGATATGCGGTGAAAGTGTGTGTGTCTATCAGGTTTCCCTCAAGAGTGTACCACTCGAGGTAAAAAGGCATACCTCTGAGGTTAAGGGTGTGTCTGTAGACGTAGAACGGAGTTGT
Source organism: Scleropages formosus (assembly GCF_900964775.1). NCBI lineage: Eukaryota > Metazoa > Chordata > Actinopteri > Osteoglossiformes > Osteoglossidae > Scleropages > Scleropages formosus. Next base: position 43,044,650 of record NC_041807.1, on the reverse strand, counting down.
GTGAGGAGCTCCCTGGTGTCACCTGAGAAAGAGAACCTCTTTCTCATGAAACTGGAGTCCCTGTGAGGTTTCTCCCCAGGTGAAATGCATTCTCCATGTTTCAGCCCAGGTGACCTCTTCTAGGTGTGGACCAGGGCCACAGTAAACTCTGCCACTAGCTGTGTGAAGCACAGGAGTTTGAGGGTGTGCTCCTGAGGAAATCATTGTTCCTAGTTCCTCTCGCTCCCCAGAGGCCGATGGTAAATCTGGAGACACCCAGAGAACCCTGTAGCCCTTTACCTTGTCTGTCACACCTGTCAACTCACCTGTGACCAGCAGCTGTGTGACCAGTGTGCCTTTGGTCCTGTTTGCCAGTCTTCCCCTGATGACCTGTATGGCTTGGCTGTCCCAACTCCGACAGTACCCCTCCTGCCTCCGGCCAACGGTGCCACACCAGCAGGGAAAGGTATTGTTAACACTTGGTTGCACATGTTAGCTTCTCTATAAGGTCATAGAGTCTTCCACTTCCTGTATTGAGAAGCGCACACATTTAGGATGTAACTGAGCAAGTACTTGGTGGTTTTCATACATTGTGCTCATCTGCAACATAAATCTTGAGGTAAAATGCATTCATATTAATGTCTCAAACAGTAACTTTGAGTAGGTTCTGTTTGTTTTTTCTAGCACTTGATCTCATGACTCACCACCTTCTCTCATGTTTCAGCAAACATGAACATGTTACGCAGTGGAAATTCTGGTCTTCAGGCATTTGATGGACAGGACATCATTCCTCCACCTCCACCTATGGAGCCTCCACCCCCACCCCCTCAGAAAACCCCTCCTGCTCCAGTTAGCTTCCCATACCAACCCTCAGTTCCTCCCACCTGGCAACCATCATCCCCAAAGCCTCAGTCCATCTCAGTGATTCCACCTCAGAAGTTTCTTACAGATCCATCCAGCACCAGTGCTTCTCCATCTGGTTCATTCATGCAGTCTCATGGTCCAGCTTCTGCTAAACATGGCATTGTGACCCCCTTCTCACTTCCTGATTTATCCATGGGGCAGTCACAACCCACGAGTCCCAGGATCCAGAAGGTTCCCCCTCCAAAGCCACACAGGCTTTCCTCCATCTCCAGCCAAGATGGGATTACACAGATTCCAAGCCCAGTTCCACCTTCCCAAGATGCTGCACCATCCAGTTTCAACCCGCAGAACAAGGCTAAGCTGTACAACATAGCCAAAACCAGTCTTCTGAGTAGCCAAAAAGATGTTGAACCAAAGCAAAAGCCCATACTCTTACTGGAGGAGTCTCCTTCAGATCCATTTGTGGTTCAAGCCAACAATAAGGCTCCTACTCCTATCAAGGGTCAAGAGTTGGCTGCCAGGCAGATTGCTCCTAATAAGCCAGCCAAGAGCAATGCTGCAGAAGCCCAACTGCAGAAAGACCTGGCTGATGTCACGGACAACCAGATGGCCCCTCCTCCGAGTGGCACAAGAGAGGCTCAGCAGTTTCCTCTCCAGGATTTGGCATCATCTGTGACTTCAAGTAATTCCAGTGGAGCCACTCAACCCATCCCAGAACATCCTTCCAAGCTGGTGGAGGCTAGCCCAAACTCGAGCTACATCATGACCCAGTCTAGCAAAAGACACAGACTGGAGGGTGGCCAAAAGCCATACTACCACAACAGAGGAAGCAGGGCCACAGGTTTAAAGGAGAAGACCACCTCACCCATGAGCCTTCTGCTTGCTGCCAAAGAGAGAGAGAAGCGCAAGACCTTTGCCACCTCAAACAAGCAGGCTGAAACCAGTGCCATCGGTGAGGCCTCCTTTGTGGGAATCAGCCTAAGTGATACCAGTCATCTTCGGTCATCTTCCCCATCAGCATCTACTGTTTATCATGTGGAGGACTTTCCAGGACAGGGAGAGAGCCAGGACACAGGCCACTCTACACCGTCACCAATCCCTCCATGGGAGGAGGATGCTGTGGATTTCATCCCTCCCCCACCGGAATTCGCAAACTCTGGGGAAGATATAAGGGACGAGTCCCCCCATTGTGGACCACCCCCTAGCTTAGTGCCTTGCCCTCCCCCTTTGTGCCCAGCTGAAATTTCCCTCTCAAGCCTCACACTGTCTGCAGAACCCAAGCAATCCACAAAGGTGTCATCTCCTAATGGTCAGCTTGAGGCACCTTCTGCTGCAACCTCCCTTTCTGACAGCCAGAAGACCCTCCAGAGCATCTTACAGAAGAAGAAGCTGGAGATGGATGAGAGACGTACTACTGGTGCAGAAAAATGGTCACAGTCTCAGTCAGACAAAGACTGCGATACCTCTGTTGGGCAACGCCCTACAACCGTGAAGGAAAACGAATCGAACCCAAGAACCCTGCCTTCACAAGCACACAGCCTTGTCCTCAGTGAGCTGGAGAGCAAAATATCCAAGAAGGTGCTCAAAACAGCCAACAGGTACGTACTGTCCAAGACTGAAGAACCTGAAGGCTTAATCTGTCTGCATTACACTTTGTGGTTGTAAGAATGAAAAATGTGCCACTACTTCCTGTACAAGAGCACAAGCTGAAGTTACACCTTTACATGTTTATTCTCCTTCGGTTCCGATTTGGTGAGTTATGACTGGCAAGTTTTTCCTGATTTTGTTTGCTCTCGTTACTCTGACAGTGAACCTCCGTCAAAGCAGTCCTACGGCATGACCTTCAGAGTGCAACCGGGATCAGAACAACCAGTCACCATGATCAGGAAAGGAGACTCTTCATGAAGATACAAGAAATCATGAGACCACAAGACATGCCACTGTGTACCCCTACGTGTTCACTACCATGGCAACAGGTGTTGTTGATGGGGGTCTTCAATGCTACAAAAGACAGCTGAATTTACCAGCCTTCTAAGAACAAGAAGACATGAGTTGCCAACCACTGGAGAAGAAGCTAACAAAGCGGGGGTAGCTGGTAGTGCAATCGTTATGGCTGCCACCTTTGGTTCTGAAGGTTGCAAGTTCCAATCCCCCCTCTAGCTGTAGTACCCTTGAGCAAGATACTAACCCTAAACTGCTCCAGCCAGGAGTCCAGACAAAACCCCCAGGACAAAAACCTCCTAGGGGGATTTTGTCTGAGGGGTTTTGTCCTACACTCGCTCCACCAAAATTACCCAGCTGTCTAAATGGGTAAATTGCTGTAAGTTGCTAGAAAAGCATCCTGTAAATGCAAATTACATGAGACTGTAATCCTCTAAAGAAATTTTGTGGGAAAAAAAATATAGAGCATGTGTTTACTTCAGAAAAGCACCGTTTTTAGTCTTTGTGTATATGAAATGCTTTGTAAAAGTATTTTTACTCAATACACTAAATAATGGCAAAGTTGCGAGATCTCTTCTCTGTCTCTGGTATTTGTATCTGGTATAAATATGGTATGGAAAGAAGGTACTTGTGTCTGTTCTGTGCAGTTATTGTATCCAGACACACAAACGTGTTGTTTTCTCATTCTAAAGTGTTTGTAGTTGTGCTGTAGCAGCGAACTCAGGCCCGATGTGAGCGCTTCGCACTTTATTGATTCTTCTCCCGCCCGGCGCTGGTACCCGAACAGCGGGACTCATATCCGACACTAAATTCCGAGCTGTAGAAATGGGGACATAACATAAGTGACACATGAAAACACGACCCGCATAAACCTGGAGGGAGGGTTTGCCGTGTGGACCAATAAACCACCCCCCCCCTCGGCTCCCGGCCACTCCAGCCCCCACTCAAGCCTCGTTCGTTACCCCCTGTGGACAGAGCGCACTGACGGTGCGTGACTCTCGTCTCCAGAGGCCTCCTTTGTTTTTATTGCACACATTTATTATCATTCATATTATTTCATTACGTATTTTATTTCTCTTAAGTTTGAGCAAAAAATCCACAAAATACTGAGCATAGCATCTTCATGTTATAGTTCAGCGGGAAATGCTTCTTCTTCTTCTTATTATTATTATTATTATTATTATTATCTGCGCTCCTTCGTACCCAGCACGCGCACAGTCCTCCAGCCGGTCTCCCTTCTTGCTGATCTCGCGCCGCGCGTCGTTTGCGCTGAACTCTGACTCGGCGGAGGGGGCGGGACGGGGCTGGGCGGGGAGGGGAGGGGAGGGGAGGGGGCGGCATCCCGAGGCCTGCGCAGATGCGGGGCGGACATTGACGGGCATTAACACACACACACACACACACACACACACACACGCTGACACTCTGTGTTTGTGTTTGTTTTCGCCTCTCCGTCTCAACGTGTCCGCGTGCATCGACGCTCCGCGGACAGCCGTTAATCACGGTCCCGGGAAGGTGAGCGGCGCGCGGGACTCGGGCTCCGATCGGGATCGCATCGCATCGCATCGCATCGCATCGCATCGCATCGCTTCGCATCGCATCGCATCGGATCGCGATGCTGGAGGAACAAGATGTGAGTCGCGTCTCATCTGCAGAGGATGGACACACGATCGGGGACACACCGCAGCCTCTCTGGCAGTGTCTGAGTGTGTGTGTCCGTTGTAGTGGCGTGTGAGCGCAGTGTGTGACACTAGAGGTGTGTGACACTAGCGGTGAGCCTGCTTGTTGTGATGCGCTGCGCTGCGCTGCGCTCATCTGAGATGGAACACCGTTATATCGCAGTAATAATAGCGCAGTAATGGTACAGTGTAACGGCGAGTGATCATACAGGTTAACACACCCACATACACACACACACACACACACACACACGCGCGCGCACGCACGCACACACACACAGACGCACAGCGCTTCCAGTCAGCTGTTACATTGTAACACTGCAACACTAAGGCTGCAACATGATCTGGGTAACACTTGGTGATGCTGATGCTGACGGAATCTGTCTGTTTACCAGCATTGTAGCACTGCAGTGTCACTGGAAAGTCACTGCCGTGACACTGTAATGTGGGCAACTGGTAGTGTAGTGCTTAGAGCTGCTGCCTTTGTATCCAAAGGTTGCGGGCTTGAATCCCACCATCCAGCTGTGGGACCCTTGAGCCAGGCACTTCCGCTACCTTGCTCCAGTAAAAAATTACCCTGCTGTATAAATGAGTAAATAACTGTAGTTTACCAGTGTAAGTTGCTTTGGAGAAAAGCATTGAATAAATGTAAATGTCACTGTAATGACAGTGTAAGAGTGCTGTGTGTTACCACCCTGCTGCTCCTCCCATCATCAGTGAACATTTAGAGTGACTCTGCCTCCTGTGTGACAGTGACCCTACAATGAATGAATGAATGAATGAATGAACCAGTGAAGGGGGTCTGGCCCAACATCATCTGCGGTGGAGCTGTATTTATTAGGTGATACCGTGTTTACTTGGGTTCAACACCGTGTTTTTGTGACATATGTGCTGATAATGAAAATGTGGCCAGGTGCTTTTGTCAGCTGTGCCATGAAGAGTATCTGGAACGAGGAGTGTGTGTGGAACATATCTTGTGCCGTTCTTGGGGCGCTTGGGAGCGACACCATGGTGGTGGTGTAGCGGAGGTGCCGGCAACTAGCAGGTCCCGAGTTGGCATGAACTTGGGAGGGTTTATTCTTCCTGTCATTTCCATTCTGGTGGCATCAGTTGTAACCACTTTGCCCTGAATTAGAAACTAGAGAAGTGTGTTACTTTAAGGTGTAAAATGGTAACTGTGTTCGAGAATGTCATACGTGAAGGGCAGCTACATTAGGAAGTGCTATAAATTACATTATTATTATTATTATTATTATTCTTATTACGATTATTATGGGGGGGCACGGTGGCACAGCGGGTTTGGCTGGATCCTGGTCTCTGGTGGGTCTGGGGTTCGAGTCCTGTTGAGGTGCCTTGCAGCGCACTGGCATCCCGTCCTGGGTGTGTCCCCTCCCCCTCCAGCCCTGTGTTGCTGGATTAGGCTCCAGTTTGCTGCAGCTCCGCTCAGGTCAAGTGGTTTCAGTCTGTATTATTATTATTATTATTATTATTATTATTATTATTATTACCACATCAATATACCACTTCCCATCGTTGGGCTTTCCTGTGTGGTAAAGGGTTAGATCTTTGTTACTATAAAGAGTTCTAATGTATAAATAAGTAATGTGATCAACACTAATTGTAACCTTCAACACTTTATAGTCACAGCTCACTGTAACTGTCCTTCAATGCTTTATAGTCATAGCTCACTGTAACTCTTTATAAACACTTTACAGTCACAGCTCACTGTAAATGTCCTCAACTCTTTATAGTCACAGCTAACTGTAACTGTCCTTTGCCACTTTATCGTGACAGCTCACTGTAAGTGTCCTTCAACACTTTATAGTCACCCCTCACTGTAACTATTTATAAACACTTTATAGTCACAGCTCACTGTACATGTCCTTCAACACTTTATAGTCACAGCTCACTGTCACTGTTTTTTTAACACTTTATAGTCACAGCTAACTGTAACTGTCCTCCAACGCTTTATAGTCACAGCTAACTGTAACTGTCCTTCAACGCTTTATAGTCACAGCTCACTGTAAATGTCCTTCAGCACTTTATAGTCACCCCTCACTGTAACTGTTTATTAACACTTTATAGTCACAGCTAACTGTCACTGTTTAACACTTTATACTCACAGCTAACTGTAACTGTCCTCCAACGCTTTATAGTCACAGCTAACTGTAACTGTCTTTCAACGCTTTATAGTCACAGCTGTCACTGTTTTTTAACACTTTATAGTCACAGCTCACTGTAACTGTCCTTCGCCACTTTATAGTCACAGCTAACTGTCACTGTTTATTAACACTTTATAGTCACAGCTCACTGTAACTATTTATAAACACTTTACAGTCACAGCTCACTGTAAATGTCCTTCAACACTTTATAGTCACAGCTCACTGTAAGTGTCCTTCAGCACTTTATAGTCACAGCTCACTGTAACTGTCCTTTGCCACTTTATCGTCACAGCTCACTGTAACTGTCCTTCAGCACTTTATAGTCACCCCTCACTGTAACTGTTTATTAACACTTTATAGTCACAGCTAACTGTCACTGTTTAACACTTTATACTCACAGCTCACTGTAACTGTCCTTCAGCACTTTATACTCACCCCTCACTGTAACTATTTATAAACACTTTACAGTCACAGCTAACTGTAACTGTCCTCCAACGCTTTATAGTCACAGCTAACTGTAACTGTCTTTCAACGCTTTATAGTCACAGCTGTCACTGTTTTTTAACACTTTATAGTCACAGCTCACTGTAACTGTCCTTCGCCACTTTATAGTCACAGCTAACTGTCACTGTTTATTAACACTTTATAGTCACAGCTCACTGTAACTATTTATAAACACTTTACAGTCACAGCTCACTGTAAATGTCCTTCAACACTTTATAGTCACAGCTCACTGTAAGTGTCCTTCAGCACTTTATAGTCACAGCTCACTGTAACTGTCCTTTGCCACTTTATCGTCACAGCTCACTGTAACTGTCCTTCAGCACTTTATAGTCACCCCTCACTGTAACTATTTATAAACACTTTACAGTCACAGCTCACTGTAAATGTCCTCAACTCTTTATAGTCACAGCTCACTGTAACTGTCCTTCAACACTTTATAGTCACAGCTCACTGTAACTGTCCTTCAGCACTTTATAGTCACAACTAACTGTCATTGTTTTTTTTAACACTTTATAGTCACAGCTACCTGTAACTGTCCTTCAACGCTTTATAGTCACAGCTGTCACTGTTTTTTTAACACTTTATAGTCACCTCTCACTGTAACTGTACTTCAGCACTTTATAGTTACAGCTAACTGTAACTGTCCTTCAATGCTTTATAGTCATAGCTCACTGTAACTATTTATTAACACATTATAGTCACAGCTCACTGTAAATGTCCTTCAGCACTTTATAGTCACAGCTGTCACAGTTTTTTTAACACTTTATAGTCACAGCTCACTGTCACTGTTTTTTTAACACTTTATAGTCACAGCTAACTGTAACTGTCCTCCAACGCTTTATAGTCACAGCTAACTGTAACTGTCCTTCAACGCTTTATAGTCACAGGTCACTGTAAATGTCCTTCAGCACTTTATACTCACCCCTCACTGTAACTATTTATAAACACTTTACAGTCACAGCTAACTGTAACTGTCCTCCAACGCTTTATAGTCACAGCTAACTGTAACTGTCTTTCAACGCTTTATAGTCACAGCTGTCACTGTTTTTTAACACTTTATAGTCACAGCTCACTGTAACTGTCCTTCGCCACTTTATAGTCACAGCTAACTGTCACTGTTTATTAACACTTTATACTCACAGCTCACTGTAAATGTCCTTCAGCACTTTATAGTCACAGCTCACTGTAACTGTCCTTTGCCACTTTATCGTCACAGCTCACTGTAACTGTCCTTCAGCACTTTATAGTCACCCCTCACTGTAACTATTTATAAACACTTTACAGTCACAGCTCACTGTAAATGTCCTCAACTCTTTATAGTCACAGCTCACTGTAACTGTCCTTCAACACTTTATAGTCACAGCTCACTGTAACTGTCCTTCAACGCTTTATAGTCACAACTAACTGTCATTGTTTTTTTTAACACTTTATAGTCACAGCTACCTGTAACTGTCCTTCAACGCTTTATAGTCACAGCTGTCACTGTTTTTTTAACACTTTATAGTCACCTCTCACTGTAACTGTACTTCAGCACTTTATAGTTACAGCTAACTGTAACTGTCCTTCAATGCTTTATAGTCATAGCTCACTGTAACTATTTATTAACACATTATAGTCACAGCTCACTGTAAATGTCCTTCAACGCTTTATAGTCACAGCTGTCACTGTTTTTTTAACACTTTATAGTCACCTCTCACTGTAACTGTACTTCAGCACTTTATAGTTACAGCTAACTGTAACTGTCCTTCAATGCTTTATAGTCATAGCTCACTGTAACTATTTATTAACACATTATAGTCACAGCTCACTGTAAATGTCCTTTAGCACTTTATAGTCACAGCTGTCACAGTTTTTTTAACACTTTATAGTCACAGCTCACTGTAAGTGTCCTTCAACACTTTATAGTCACAGCTAACTGTCACTGTTTATTAACATTTTACAGTCACAGCTCACTGTAAATGTCCTCAACTCTTTATAGTCCCAGCTGTCACTGTCCTCCAGCACTTTATAGTCACAGCTCACTGTAAGTGTCCTTCAACACTTTATAGTCACAGCTAACTGTCACTGTTTATTAACATTTTACAGTCACAGCTCACTGTAAATGTCCTCAACTCTTTATAGTCCCAGCTGTCACTGTCCTCCAGCACTTTATAGTCACAGCTCACTGTAAGTGTCCTTCAACACTTTATAGTCACAGCTAACTGTCACTGTTTATTAACATTTTACAGTCACAGCTCACTGTAAATGTCCTCAACTCTTTATAGTCCCAGCTGTCACTGTCCTCCAGCACTTTATAGTCACAGCTCACTGTAAATGTCCTTCAACACTTTATAGTCACAGCTAACTGTCACTGTTTATTAACACTTTATAGTCACAGCTCACTGTAACTATTTATAAACACTTTACAGTCACAGCTCACTGTAAATGTCCTTCAACACTTTATAGTCACAGCTCACTGTAAGTGTCCTTCAACGCTTTATAGTCACAGCTAACTGTACATGTCCTTCAACACTTTATAGTCACAGCTCACTGTAACTGTCCTAAGCCATTTCATAGTCACAGCTAACTGTAACTGTTTATTAACACTTTAGTCACCTCTTACTGTAAATGTCTTTCAGCACTTTATACTCACAGCTCACTGTAAATCTCCTTCAGCACTTTATAGTCACAGCTCACTGTAACAGTTAACACTTTATAGTCACAGCTAACTGTCACTGTTTTTTTAACACTTTATAGTCACAGCTAACTGTAACTTTCCTTCAACACTTTATACTCACAGCTCACTGTAAGGTTTTATTAATAACTTATTGTTCTTTTCCTTACTTTTTTTCTTGTTCCACCAACTAACTTTCATTGAACATGAACACTTAGGTCAACCATAGGTACGATGCTGGATTAACCAGCAGTTGGTGCTTTGGAGTAGGGACTGGACTCAGTCTGAATTCTTACCTGCAGCTGATGCACCAAAGCAGTTTTTTTAATTCTTTTTTTGTTTTTATTCCAGTGGTTTCCCTCTGAGAACACATCCAAACCTTCAGCCTGCTGTCCCGTTGCCACTTACAGAAGTTGAGCTCATGCCTGTTGAATACAATACCAACTTGCAGATGTCTTCCCTGTAGAGTCATTGTACAGCTGTTGGCCGCAGGGGGCATAATGTTTGAGGGCACAGATTTGTAATCTGAATTTTGCATGAAGTCTCACGCTCCAGTGGGGTTTACTGTGAATTACTCCAGTAGCAATACCTTGCTGTATAAATATATCTAATATTGTAAGGGCTTCGGATGAAAATGCTTGTTAAGCAGTAAGTTCATAAAGCTTTGACTCTTAAGCACCAGCTGCACATACCTGTTGTTATGGAGTTCATTGTGACCTTTGACCTTGTGCTCCAAATTTGAGTGCAGCTCTGTGCACGTGACAAACTCCCTGATGTGTGATGTGGGCTGTCATTTGCACAGCCCTGTTTTTGCTCATCCTGGCTGCATTTCTGCTCATTTTCACAGCAGTCTAAAGTGCTCCACCGGAGGTGTCTTTAGCACGTCTGTCAACATGCGTGTGTGTATCAATAAAGGACCGCGTTTACCAATTTTCCATTTATTTAGCAGACTCTTTTCTCCAAAGCAACTTGCAATGAACCCTATGTAGTGTTATCAGCCCACACACCTTATTCACCAAGGTGACTTACATGGCTAGATACACTCCTTACACTGGGTCACTCATCCGTACGTCGGTGGAACGCACTCTCTCTCTGTCTCACACACACACACACACTGTGGGGGAACCTTAACAGCATCTGTTTGGACTGTGGGAGGAAACCAGAGCACCCGGAGGAAACCGGGGAGAAATGGGGAGAACATGCAAACTCCACACAGACTAAGTGGGGATCAAACCCACATCCTCTCGCTCTGTGAGACAGCAGCGCTACTTGCTCTGCCATCCAGCTGGCAGCACTGATGTTTATACTGAGAGGCATTCAAACGTGTCCTCACAATCGGCTGTGACAAATGTGTCATGTATGTGAAGTACAGTTTTCCCCCCTTCTGGTGTTTAACTGTGTTCATCTCACTTCCTAAATCAACATTTGTGAATTTATCATTTAGCGTATTTTTCCTAAACTGAACATTAAGTTTTACAAAATAAATCCCATTGACATTTGCACAAAACGTCTTACCACTGCTTCTCTGCCCTCTGACAGGGAGGAAAATTTTCCACTTCCTATGGAAACGCACTTTGAACCCGTGTGGTTTTGGTCACCATGACGCCCAGTAGAGGATTCTGGGATTGACGTGTGGCTCATTCCCACTGATGGCCTGGACCGGGTGAGAGAGAGCGCTTCACGATCCCGTATGTGCTTGTGTGTGTGTGTGTGTATATGGTGTGTGTATATGGTGTGTGTGTCTGTTGGTCTCATTTTGCAGAATGTGCGTTTGGTCCGTGTGTTTCCAGATGGGGTCGCTGTGCGGTCTAAGGTGTTTTCTTCGTCCTCTCCACAGGGGTCCACTGGCCTGCTAGAGCAATGGGAAGTTGCTGGAGTTGCCTGTACAAAGACTCGGTCCCAGACAACCACCCCACCAAGTTCAAGGTTCTCTCCCCCCCCCCTCCCCCCCATGATCCACACAACCCCACTGGCATTTTCAGTGGACCCCCCCCCCAAGGGGGAGCAAGCTACTTGGGGTGCTGATTATGATATGGAATATATATACCTAAAATTGCAGTATTATAAGTGTTAGAATCACCCAGACTTATAAGAGGTGCTGGTGTCACTGTGACCCAACAAGCCTTGCTAGTGTTGCTGTGACCCATCGAACCATGTCGGTGTCGCTGTGACCCATCAAGCCTTGCTGGTGTCGCTATGACCCAACGAGTTGCGTCGGTGTCGCTGTGACCCATTGAACCATGTCAGTGTTGCCGTGACCCAATGAGACTTGCTGGTATCGCTGTGACCCATCGAGCCTTGCTGGTGTCACTGTGACCCATTGAGCCATGTCGGTGTTGCCGTGACCCAACGAGCCTTGCTGGTATCGCTGTGACCCAACGAGCCTTGCTGGTGTCGCTGTGACCCGTTGAAAACCATGTCAGTGTTGCCGTGACCCAACGAGACTTGCTGTTATCGCTGTGACCCATCGAGCCTTCCTGGTGTCACTGTGACCCAATGGGCCGTGTCGGTGTCGCTGTGATATGAAGAAGACTGTTAAAACTGTAGACTTAGGAAGAGGGCATCTTCAACACATTGCTTCTGAATAAACACACACTCTCTCAAGTGTTTACTTCCTCAAGCGTTTCCCATCTTACACTGTTTAGCACCTCAGCGTAAAGTTCTTTGGTGCACTTGAATTATAGACCGACCTTCCCCACAGAATCACTCATCTTCCTCTTTGGATTGTCCAACTCAACATGCAGTCCCACAGGAGTTCTCCTTGAACTTGAACGCTCCACTTTTCAGTCAGGTTCTTGACGGCGATTGTGTGGTTCTGACCAACCACGCAGGTGACCAATGTGGACGATGAAGGCAACGAGCTGGGCTCTGGCACCATGGAGCTCACGCAGACAGAGCTGGTCCTGCACACACGCAAGCGCGATGCTGTCCGGTGGCCCTACCTCTGCCTACGCCGCTACGGCTATGACTCAAACCTCTTCTCCTTTGAGAGTGGCCGTCGCTGTCAGACCGGACAGGGTGAGCCTCACCTGCTTTCTCACAAGTATATGTGCAACTACACATAACTTCCATCATACAAACCGGGCTTCGAACCAAGTGCCAACTATTGTGGCTAGTTTTTTGTCTCAGTGTTATAATAATAATTATAACTACACTCAGCGATCATGTCACGTGATGAGTACAGTGAAAAGCTGCTAGCATGGCTGATGAAAATACAATGTATGCTGTTTTTTAAAAAAAACGTATGATTCGGCACAGCAAAATTACATGGTAAAAGAAAGACCTGTATGATCTTCAAAACCGGTGAGACAGTGCAAAAAGATAAAAAGTCTGTTTTCGGGATAGAGCATCATATTATATTGTATATCTTGTACAGTCTTTGCACACCAAATGAAGAAAACACTTTCCTGAAAAAACCATTTGTAAGATGATTTTTCATAACTCAAAACCCTACATTAATTACCCTGTAATACCATGTGTGTGTGTGTGTGTGTTACATTGCTGTGCTGTATGAAAGTGTAAATGACTGTAGGGAATCCAGTGTATGCAGCGTTTGGTTCTCATAAACATGAAGAAATGCCTCCTGCGTGGGAGATGCGCTGACGAGCGGAGCTCCTCGTCAAGTCGAATTGTCGTAGCTGCGGTGGGCAGCTCTTGGGAACGACTCTGTGCTACAGGAAGAGACTTTGAAAAGACGCCTCTTTTCATGTTTCCCCCAGTTGGACGAAAGCTTTGTAGCCGTTTCTTCGCCTGGCGTTCAAACCACATTTAATACGTAAACATGTGTCAGCCAGATCATGAAAATATTCAAACCCTATACTTCCCGGACAGACACTGGAGCACCGTGTCCCTGCATCGGTCATGTGCCTATTGATAATAAATGAGTGAAATGTGCACCATTGAAAGAGAAGGTGCAAGTAATTTTCTGAAGTGACGTCTCTTTTGTCCTGGAATTGTACTTTCCCCCCCAAAAAATAAAGGTCATTCAACCCCCTCTAACAGGATTTCAGGACATGAAGTGTGCGTTCTCTGCGAAGGCGGCCGGACTTGAACCTGTCACTCAGTGTTTGCTGTTGTCCACTCAGGGATCTTTGCCTTCAAGTGTCCACGGGCTGAAGAGATCTTCACTCTGCTCCAGGAGCTCATGCAGTGCAACAGCATCAACGTTGTTGAAGAACCGGTGATGATGGGCCGCCCCGGACACCCCCCTGAGCTGGACATCCCACGCACCCCGCAGACCCCCAACAGTACGTACGTCTCATTTGGCACTCTTTGTTCTCGTTACCTGCACACGGCTGCGCTCCAGACGGTGCCGTTTGGGCTCGTTTTTTTTTTGACGTTCACGCTGATGCTTTTCTCCAAAGCGACTTACAATTACTTACCCATTTATACAGCTGGGTAATGTTACTGGAGGGTAACATTCAGGGTAAGTACCTTGCTCAAGGGGGGTGGGGATCAAACCTGTAACCTTTGGGTCCAAAGGCAGCAGCTGGAACCACTTCACTACCAGCTGTTTCCTTCCTCGGTACAAGCTGTTCTGCTGGTTTGGACCTTAAAGGGACAGTGAAAAGTGGCCTCAACTGGACTTGTCATTGAAGTTCTGTGGGTGGAACCGCAGGAGCAGTCCATGAGCGGAACCGCAGAACCGCTCGGGCAGAGGTCTATGTGTGTAAATCTCTTATCTGCGTCACGGTCAAAAACACACGTGTTTGCAAGATCTGTTTCTTACGCCTTCTGGTGAGATTAGTCCCGACGTGAATGCGTGCGACTGCTGTAGAATTGCGCAGTCATCTGTAACGGTTTCGAGTTGTAGGGAGGCCTTGTTTTGCTCCTTAACCGCTCTCCAACTCACCTGTCTCCAGCTCCAGCATACACGGTGCAGGGGTTCCCAAATGGTTACCCAGGGTACCCCATCAGTGCGGACTCCTCCCACGCCTCTTCTCGCCATCCCTCCCTGGCCGACGATGACCAGGTGAAAGTCCTCGTTGCTCTGCCCGCTCAGCATCACCCGCATCCTGAGATGTGGTTCATGGTTCGGGTCACCTCTGTCTTAGGAGTTCACTCTAGGTCCATATGGCCCGCACTTGTGGTCCAGCTGAGCCGCACACATGACACGGCCCTCTTTGCACACATGTTTTCACCCCAACACCCCACATGTGCTCCTCTTCCCCTCCAGACTCACACGTATGTCAACACGGCAAGTGTGGAAGGAGAGGTCAGAGGTCGGCACTGCGTTCACTCTCTGCCCGAGGTGCGGCCCAGCACGTTCGCGGAGACCGCTCGCAGTTTGCCTCCCGTGGGCGGTCAGGGAGGCAGCCATCCCGGCATGCACTGCTGCCCCCACGAGGAGCACGGGGACCCTCAGGTCTTCCTGCAGACCACCTCCCAGGAGGCGAAGTTCAGGCTGGGACCGACGCCAGCGCAGCGCCGAATGCTGGACCGCGAGAGGCACGCCCACCACTCCCATGGCCTCAGAGGCCACGAGGAGGGAGCCGTGGCCTCAGAGATGGAAGGCAGCGGCCCTCAGTCTTTGCCACCCTTTCACCTGCACAACCCGCACTCCTACCACCACCACCACCACCACCTGGCTCACCGGCACCCGGTGCCCGAGCCCCAGGAGGTTTGCCAGGCAACCCAGCTCACCTACGAGAACATCAACGGTCTGCGCGGGTCTGCGCGCCGCCGTGGGCGCCGCCTCAACCCGTGTCCTGGCAGCGTCTCGCATTCGGGGGGGTCCAGCAGCAGCAGCAGCGGGGGGGGAGGGCCACCCCCTGCACTTGTCCCAAGGCCACGCCCACGGCCCCGCCTCCTTGCCCTCCCAGGGTTACGGCTGCGAGCGGGTTGCGGGCGGAGCCCACCGAAAGACGGCGCTGCTGAACTACGAGAACCTGCCGTCGCTCCCGCCTGTGTGGGAGTACTGCGCCCTGCAGCGGGACGAGGAGGACGACGATGACGAGGAAGGGGGGCAGGACGAAGACGACGAATACGAGGAAGAGGACTACGACGAGTACGAGTTTTCCGAGGGACCCGGTACCCCCAACGGCTACCACCAGGATGGGGGCCACGCCATGCGCAACTACGTCAACACGGAGCGCATGGCGCTGGGGCCCCCCCGGCAGCCGCACTGCTCTGTGGGCATTGACTACGGCTGCGATTACCGCCGCGGTGGGAGCCGGGGTGGGGGCGGGGCGAGGGGAGGGTGCGAGCATGGCCATGGCGCCCCCTCCAGGCAGCTGAACTACATCCAGGTGGAGCTGGACGGAGAGCCCGGCAGGGAGCCCGTAGGGGGCGGCGGTGCCCAGCAGCCACTGCAGCACCAGATGCCTCCCTCTGGGCCGCGCCGCAGCGAATTCTACGCCGTCATCGACCTGAAGAAGACGGCCGCCATGTCCAACCTGCAGAGGGCCCTCCCTCGCGATGATGGTACGGCCCGGAAAACGCGCCACAACAGCACCGACCTGCCCCTGTGAGCCGCGCACCTCCCCCCCCTTCATTTCACCGGTCGAGCCAACGGGGCAGCTGGGGGTGTCGGTTCTCATCAGCCTCCTCTGTGGTTTCAGCGAGGCTTGGTTTTCGTTGCCGCCTGGGTTTGTGGTTTTGTGGCAGGGGGCGGGCAGTGGCCGTGTCCCGGGCCTGATGACATCGCCGCGGGATTTCTGTCAGCTCTGGACACCTACACCTTGTCTTTCTTTCTCTTCGTCCTCTTGGCTTTTCACCGCCAGTCGCTTTGGAGTGTTGAGTATTCAGTGTGGGTATGGGGAGCCCCTCCCCTGCGGTCAGTGTGGAGTATGAAGCATCCCCCCACCCCATCCCACCCATCCCATCCCATCCCATCCCATCCCATCCCCCCTCAGTGTTTGTGTTGAACAAACCGGAGTGCATGTGGAGAGCAGTTGCTTTCAGGCATTGACCTGCGCAATAAACACACTAGGGTCACGTGGTCAGGACCCCAAAATGAAGTTGAAGTTGAAGTGAGCGTTTGCCAAAGGCCCCCCGGGGTCAATGACGCGGGTCGCTTGAGCGCAGCGGTGCGTACGGGCTCTCGCCGCGTTGGCGCTGCGCTCAGGAAGTTCCTCGTGCTTCGCCGGCTGCCCCCGAAACGCGTTCTGCCTCCCCGGTTGTGGAATACGGCGGGTCCCCGACTTACACGCTTTTGAGTACGGAACGTTTCGCCTTTCCGGACTCTCGACAAGTGTTTAGCGTTTACTTTTCATAGAGCAGTTGGACTTGCCCAACGTGCTGGCAGACAGCGACTGCGAACGCGAAGGGCTGCTTTGAGTTCGTCAAAACGGCAAGGAGAAGGTGAAGAAGCCGTAGGCGATCCTGCGGCTGCTACACCTACCGGATCTGAGTCGTCAGCGAAGCGCCGCCTCTCCGTGATCCTCCACCGCCATGTAACACCTCCAGTTGTGAGTTGATGGGCAGCTGCGGTCTGCGTTTCGAGGCAGATAACGTACCACTTAGATTGTTTTTTACATTTCTTGCAATTATGCCTCTATTTCTTACTGTTACGCCTCTGTCGGGTGTTGCCGAATGCCATGTGACGTGTCGAGTAAAGAGCGCATCCCGGAGGGTGCGTGGGCACCAACACCGTGATCTGCTTCTGGTCAGAGTTCTTTATTCCGCTTTCGAATCTGATTCGGAACGCTATGCGGGTGCAATGCGTAAATTGTACTTTTGCTGAGATGCGCGTCGCTTTGGACAAAAGCGTCTGCTAAATGAACGAATGTAAACGTAAATGTAAATGTAAATGCACGAGTCATCCCGGCTCACCGGCGCGGGGTGGGGGAGGGGTTCCGCAACTCTGTTCCCGTCCGGATCGCAGAGCTGTCGGGGTTACTGACGTCCACATTGAGTCGTTTAGCAGATGCTTTTCTCCGCGGCAACGAACAACTCGGGGTGAACGCAGCTGCATTTCGCCGACGGTCCAACACCATGTTCTTGACACAAGCAGCTGCTTGCAGAATTGAGGATGAGCCCCTGGAGCGCTGCATTTTACGTTCGACTTGCAAACGTTGAGTAACGCGCCAGGTCTCAGGCCTAGTTAACTTGGTAAGTCGGGGACTAGCTGTACGTTGAAGTTTCCGTAGCAACTTTTAAAAAGTCAAGTTAGTGCCAAAAATGTGCATAAGTGAGGAGCACTTTTTCCGCAACTTCATTCCAATGAGCTGCACTTTACACGGAAATCAAATGCGGGCAGGGCACTGGTTTCCATGGAAATGGCTGCCAGAGGACACCCCGTCCCCGGGTGATGCGGAGATCTCCATAGAAATGGTCTCGAGGCAACACCTGGGTTTCCCCTTTGCTTCCTGGCTTCCCTCAGACCTTCGTTCGCTGACGTCGCGGAGCCCCGGGTCTCGGGCTCCGTTGCCTCGAACCGTCTTGCTGCTGAGCGAAGAAGACTCCGCAAGGGACGAAGGCCAGTACAGAGAGCAGAAAGCGGTATGGCCGGCGCTCGGTGCGCACGCAACGGGGTACGAGAGCTCACGGTCGAAGCCGTCAGCTCAGTTGGCGGCGCTGCGGCCGGGGCTCGGTCACCAGCTGTCTGGCGGACCGAAGCGCTGTTGTTGCGGAGCTCGCCCTCTGGGTGGAAGCGTCCTGCAGAGAAAGTTGTCCGTTGCCAGTGGTCCGCTTGCGAGTGGCGCCGCGTTCCTCCATCGTCTTCAAGTGCCAAACTTCTCGAGCTCATTTAAAGTCTGAACGTGCGTTCGTTCCGTGTCTGATCATAGTGCCATTAGGATCTCGAGGGCTAAGCATCAAATCCAGAAAACCTCACGAGTATCGATCTGACTGTGAAAATGCTCCGCGTTTCCTCTCACTGCTCCTCCTCCTTTCCTTTACCCACAAAGCAACGTGCAGCCCGCTCTGTTGGACCCACGCCTGGGGCCCGCGAGCAGCCGGGCTCGGCGCCCTCCGCCAGAGGCGCTTGGAGCCACCGGGTGTCTGCGGGGGACGAGGGAGACGGAACCTTCTGGGGAATGAGCGGTCGCGCTCGTAACGTGGTCGTAACGTGGTCCTGCGCTGTGGTGTGGGTATACCGCGTCACCCGTTGCTTTGGGGCGCTTCGAATCACTTGCACTTTTATGACTTAATGGGGCTTTCGGCGACGTGTGCGGACGCACATTTTACATTCGTAGCATTTCTGTTGTGCGCTTTGGTCCCTCTGGTCTTGGAGGCTCCGGGCCGGAGCCCTCACCGTCAACATTTGTGGCTTGGAGACGCACTCGACCGCCTGAGCGCTCGGGTGCCAGCGACTCCGTGGCCGCCACGCAACCGTGCGCTCGTGTCTCACGTAGCCCATAATTTTTTACAGCCTGTAGTATTGAAACGCAGCTCTAGATTACAGTGAAGTTTCCTGTATTGTACCCGATGTTCGCTTTCCTTTAAATATTGATTCACGACAACGTAGAAAAACAACTCCAGCATAAGCTAATTGATGGAGCAGCTTGTGCAAGATGAGCTGATCCGATGCTTTCGGCACTAAGGGTTCCGAAAAAAACGGGCCCGAAAATGGGTTTCCACGTGCGTCCTGTCAGAACGCACCGTTTCGTCATTTTCTGGGGAAACTTTGTTGTTGGAAAGTTGCTGTATTTAGCAAAAATGTGGACTCTTGCTCTCGCGAGACCCTTCACATTGTCCAGTACCGCAGTATTGCAGAAGTGACGTGGAGAAGGGAGACGCGCTTCTCCTCAACATGCAAACTGCTGGTGTCCACAGCGTGTTCATAACTTGTGTTCGAAAGTCTGCAAAGTCTGCAAACCACTTCACTTTGTTTTTATGGACTCCTCTTGTCACCAAAGTGACTTGAACAAGCTCAGTTACAACACGGTAAATAAATAACAACAGAGTAAAGCAGCTGGCGTATCGCTGAGCCACAGTCAGTGAAAGGTTAATAATGATAACGATCATAAATGAAGAAATACTCTTTAGTTTAATATTTCCATTAACTTTGAGCTGCTTTAATATTAATACTGGTGGGCAAAAATTTGTTGTTTCCTCCAGCTCCGTTTAATCGCGGGTGGCTGATTGATCCCATAGCCATCGATGTATCGATCGCCCGTATTCCGCACACAAGCTTTAAACGCTGTGGAAGCGAGTCGAATGAAGGCTGTCCCACACCTCTCTTCCGTTTCCCCGTCTTCGCCGCCTCCTGTCGGCCGGGAGGGTAAGCGCAGGACAAGAGAAATGAAAGGGAAATGTTCGCGTCTTGAAATTATACCGAACTCGTGTGATTTTCGCTCCGGCGTGTCTGGACCAGGGTGTTACCCGCAGCTATGATCCTTATTATTTGCAGTTAGTCCATCGTCGCTCTCGTGGCACGTCGCTACGGAGCGTGTCGTTTTGTCGTCTCTTTCTAGTCCGTCGCATCGCTGTAATTTACACGCGCTTTACCTACACGGCACCGTGCGTCGCTCCTCGAGACGCCGCGTGTCTTTTGCCGTGAACATTTAACATGCAACTACGTCTCGGTCTCTGCGACTCGCTCCCAGGAAGTAGGGCGGTAATGATGTCACGTCGCGATGTGCAGGAAGTCAGTTTCCGTCGCTTGTTTAAATCCGAATGGACCTACAGCGAACTCGAACTGCCCGGGTTCTTTGCATCTTTAAATTTGCACTCGCACAAAACCAGGATTTCACCTGGCTTAATCGTTTCGGTTTCAGCATTTCTGCCTCATGCCAGCACTTTATTGTGCCATAAGTGACAGGTGCCAAATACGGTCGTGCAGACAGTAGCAGGGCTGCTCTTGGGGGGTTCGGGGCTGTCGGGGAATCCTAATCCTAAGAAGTTACCTCGCCCACCCGTGTTTACAGAAATATTGTAGACCTCACGTTGAATAGCAGCGATCCTTTTCCGTTGTCGTCGTCATCGTTGTGATCGTTGTTTACGCGCCACAGCGTTCCTGCTTCAGGATTGGAGGGTCTCTCCTGCCGGGCTTATTTTCCGCTTTATGGCGGTTCGGTTCGGACCTCTGGCCGAGCACCTGGCACGGACGGTGCCGCGGTCCCCTTAAATGTTTACACGGTGCAGGCGAAAGCGGTCCAGCGCTCGTCTTTCTCCCGATTCCACTGTCGTCTCCTTAGAGCCACGTCCCCCGCCCCCCATCCGCGACTGTGAGCGGGACCAAGTGAGGACCGGACCCCTGGGACCCCTGGGACCCCTGGGACCCCTTCCTTCTTAGTGGCCAATAATGTTTCTGACTCGGGGAATAACATAACCAGCTGGCTGGCTGGCTAGCCTGCAGGGGGCGCTCAAGTTCTCTTTGTTATGTACTTTGCACACAGTATTGGTGGAGTCTCATTCCACGCGGCACTTTGCTGCAGAGAGAAGCTTGGTCCATTTCGTCCTCCTGTCCTTCGTGTCCCTTCGTCCACGAACAGACAAGTGTCCGCTTTCAGTTGAGCCACGTGGAGTCACACCCCCCGCACCTCTTTTGTCTCGGTGGAAAGAGAGCGAGTTTTTCCACCGACGTTACTTTGATATTTACGGCAAGTGGTTGAGAGCGAGGCTTGTACGGCACGCGCGTCCTGTGCCGACCGTGCAGGTTCCGCTCCAACCGTGTCTAAGTGACCTCCGGAGTTAAGGTACTCTGTAACTGTCCCCGCGGACAGAGTAGACGAACCCAGAGTCCCGGTTCACGCGCCGCCCCCATCTTGCTGTTCCTCCGGTCGTGTGGCACGGCGGACGTTGTCTGGAAAAAGCGGATCCGACACGGGATCCCGTGAGCCCCGTGTTTCCCTCGGCGCGGAAGACTCTTAACCAGGTGGAGAAGGTCCGCCGGCATACCCTACAGCATGCATTTGACGTTTCCCCTATATATATAAAATCTTTTTGTACAGAAAGCATGTTACTCTAAGTACTAAAAGTGTTTAAGTGAGCTGTAAATATCTGCCTCTGGTTTTAGTCTCGGTCTCTTAACGTCAGTCTGTCTGTTTCTTGGTTGACGTGATGTAAGAAAACAGGAAAAAAAGAGTAATTTTTATGTATTCCTTGCGGCGCGCACAAGGAAGATGTATAATTCACAACGGTGGGCGTCGATATTTAAAAGCGGAAAAACGAAGAAAAAAACGACCGTGTTTTGAATGTAGGGGGCAGTAGGGGGCTGGGCTTCAGCACAGGAGGCGCTCCTACCGGGGCCACGCTCTTTTAATTTATTTTATACGTGTCTCGAGAGCTGAGGGCGTCGATCTGTTCCGAGCGAAGCGGAACGCGGTGCGGGATCTCGGGCTTTGCAGGCAGAGGTCAGCGGAGGGGCCGCGAACCCCTTGTGGTCCGCACTTCGGTTCCGCGTGACGTTTCTGCTCGCGCTCGCATTTCGCTTCCTCTCCTGCCGAACGGCTCCAGCGTTGGCAAATGGACAAAAACAAACTTTTTCTTTTGTTGGACAAGAAAAAAATGTGATTACACCTTTTTTTTTAAAGTCTTTTACTTGATTTTTCAAGTAAAACATGGTGTAGGTTTGTGTTTGGTCCTCTGTGTTCTTTAAGTGTGCGTTCAGGTGGAATCCCTTGCAATGCGTCTGTACTGACACTGAACGCAGCGACCAGGCACGTCTTTCGCTGGCCTCCAACACACGCGCGCGCGCACGCACACACGCACACGCACGGGCACGCACACGCGTCTCCTAGGGAAACATCATGAGGGTTTGATCTGGGCAAAGAGCAGAAAAGCAGCGGCGCGGTGGAGAGCTTTCTACTCTGCATTCAGTGATTACGTGTGTATAAGGTTGAAATCCCCTCACCTGTCTGTTCTCAAGTGGAGAAATGAGCTTTAAAGGTTCATTTTGAGTAGAGGTTCTAAAACGCAAACATTCGTGTTTGTCTCATGATCCTTTCCGGCGTGGGTCATCAAGACGAGGATGAAACCGGTCGTGTTGGAGACCAGCGGCGGGCTTCCCGACGTGGCGCTCGTCAGCCTTCCGCTCCGATGGCATCGGGGTGTTGAGGTTGAAAATGTGAAATTGCTCACTTGTCCATCTTGGAATGACCTTGAAGATGTCAGCGGTCACGATGACTTTCCAAGCTTTGCGGCTCCGTGATGTCGGGTTGTGAAGTCCGCTCTGCCGTGGTCAAGGATGCTTTGAGAGCTGTCGACCGCGTCCCACCTCTGTCTTCTACCCACACGGGTTCCGCTGTCTTCTCCAGCTGAAAATCCTGGGCCTGTTCTTCAGAAGAATGAGCCCTCTCATTTCACAGCAGGTTACACATCTGTCTACGCACGTGCTGTTGCGGAGCTGACGCTGGCACTTTTGGAGCGTAAAAAGCGACTGTGTCTTCATCTCGGGTTCAATAGCCATGGCCTGCAAAACACAGCAGGAGGCGTAACGCCGAGGGCGACGGGTCGGGCCGCTCTCCTCCGAGCACACTTTTACTCTGTGTACTACCTCATTGGCTGGAATCATTCCATTTGCATAACCTCTTATTGGCAGCGGTGTTTCGCGCGGCTCCCCTCGCTGGCTAGGATCGTTCCGCTAACGCGGAACGCTCGCAAGCCGAAGTGTCTGCGTTTGCGAACCTTCGCTCGGCGGTTGGGTTTCGCCCGGCGGTGTTTCTCCGGGGCCAGGATCCTTCCGTTTTCTGTCGGCTACAGTCATTCCGGTTGCGCACCAGGATCATTCCGTTCGGACGGGGTGGTGTCCGCTTGGTCTCGTTGGCGTTCGGAGCACTTTGCGAAGCCAAGTGACCGTTTCTCCACCGTTTGCAGACGGCGGCTGTTGCCGGTGGTTCTCGTGTAAAGGGCTAAAAACCACCGTGCCGCGCCGCGCGCAGGCGTCGCCTTCGTCGCTTCGCCGCTTTTGCCGTACGGAGCGGCCG